>NC_048597.1:124642977-125015014 GCF_003668045.3 Cricetulus griseus
GAATCCTCCTTATCTTCTAGTCCCACCTATCATTCTGCCTCATTGGCCACAGTGCTTTCTTTATTTTTCAAACAATAAGAGAAACATATATACAGATGACATCACCATCAAGTATACATAAGTGACCTCAAAAATCCTACTAGGGAATTCCTACATGTAAAAAAACAAAACAAAACAAACAAAAACTCCATTAATGTGGCTGGTTACAAGAGTACCTGAAAAAAATCAGTAGACCTCCCATATAGAAATGCTAAAGTGACTGAGAAATCAGAGAAACAACACTTTTTACAATAGCTACAAATAATACAAAATGTCTTGGGGTAACTCTAACAAAACCAGTGAAAGATCTATATGACAAGAATTTTAAGTCTCTGAAGAAAGATATTGGAGAAGAGATCAAAAAATGGAAAGATCAGTCCCATGCTGGTATCCCAGGCATCAGTCTGGGGACCAAGAGCTCCCCGTTGTTCAGGTCAGCTGTTTCTGTGGGTTTCACCAGCCTGGTCTGGACCCCTGTGCACATCACTCATCCTTCTCTGCAACTAGATTCCTGTTGAGTTCAGTGGTTAGTTGTGGGTGTCTGCTTCTACTTCCACCAGCTGCTGGATGAAGGCTATAGGATGGCATATAAGTCAGTCATCGATCTCATTATCAGGGGAGGGAATTTAGGCCATGTCCCAAAGAATATGATAGACTCTGATGACCCCCTATGGAAGGCCTCACCCTCCCTGGGGAGCAGAAAGGATATGTGATAGGTAGGGTATTATTAGTTGGGGGTGTGTGTGGTAGGGGAGGAGGGAAGGGAGTGGGAACTGGGATTGACATGTAAAACAATCTTGTTTCTAATTCAAATAAAAAAATAAAGTATAAAAAAAGAGAAAAATGGAAAGATCTCCCCTGCTCACAAATCAGTAGGATTAACATAGTAAAAATGGCAATTTTACCAAAAGCAATCTACAGATTCAGTACAATCCTCATCAAATACCAACACAATTCTTCACAGACCTCAGAAAAACAATACTTAACTTCATGTGGAAAAACAACAACAACAACAAAAAAAAAACCAGAATAGCTAAAACAATTCTATATAATAAAGGAACTTCCCAAGGCATCACTGTCTCTGACTTCAAGCTCTATTGGAAAGCTATAATAATAAAAACAGTTTGATATATTTTCATAAAAACAGATAGGTGGATTCAAGGAATAGAATCAAAGACACTGACATAAACCCACACATTTATTAACACCTGATTTTTGACAAAGAAGCCAAAAGTATAAATTGGAAAAAAGAAAGTATCTTCAATAAATGTTGCTGGCATAACTGGATGGCAGCATGTAGAAGGTTGCAGATAGATCCATAGCTATGACCCTGCACAAAACTCAAGTCCAAGTAGATGAAAGACCTTAACATAAATCCAGTTACACTGAAGCTGATAGAAGAGAAAGTGGGAAATAGCCTTGAATGCACTGGCAGAGCAGACTATCCCTGAATATAACATCAGTAGCACAGACGACAGTGATGGACAATAAACAGGACCTCCTGAAGCTGAAAATCTTCTCTAAGACAAAGGATACATTCAATAAGACACAAGGCAGACTACAGAATGGGAAAAGTTCTTCGCCAACCCCACATCTGATAGAGGACCAGTCTCCATCATATATAAAGAACTCAAGAAACTAGACATCGAATTATCAAATAATTGTATTAAAATGGGGTACTGGTTTAAACAGAGAATTCTCAATAGAAGAATCTGGAATGGCTGAGGTACACTGAAAGAAGTGTTCAGTATCCTTCACTAACAGTGAAATACAAATCAAAATAATCTTGAGATAACCTAATCTTAAAACTGTCACAGTGGCCAAGATCAAAAATACTACTGACAGCATAAGTTGGAGAGGATATATGGTGGAGTAAAGGGAACACTCCTCCACTATTGATGGGAGTGCAAACTTGTACAGCCAATTTGGAAATCAGTATGAAAATTTCTCAGAAAATTGGGAATCAATCAACCTCATGATCCAGTGATACCACTTTTTTGCATATACCCAAAATATGCTCCACCATACCCCAAGGGCACTTGCTTAGCTATGTTCGAAGTCACATAATTCATAATAGTCAGACCCTGGAAACAACTTAGATGCCCCTCAAATGAAGAATGGATAAAGAAAATTTAGTATATCCACACAATGGATTATTACTCAGCTGTAAAAAAACAACTACATTATGAAATTTGCAGACAAATGGATGGAACTATAAAACATTATCTTATTGAGGTAAACCATGCCCAGAAAGACAAACATGGTATGTACTTGTAGCATGATAAATAAAAAGACTCAGACACTGATATTGGGTTTCAAGCTTCAAGTTGAAGATCAGAAAAGTAAAACAGCCACCACTAGCTCTTACTCTACCTCAGACTGAAAAGTGATCCTGGCTCCACCAAATTTCAGACTACTATTCCGCACTGCTATGTTCTCCTCAACACGGCTAGAGAATTCTGACACTTACTACTGAAGACCCTGTACCTATCTAGTGCTAGGATTAAAGGGATGAGCTCTGTTACTCTTTTAGACTGATTCCACCTTGTATAGCCCTGTGTGGCCTTGAACTAAGAGAGATCCATTTGCTTTTCTCTTCTGAGTCTTGGAATTAAAATTGTGCACTACCACTGTCTGATCTCTATAGCTTGAGGCAAGCTTTGAGAAATCATAAACAATATATTATCACACATACTCCCTATAAGTGGATATTAGACATACAGCAAAGGAAAAACAGGTTATAATCATCAGCCCCAGAGAAGCTATGTAACAAGGAGGACCCTTAGAGGGACACATGGATCTCCCTAGAAAGAGGAAGTAGATTTAAAATAAAATACCCAGAAGTGAGAAAAATATATGCATAGTACACAAATATAAATAGCTTGTAAATTGTTTTATATGCAAATCACATACATATATATGTATATATGCAAAACTGTATATATATTTGGTTAGATTATCTGCATTATAGAAGGAAGTCATATATATATATATATATATATATATATATATATAATGTTAGAGATTATCTACATTTTAGAAGGAAGTGGAAACTCACTACATTTGAACAAATAAAGTAGCATAATTAAATTTGGACAAAAGACTTGAGTAAATACAAATGAAAGGTAATATATGAATATTGAGGAAACACATGCAAAATGTTGAGCACCAGTAATCTTTGGAGAAATGTCAATGAAACCATGGTGAGCCCTATCCCACATCCACCAGGATAGCTGTTACAGAAAAAGAAATAAAGAAAACTATAAACCCACTGAACTTTTTATAAAATAAACAATGAATTTATTTCTTAGTACAAATACATGTTAAATGTTTAAGAAAATAGATACCCAATTACTCCAATCAGATTATTATACAGGATACACACATACTGAATTGTAACACCTACTAAATATATGCTGATATGATCAATAAAAACTAGAAAGCAGAATAATGCTACCACCAAGCAGGATTGTTCACAGATGGAAGCAGATCCATTTTAATGATACCCGGGTACATGTAAAATGATAAATCCTGAAACTTACTGTGGTAGTTTGAATATAATTGACCCTCGTAATCTTATATAGAGTGGCACTCTTAGGAGGTGTGACTTTGTTGGAGTGAGTATTGCCTTATTGAAGGGAGTGTGTCAACTATGCAGCAGGCTTTGAGATATTTTATGCTCAGATACTACCCAGTGTCCCAGTCCATTTCTGATTGTCTTCTGATAAAGATGCAGCTAGTACCATGTCTGCCTACATGCTGGCATGCTCCCTGACATGATGATAAAGGACTGAACCTGTGAAACTGTAAGCCAGCCACCCCAATTAAATGTTTTCTTCATAATTGTCATGGTTGTGTTGTCTCTTCACTAGAAAAATCAATTTCATAAAGATCATAGCTCTAAATGTAAATACAAAAATAAGATTTCAGAAATATATATATTATATGACAATAAATATAATATATATTTCATATATATATGTATATATATATTTCAGGATTAATATGAAAATCTCACATATTGATAGTAAGTGTCTGAGTAGCTCAGGAACTCTGAGTAATACTTGTATTATATTATCCACAAGCAAAATGCAAGTAGGTCCTCATATATTAATGCTTACAGCAGTCAAAAGGTAGGGACTATCCATATATTCTTCAAAGGATGAGTACATAACAAAACTCATACATTTATAGGTACAATACAAAGATACATACACACACATGCACACACACATTTTAATCTTTAATAGAAATAAAAATTTTTGTACTTTATACGACATTGGAGAAATTTGGAGCAATTACGTCAGACGATGAAAGTTGTCACCTGAGAATAATCACTACCTACTTCTATATAATCTGCTAAAAGCTACAGAAAATAAACACATTCTGAGGGCATAGCATAAATCAGAAATGAGCAGGTGAGAAGAGGAAGCAGGGCTGTTTAGTTTCTGTTTTGAATAACAGAATTCTGAAATAGCATTGATAGGAATACAACACCATGGTGAATTTAATGTCATAAATTTTATGTGTGAAATCATCAAATTGTTAAGTTTTGAATATGCATAAAATTCATTGCACATGCAAAACAAAAAGAAGACAAATCTATGAGGTGATCAAAGCATGGTTCTAGTTATCCATTTTGCAATATTATATTCTGGATACTGTATTAGGCATGGAATGATCTTATCCAATAGCCTACTGGTAGCAGGAACAAGATAGAGGAATTCTGAAGTGAATTTAAGAAATGAAAAAAAAAATACTCCAATGTCCTGAGCATTAAAGATGGATCTGCAGATGCTTGAAAAAGAAATACAAAGTTTCTATTTTTTGAGTATTTTTTAATAAGTGTTTGTGACTGTGCTGATGACAAAAATGTGGAAATAATGGCCACTCTGAGGAGGTCTCAGATGGAAGTGAGGACACATGAGAAAATGTGATACTTATAAGGATAGTTGAGGGTTGCGTTCTGGGGATGAAACCCAGGCCAGCTCTTTTATTTTTAATTTTGAGACATGGTCCCAGTAAGTTGTTCAGGTCAGCTTTGAACCCATTCTGTAGCCCATGCAGGCCTTGATTTTACACTTTGTCTTCATCTTTATGAACAGTTGCTATCATAGGCCTACACCACCAGTTGGATGATCCTTGCTGTTACGTGGTAAAGACATTACTGAGTGGTGTTCCGTCATAACTTTCAATGGGATGGAGGAGTTTGGTATGATGAGTTGGCCTATTTTTGGGTAAAATCACATAAATATTTAAGGTTGTATTATAGTTTCTCTTAGCTTCAGATAGTGAAATAAAGGACAGAGAGAGAGAGAGAGAGAGAGAGAGAGAGAGAGAGAGAGAGAGAGAAGAAACTGAACTCCAAACAAAAAAGGAAATAGGACTTAAAGTATGCAAACTTCTAGTCATGGTCATATTGAGAATAATGTTATTGGTTAGAACATTAAAGCTATGATCAAACCAACATTGAATAATGATATAGGTCTGGTTACATGAGACTGCTGTCAGTCATCTATTGTGGGAAATTACCAATACGGAGTCAGGTAGAAATATAAGGGTATTTAATAGGGAAAAGCTACCTAGCCAGCTGGTGTGGTAGAGGTCTGTACAGCAAGATGCAAAGAGAAACCGAAACCGAAAACGCAGTCCCACTACGTCACTCTGACCACGCCCTCACAAGCCTGGTCAGGCACACCTGTAGCCAGCCCCTAAGAAGGCGTGGCTACAGTTTTCCCTACAGTCATCAACAATGGAAAAATGGTCCCCAAGATATTTTGAGACTTTAATGAAGGGACACTCCCTCCCCTGATTACTGCCAGACATGCCAAGCTTCAGGGTAGACCTATGCTCTACCTTGCTGGTGCAGGTGCAGCTCCACAGAGCAGAAGGTGCAGTGAAGGACAGTAACTGTTAATTCTACTATGCTGAGAAATACCTAGTTAAGTGCCTTTGTAGGTATGTCTGTGTAGTGACATATTATTTATGGTTAATTAAAGCCTACCTGAAGATTCAGAAAGCAGTCAGCCACAAGCTATAGAAACCAAGCACACACCTTTAATCCTAGCAACCAGAAGCTAAGAGTTGGTGGTACATACTTTTAATCCTAGGACTCAGGATTAAGAGGCAGACAGATCTCTGTGAGTCCAAGGCCATCAAGATCTACACAAGATTAAATCAGTCTAAAAGAAATTATAGTTTGCACCTTTAATCCCAGGACTCATGAGAGGTACATAAGTCAGTATCAGGATTCAGTATAAGGCATTCATTCTCCAGACACACTGAGGACACATTACAGTCTGAGAGGCTTGGTGAGAATTTTTGGAGACAGGATAATCCCATTCAGCCTAACGTAGAGGTAAGAAGCTAGTGGCCAGCTGCTTTGCTTTCCTGATATTAGCTTGAAGCTTGAACCCCAATACCAGTCTCTGGGTCATTTATTTTTTGTGTTACATGACTGTGATGGCATTTCCAGAGTGGTTAACCAAGAGGGAGAAGCCCCATCCAAATGTGAGGAGACCTGCTGGAATAAAGCAGAAGACATTCTTCAGTATTGGCATGTCCCTGGCCATCCTTGGGGCAATAGTGTCCACAACCCTTTCCTACCACATCATAGTCTCAGTACAATCCCAAAGCAATGGTTCTAGCTAACCATGGTCTCAAACCTCTTAAGTAGCAAGCAAGAAAATAAAAAGAACATTTCTTCCTCAGTTTAGTCTCTCTGGTATCTCAAAGCATTGGAAAATTTGACTAGGCCAAGGGGCTCAGCTATATGTGTACATTGACATCTTCCTGGCTGTGCTCAGTGTTAGAACTTTGTGAGCATGGCTCTCCCCACCTTTATTCCAAAGGATATCCCACATAACCTTGGGTTGAAAATAGCTATTGAGCCACATCAGGGAAATTCTCCAAGTTTATGACCAGCATAGCCAACCCTACTACCACAGCAAGAACTCAAGCCTGAGAGACACAAAGGCAGGCAGTTGTGATCCATGAGAGATGCCATAGAGACTACCAGTCACCAAACTATAAAGTAGGGCTGCCTGAAGAACACAGGCATGGATACATGCCAGCATGCCTTCAAGGAGGGTCATGTAGTTGAGAAGAGGATAAGGTTGCCCTGTTAGAAAGTAGACACCCTTGGGTCAGTGACTGCCCACCCTCTGCCCCCCCGACTCTCCCACACCCATATGACTTTGTGCTCCTGGTTCCTTCAGAACAGGGCTGTCTTCTCTATGCTAGTCACATAAGCTCATTATCCAAGAGCACAGAAGAAAGCACCAAGCAGGAACTAAGAACAGTTTCTGCAGCAGAGAATAGAAGATCTGGAAGCTTGGCTTCATAGGCTCACAATCGCCTTTATGGCTCCTTTTGACACTTTTGGGCTCCTGGGCTTGTGATGGGTTTGGCTACTTTCTGGCATTCCTTGAGCAATAGGAGTCTTAAAGGTTGGGTCTGTGTTATTATTTAGGGGCCAGGTATTTCTTTTAATGTCGTAATAGATTTGCAGATATGTGACAAGGAGGCTTTGTATTGGTCAGTGACTATAGAGATGATGTAGGAAATGTAGTGAAGTCACAAGAACAGGTATTTCCAAAAGGAGGCTATGTTCTGTTCATGGTGGCCTCACTAGGCATTCTACACCCCCAGTCTGTAATTCCCAATGCCCTGACACTTGGGCTGATGTAATCATGTGTATGTCTGTGGGTATGCTTTCAAGCTTGCAAAGGCTGGTGTGTGTGTGTGTGTGTGTGTGTGTGTGTGTGTGTGTGTGTGTGTGTGTGTGTGTGTACATGTTTAACTGAAGTGAGGAAGATAATACCTCCTTGTGATGTTGTTCTGCAGCAGCCACAGTGAGAAATGAGTCAGAATATACAACAGACCCATCTAGGAGTTTATTAGGGAAAGGGGATGAAAGGAGGCTGTGGTAATTAACCAAAAAAGGAAGTGAAAAGGAGGAAGATGGGCATATGGAGATGGTCTAAAAGGGAAACTTTGCTAATGTGCACAGAGCCTTATGCAGCCATGGACATAGCCAAGCAAAGCATGATGTAGTGATCTATGGTTGCAGGGCTCCTGAGCTGGTTAACTATTTACCTGAAAGGAAGTGGACACATCCTGCTGGCTGGCAGGGACAGGCTGTTATAAATCAGCTATATAAATTGCTAATTCCTTTTGGGCTCCAGGTATTCCCAGGAGACTGCACTGAGGTACAGAAATATTAGAGGATTTTTTTTTTCAAAAGAAAAAAAAAAAGAGTACCAGGGTTGAGATACAACAGGGTGTAAACTGAATAGAAGCTATAGGTATGAGTTCAAATGACACTTCCATCTATGTCCAGGTAAGCTACTTTGGACAAATTCTTCAAAGTTGTGAGTTGCCTTTGAAATTTACAATTAAGATGTAAAATATATCTTACCGGATTACTAAATTGCATGATTTTATATTATATTAAACTAGGGCCAACACAATATAACAGTGAGTAAACACAATAAAGACACATGTGGCCAAGCCTAACAGCTTGCCTTTGGTCTTTCCATCCCTTGTGGTTGAAGGAACAAAAGTGACCCCCATAAATTGTTCCATATATCTACATGTCAATAGTGGTAAGTATGTGTGCATTAGTGAACACACACACACACACACACACACACACACACACACACACACAATTGTCAAAACATGGTGAACTATGCCTTGGGGAATTGTGAGAGAGGCTCCAGGATAAAGGCAGAGGGTCTTCCACCTCAAGTGCATGTCCCTGGATTGTTTAGACTTGATTCATGACACCTATGACAAAAATTTGCATTCAATTTATAAGACATATTGATTCCTGTTGGATGTCAGGAAAAGCTGACAGAAAACCCCAATCTGGTCAGTGAACCATGAACCTGGGTATGGCCTTCTGCCTTGCTTTTGTGCTTTCCCTGGTATAATCTATATCATGTGCCAGGCAACTGTGTTTAAATGGGTCTGTCCTGACAAAGTTCTGGGAAAGAGCTGCTCTGTTAATATTTAGTATATGCTTACTGGCATTTACTTACATATTTTTCTGATCATGTTTTTCTGAACCCAAACAACTGTCCTTGGATCATTGCTTTCCTTTTTACTGTCATGCATAAAAGTACATTGAAATTGAGGTAAGATTGTCCATTGCATTACTCTGTAGTCTACCCCATTCTTTTGGGTCCTCAGTTCCCATGTCCAGAAGACAAGATCCGCATTGGTCAACAATAGTCAACACAGAACAAGCAAATCTGTAATAAACTAAATTTAAAAGATGAACCTAGACATGGAGTACTGCTGGGCATGCACAAGGCCCTGGATAGGTGGCCCTCTTGGGGCTTGGCAAATTAGACAGGTAGTTATTTCCTTTTATTGCACTTTGCATTCTTAACGTTTCCTACTTCTCATTGGGCTAATCATAATCCTTTCATTTTTCCAAATATTGAGGTAAGACAGTTTTTAAAAATAGAAGCTTAATTTAATACCAAATAAAGAATCTAATTATGTCCTGAATCAAATCCCACCAAATAAGAGGACTCATTTATTTCAGAATAATTCCATTAATATGGCTGACTAAACAGAATTCTATTGTTGTATATTCTCAGGAAGATTCATCAAATGTGATTCTATTTTATACATAAAATAGCAATATAATATTTGTCAAATACTAATTACCCTAAAATTATTATTAAAGACAGCAAGCTAAGAAGTTGTTAGGAGCAGGGATAGACTTCTTCCTGTTTTTTTCTGACTCTGAAAATTATAATGTTTGTTGATTTTGAGAAAAGCTGTCAATGGGAGGAGGAACAGGCAATGTCCTCACAGATACCTGAAAATGTAGGTATATATGTATGACATTGACAAAGCTGAAATTAAAGAAAGTATTCTCTATGTTACTTTTCTTTCCTCTAAATAAGAGATCACCACTGACATTGGTTCCTAGTTAATGACTGTTCACACAGTAGATGCTCAGGAACCATTCGCTCTCATGATCAACTTGATACGTGCCATCACATGACATTTTGGGTTTTAGAAATTTATTTGATTGAAATTTTTTCTAATGAAAACCCCCCAGCAAGCCACATTCCAGTTTCTCTGGTTGAATCATTTCATCTATTGTGCATAAAATATGTCCTTATTGAAAATTTAAAAAATATTTGTTTATACTATTTTAAATTAAAGAAAATGTATCATTTCTCTATTTTCTTTTACTCCTTTGAACTTCTCCAATGTCTCCTTCCTCCTCCATAACTATATAAATAAAAAATAAATATATAAATACAACCTGCTGAGTACCTTAGTGTGTATGTTTTTAGGATTGACCAGTTGGTATTGGATAACAAATTAGAGGACCCATCCTTGGGGAAAACTGATTCTTCTTCTTAGCAGTCACTAATTGCTAATAGCATGTCAGCTGGTATTACTGTTAGGTCTTGTTTAGGTAGCCATATTATTCAGATTTCCTGGGTGAAGCTCTCCTATCTCATTTCTGAGAGATACTATATCCTAGGAGACTTCTTGGACTTCTGATATTTCTAGTGAAGAACCTACTACTGCTACTTTCCTAAACTAGTATTATTCCTAACTGTTCTCTACATATTTATCCTTATAATGGCAGGTAAATCTTACCCTCATAAAAGAAACTGCTTCTAGCAGCAAATAGAGACCATTGCAGTGAGGCACCAGACCCTTACCCAGCCCCCTGCTTTAGCAGCCATGATAGGCTGCAGAAAAAACATGTAGGCCTCTGACTCAGCACATGTCTGTACTTGCTGGACCTGCCCCAGTCACTAGGAGGCCAGATACTCTCCCCTTGTCAAGGAACCAATCACAAGTTAGCTGGTGGGCTCTGGACATGCTTTTGGTGCTTTATGGTTACAGTGTCATAACAGTGGCATGCACAGTATAGCAACCACCCTGGGAGGGCCTCTAGGCCATAGCAACCAGTTGACCAATCAACACAAGCCAGGTTGTCCAAGTCCAGGAGTGCACCAGTCCTGAGACTGTTTCGGACCCCTAGACACTCCCCTTGCTGTCCCCAATAAATACGCTGCCTCACAGCCCCTTCAGGTCCTTCTCATGCCAAACACTGTGTTGGATGGAAGAGGGAACCAAGATAACACAATTAACTCATTAAACAATAAAAGACTATTTGCTTTTGCATCAGAATGGGTCTCTCAGTGATTTGGGAGTTCAGAATTTGGGCACAAAAGCAGAAAGTCACAACTAATCAATATACAGAGAACTGATGAGGTGCCTAGCCCCAAATGATTATAACACACACACACACACACACACACACACACACACACACACACACACACACACTATATATATATATAGTCTCACAAACCCTCGAACATCTACTAAGTCTCAAGGAACATTCTTGCCAAAATTACAGGTCGGGGACAATGAGGTAAATTCCATTGTCCAACCAGTGAGATATAGAAGGTTCCTTGCTGCCAAGCCTGACAACCCATGTTTGATACCAGGAAGCCACATGGTAGGAGAGAATCAATTCCCCAAAGCTGTCTTCTGACCTTCACATATACTCCATGGCAAAAATAAATGTGTAATATACAAATGCAAAATAAATCTACTTAATAAAAATAAATAAAGGCCTGTGACAGGAGTCAGTATCTGAACAGTGACACAAGACTCATGGAGAAACATATATCACATAAAACAGGACTATTAAACCTAGAAACCCAGATCTGACTAAAGGTATGAAATCACTTTATGAAACTACTTTTTGTAATTTTGATAATGTTTCTTGAAAGCATGGGTGCCAAAATGCTTTATATTTTCTGGCTACCCTGTAACTTGCCTTTGAATTTAGCTCTGTTTTTGCAAGATTAGTTAGTGAGGTCTTAGTTACTATGGCTTAATCATCAGATGTCAGTTGATACCCACATTGTCCTTTACCTATTTGTTTTGTATTACTTTCTGTTCTTGTGTGAAACTGGTCTCAAGGGGAGTTCTTGGAGCATGTAATAATTCCATTTTGCTTCTGGAAATGACTTATTTTGACAGGTATGCATTCCATGCTTGGTACCTACCAATGGTCTGTTCTAAAACTTGAGAGTATTCTGTTGAAAGAAAACACAAGTACTGGCCAAATGAAGCATTTGTCCTATGGGTAGGAATTATGAGGCAAACAAACAGGTGTGTGTTCTGGTAAGTGGTAAGAGGGAAGCAACACCAACAACAAAACCATGCTAACATGGAAAGGGCTGGGTGAACTAAACATTGCTCACATTCCAGAACCAGATTCCTCACCACCTTCAGTGACTCAGTGCCAACAGCCCCAGCATCACTAATGACTAATGACACATTTCCCCCATAACCATATTTTACCTATGAGCATGCTCCACACCTCCTATACAGCCAGCCATCCTAGCCTGCCCTATTGCTGTCTCCATCCCTGTTCAGAGGCAGCCATTTTGGGGGCACCACCCAGTAAATATGTTCTGTGGTATGATTTTTGTTGTATTCCTTGGCCACCTATTGCCAAGATACTCTTTTGCCATAAAACCCTTTCACTGGGGATTGTATTAGTTGACAACTGAGAAAAGGTTATGTAAGTAGTCAAGAAAACAAACCCTCAGGTATATCACATGGTGACATTTGTTTACAGGTAGGACAAGAGAGTAAGTAGACTAGAGACTTCCCTTTACTCTTCAGCAGTACAAGCTGTTACTCCCTTGTAGTCAATCTTCAAATTAGTAATGACAGTGGGATTAATATTTTCTCATTGTCAGGTGTAAAGGAAACTCTACTTCCCCAAATTCTGTCCCCTTCCATTTCCCTCTACCAAAGGAGTTATTTACTTACTTGTCAGAATGGACAAATGGCTACATGTGTTGCCTATTAGCATATAAAGGCTCATGCTGGCCCCAGGCTTCCACAGATCAGGAATACCCTTACAGAGACTTCATGCTGGCACCCTGACTCTTCTCACTCCTTCACTCCCCTAGACTTCACCAACTCATGTGCTTCCTTCCCTTCCTCCAGCTTGTGCAGGCAAAAAAGAACAGTAAAAAAAAATCTCAGTTATACTGATACTCTCAATTTTCATCGATACTTGGCCATGCATGAGACAACCAAGTTATAGAATGACTCCCTCTCTAGAAACCACTGGATGCAGAGAGCACTTATTTCCTGACTGTTTTCATGAATGTAGACACTAGATTTTCTCAGGCATCAGGCACTCTGGCAGCACAACATGCTCCTCTTTGGATTCCTTGGGTATATTACTCTTCCTGGCCATTCACACAGCTCTCATGTACAAACCTGACATGCTGAAGAACCCAGACTTAATCTTTTCTTTGAATGCCAAGATATAATGTCTCAATTTGTGCAGAATACTGGCTCATGCCTTTCCCTGTTAATGACATTTGTCCTGCCATTGTCATATCCTTTAGATTTCAACTTCCCAGGCAGGAGCAAAGCCTATGTAACAAGAAAGTAAAAAGAAATGTTATATAACCATTTGTTACATTTGAATCTGGCAGTAGCCCAGGTAGATATCCTAACCATTTTCAAACTCAGCACTCAACTGAATTGGAGATCAGAGGATCCTAGGCCAATGCCTCTTCTGCTTATCCGGAGAACAAAAACGATGATTGGCATCTCGGCATTTTAAATTCAAATGATAACCTCAGTCACATATTGAACTCCATATTTTTCAGACATGATTCATGCAGAGCTTTAGTGGAGGAGCATCAATATTGGTTTCAGTCTAGGGAGTCAGGCGTGAGAGCCATGTCACTAACCAGAGGCCTTAACCAGAATGATCATGTTTGTATGCTTACTTGTTTATATGAAAGTTATTTTATAAAATGCTGATGCTTATGTATTTTACATGTTAGCTATTTAAAACACTATCAGTGAAATGCAGTAGTAAACATTTTAATATGAAGTAAAACATGTACGTATAGAAAACATGGATAGCTCAACTTCTATTGAAACTAGGTTGTTCTTGTATTGGACCAGAATGATTTCACCAGCCCTGTCTCTAAGCCTTGTCAAGGCTGGTAGAATCTATAGGTCAAAAACCCTTCCTGACTCAGCAATGAGGAAGCAATGTGGTAGAAAGAGACAAGAACACAAAGGTAATAATTAGAAGTATTTTTGTCCTGTAACAGGCACCAGAGTTACACTTTCCAAAGACTAGTTTATGTAGATTTTTGTTGGAGCAGAAACTGCCAGAGTTGCACCATCACTATTAGAGACCTCAGCTGCAAGACCAGAACTGTCACAGTACAGTCTAGGGGCTGAGAGACTAATTGTAAGTGATCCATCGTAGCTGTAAGATCAGAGTTGAAACAGTAAAATCTAGGGTCTAAATGATGAGTGCTAAGTGATCACCTAGAATAAATAAATATATCTTGGTGACCAGTACTGTAGGATAGAGATATCAAGAATTCAGAAGCTGGGTGACAGAGGAAACCACAGGATATTCACAATTACTATGAGATAGATTTATCACTATGTGTGCCATCACTAGAAAGTTCATGAGATCATGGACTCACCGTTTTGTGATCTCTCTGCTGTCTTTGGACATGCTTCCTAGGTCTTACTTTATACATTCAGATTGTGGAAATAAACTAATGAGTAAAGGATTTGAAAATGCAAAAAATATGAAAAGTAGAGACATTATAAACATCCCTTCCTATTATATACTATTTGGGTTAGACTCTTTATAAGCAGAAAAGAATTTTAGTTATTTACATTTATTATTGTTATTGTCATTATTATCATTATTATTATCATTGTCATTATTGTTATTATTGAGACAGGGTTTCTGTATGTAACAACAATTAGAGGCTGTCCTGGAACTCACTCTGTAGACCAGGCTGGCCTCTAATTCACAGAGATCTGCCTGCCTCTGCCTCTCAAGTGCTGGGATTATAATTGTGTGCCATGACCAGCTGGCTAGTTATTTATATTTATTTTCCTGTTGTCTACTTTCCCATGAGTGTCAGTTGTTCATATGTAAACCCTTGGAGATTATTACACTTATTTTTGAAACATATATGGCATTTCCTTGTTCAAGAAGGTTAGAGAACAAGATCACACAGTAACATACTGCTGGAGCCAAGGTTTTTTAGTGTAGCATTCCACTTCCAGGCTTTTATTTAAGCACTCTCCTTTAATGGCATTATGGTTCTTCTCCTTTCTGTCCATTACAAACACACCTGTTGTGTGTACTCTTGTATATGCCTTGTACATATCATTTGTCTCTGGAAAATATCCAGGAATGGGATGGCTGATTTACAGTGCAGCCTACACTTAGCTTTAAAGAAAACATAAGGTGTTACTTTTCTGAACTCAATATGCCATTATGTACTCCAACCAGTAACAAATAAGAAAAATCTAGCATCTTGTCACTGTTTAATATTGGCAGATACTTTCTTTCCTAAATGGAAAGTATTTGATGGTGATAGGTGTATGTAGGCCTGAATGCCTACACAACTGTGTTCACACATGGCTGTATATGAGTGTTTGTCCATGTGTGCTTTTGTTTTCTTGTATAAAACTATTATTGAAGCATAAAAAATCAAATGCTGGGGAAGGAAGAGCACACTGGTCATACACAATATATTGCATCTAGATGGTTTTAAGTATTAAAAGCAAATATGCATATTTATTGCAAGAAGTATGCTGGTTATAGAAATACAGAGGATAAATCCAAAGAACATAAATTAGCAATGTAGTTTGAAAGCAAGCTATTGCTGCACAGTATTTTCTGCAAGTTTCAATCATCATCACTCTAAGTATTCAGGTGCATAGGGAATTCTGATCCTGCCCAAATCCATATAAATGAAATGCAATGATTTTACCATATTCACTTTCTACAATTGGAGAGGCCAAGGCTATGAAGTTACTGGATTATTCTAGAATGCCAGCTTCCAGGACACAGATACGCCATGGCTTTAACATGTACCCATGTAACTTTCTATCCACCTGTCATTTTACCTACCTTAAACAACAAATAAATATCTTCTGTGATGATTACTATTGATTGAAAAAACTTGTCATGATCTAGAATGACCTAAGGAATAAGTTATGAGTGTTGTTTTGAATAATTGTCTAGATTAGATTAATTTAAGTAGGACTGTCCTCATAACTATGGACAGCACCGTCTCATGGACTGAGCTCCCAGACTGAATGAAACGTAGAGAGTGAACTGAACTGACCACTATCCTTCAACTTTGCACCCTGACTGAGGGAGGAATGGAATCAACATCTCACACTCCTGCTGCTGTGACGTCTCCACTGGCATGGGCCGATCCTTGAACTCAAAGTCAAATAAACCATCTCTTTTACATTACAACAGCAAGAGAGGTAACAAATCCATCCTGCTTTTAATTAAAGCAATCCTAAATTTTCATACTGATTTTTAAGGCTCTTTAAAATCGTGTTTCAGGAGGAAAGTAGCTTTCATTTCCTTACATCTCCAGATGGCCTCAACCAGACCTGCTGCCATTCCAAGTGTTCAATTCCCCCAAATGATCCATTACACCCTGGGGCATCTAAAATAAATAAAGGTTAAGAGATCAGAGAAGCGGGACCATATGTCCAAACATATTCCCTGTAACTTGGCAATAGTAATGTAAGGGTAGAGTCAGATTATACTGTGCTTGCAAAGAAAAATTCTTAAACAAAGGTAAGCAGGGGAAAGATGGTGTCCTCTGGACCAGGAATGCAAACAGCAGTTCCCTTAAGGGTGGTGATGAGAAGAATGACCACTCTGCTACCTCTCTGTCACAGCTTTTCCCTGTCCAATAGAAAATTAAATCACAGCATGACTGGGGGTTTTGTCTTCAAAGGTTTGGGTTTCTCACTGTTGTTCATACTCAGGGTTCTATTCCTGGATGGCCTTCTTGTCACAGATACATTGTTTATATGAAGTTGCACCATAGTTGCACATAACCTTTGTACTATCTCCCTTAAACTCTAAATTGCTATAAGGTTACTCTCCATGCCTGACTTAATCTAACATCCATGGAAAATTTCCCCATACTATATTGCTTAGTTCTTAGATGAGAAAAATAGACAAAATTATTTTTCTATCTTTTATTTTACATTTTGTTTTGCTATGTGTTAAATATAAATTCTAAAGCATGCCAGGCAAATCCTTCCCCATAATTTTGATACGTGGTTATTTGATTCCACAGATATGAAACTTACCATTACAAAGTGATAATCACTTGTAAACTCTTATTAGGAAAGCCTCCTTTGTTCACTGGTGTTCCAAGCCTCCGTTCAGGAGTTTGGAGTCCCAGTTCCACATTAGACATCTCTGTTTCTATGTCTTCGAATGATCATGTAGTTTCTTCATTTTGTGCATTAGTTAGATCAATCCACTAAATTATAAACTTTTTATAGCAAAAAATATTTTCTTTCACCTTTTGTTAAT
Source organism: Cricetulus griseus (assembly GCF_003668045.3). Lineage (NCBI taxonomy): Eukaryota > Metazoa > Chordata > Mammalia > Rodentia > Cricetidae > Cricetulus > Cricetulus griseus. Next base: position 124,660,448 of record NC_048597.1, read on the forward strand.
TTGTTTCACTCACCTGTTGAGACTGTGTCTATTTGTGGAGTGCAGCTTGAATGAAGGAAAACATAGAACCCACTCTGGGGCTCATTGGTCCCTACTGCAGAGAAAATATTTGTATCAATGCACTCCACGAAGGAGTCTTATAGGGCTAAAATTGATAATGATATGAAACATATATCTTCACTTATTGGGGTTTTCAAGAAAGAAGGGGAGTGATAAAAGTCACATGAAAACCAGAGGACTGTATCCATGCTCTAGGCCTTGGAGTTTGATGTTGTGTGTTTTCAGGAGACAGTGTCAGTTTATTTTAGGAATATAATCCAAGTGCAGAGAATATCTTGAACTACTTAAATTCAAATTTTAACATTCTAATCAATTATTTTTATGAATGAATCCCATGACATTTAAAATATAAAAAAGTTTTCTTTTTTAAATATGTCTAAAATTGTTCCAAGACTGGGGCAGATTAATTTGTGCTTTGAAAAGCCAACACCACCACCACCACCACCAACTCTAGAAATGACTATACTTGTGTGTGTATGTGTGTGTATATGTGTGGTGTGTGTGTGTGTGTGTGTGTGTGTGTGTGTGTGTGTGTGATAAATGTACTTACTCATAGGGGTGTGTGCACCTGTGCATGCATGTGCACAGTGTGTGTGTATGTGTGTTTGTACAAGCCTGCACATGTGCACATGCATACATGTGTTTGAGGTACATGTGGAAGCCAGAGACTGACATCTCTGACTTGCTGTCTTGTCAGTTGTCCTCCAAATGTTTTGGGGGACAGTAATGTACTGAATCTGGATGTCATTGATTTGGCCATGCTAATGGGCCCCTGAACTCCAGGGTTTCACTTGTCTTTGCCTCACAAGAGCTGAGGTACAGACTCCGCCACTGCACCCAGCTGGGTGTCTGAACTAGGGTCCCCTTGCTTGCTAAGCAAGAACTCCATTGACTGAGCCATCAAAGCTGTTGACCACACTGTTGAAGAACAATTGCAACTTCCATTCCACAGAGTGTCAACAGCATTTGCATGATTTGGGGGAACACTGACGATGAAGTAGCAGAGTCAGAGCTCCACTAATAGAAAACTTCTACTCACCTCCTCATCAAGCACAGTGAAGGACCTATAATGGAATTGTCATGTATCTGCAAATTAATAAACAAACACTCTACACACTGATCTTAACATGATTTCTTAACATGATTCCTTAATCTTTTACTTTTCTCTTCAATTAGAAAATAAAATGGATTGATCTTAGATAGAGCCATGGAAAATAAGAATGTTATACTCAATACCCTAACACCGACTATGATTATATACTTCCTGAATAAGAAAACACAGTTGCCTTAACAGCTATCATTTTTGTATGATCATACTTTTTTTCTCAGTATGTACAATTGCTATTTTATTATGTTCATTACATTAATTTCCAGTGAGGATTACTCATTTCTTCATTTGGAAATATGTCATAGGCTCTAAGCCTTATATCACTCATATATCTCCTAAAGGGGATGAGTATTGCAGTTAGAGAAAAATAAGCGGTGAGAATACTCCTAGATTTGGGCATTTGACCTGGCTGTTTTTATAGTTTTAGTGATTCAGCTCAGTGAATAAAAAGGTTTGTGACTAAATTTGAAATGCTAAGATACTGGGGCTCATGGATAAAAAGTTGAAAGTGCAAATCCTCAGGAAGATTATGTGAATTGTTTGCCTCATGCATTGGTCTAAAAAATAAATGAGACACTGCATATGGCATAACAGTATGAGGAGTTTAGTAATCCCTCGAGAAACTTCAGCTAGTGAAAGTGAAGACTAAGTAAACAGTAATTGCACTGAGCTAACCAATACCCAGAGTTTGGTCCTGGTTCATAAAATATCAGTCATTTGACTTAACCAACAAACATTGGTTTTCTGCATTCTGAAAACTGAGAGGTACAAGTCAAAGGTCTGAGCAGATTCTGTACCATACTTCCCATCCTGGTTGTGGATGGATGCCTTCTTGCAATATCCTTGCGCAATCAGAGAGCCTGTGTGTCTTTCTGTTTACATCAACATTGGTATGAGTGCTAACTGGGAGAGCCACTATGAAGATACCAATCAGCATGGAAGTTCCTGAGAAAGCAAGCATTAGCTCTGTCACAGGATCCAGCTTGACCTTCATTGCAATATGCATAAAGGACTTGATAATATTACAGTTATACGTGCTCACCCATATTCTTCACCTCTGTAGTCACAATAGCCAGGATATGCAGACAACCTAGATGTCCACTTATAAGATGGTAACTTTTACAATGATGTATTATTCAGTTGTTAAGAAAAATGAAATTCACAGGCAGATGGATAAAGTCGGAAACAATCATTCAGAGTGCAGTAACTAATGTCCAGAAAGATGAACAATCCATGTTGTCTCTCGTATGAATGTTCCTTTTCTTCTTAAATAATAGAGTTACTATCATCACAAGGACTACACCTAAGGATCAAAGCCACCCCTATTGACCTCCTGAGATCTGTATCCTCAAATATCACCAGATTAGAAAACAAGGCTTTACCCATATGTATCTGTGGTAAAAACACATTCAACCGTTGCATCTGGCTTTATCCAAAATGTAAACATGCCATCATTTCTTATAAGACCAACAGGAAGAAACCATTGAAAGGAAAATTGCAGTGGGTCCATTGGGTAAGGGTTAATGTTGTAGACTTTCTAATAAAATCTATTGTAAATTTGGTAAATAAAAACACATACATTATTGAGTTATGTGTTTCACAACATGTGATGACTTGGGACTTTTTAGTGAAATTCAAAGTGTCAGGCAAGCAGAGCTCTCTCATGGCATTTGGTAGTTCCTTTTTGCTTTAGCAATGTTAGTATTCTAGGGCACAAATCTGCTCTGTAAAATGTGTTGCCTCTTGTTTGAAACAGGGGGCAGATGACTCCACTAGAAGACAGATCTAGTTAATGCTCACACAGCTCCACGGTGTGGCTTATCTGAAGTGAATGTCAAACCATATGAGATATGAGCAGCCTGAATTAGAAATACAACATCAATGGAACAGAAATCTGCTTAGAAACAAATAATTAGAAAGCATATGTGAAGATCCAAAAGCCGTGATTTGGAGATGACTAATGTTTTCCTCTAACCGTTCCAGCACTGACAATAATTTTCTGTTTGCAGAAACACCCGCTGAAGAGTCCATTTTTAGACAGCTTCTAGCTCCAGTCATTCCCAAACTATCAAAGACACCTCAGTTTGTAACTTCAAAAACCATGGATCTAGAGAACTTAACTCTTATCTACCTGGATATGAGATCTACAAGATCCGATAACAATCCATATACACTATACTGGTCATAAATACAAAATAACCCAAACAAATAATATTCTAGCGTCATTTATCAATTGCACCAAGTTCACCATTACCTTCCCAAAGAGCAGTGCCAGCATACCCTTCAGAGGCAGTCATCTTCACAACCCGTGCCCTGCTAGGTGTATTCTCTGCCAACAGCTAATTATCCCTGTTTCCTAAGGGAGAGAGTAGCCAGACCTGTGCCAGGACTTAACCTTCTGTAGTCCATCTGTATGTACAAAGAGCTTTATTGACTTCAAGAATTCTATATGATTTGGTAACTGGCAATCAAAAGCTGTTTTCATCAAAATGCTTCAAGTGCTCATTGAGCCTACAAGGTAACCAAGATTAGAGTGAAACGCTTGTATGTAGGCCCTAGTTTGAGTCTGCTTATCTTACTTTCAATTGCATGTCAGTTGACTCTGCATGCAGAAGTTAATCACCAAGAATGTCTATCTACCTATCCTACCATTGCACTAATCCCAAACTGCCTGAAATTCCAGGAACTGCAAAACCTTGCTGGTAGATATGACCAATGCCACATGAGAAAAATCATTGGTCCTGGAGATGACTCACTTGGGGCATGCCGAAGATCATCTTTCAGGAACAGGACCAGTGGTCCCCCTGAAGCAAAGCGAACTAGCAGATTTGTACCTGACCACTGTGCAGTATTCTCATGTTTATTTCTTTTATTTTTATTTGACAACTTACTATGTAGCCCAGGCTGGCCTTTAACGCAGTGATCCTCCTCCTGCTTCAGAGACCCAGAGTGCTGGGATTAAAGGCATAAGTAACCACATATGACTTTGGGGCTGCTTAATTATGCAAATTTCTTGTGAATAACCCCAGATATTTCTCTGTTTAAACCTACAACTTACATCAGTACTGGAAAGCGGAGCCTGGCTGCCTCTGGACTCCCTGTACCCTCTTTTCAGTGTACACTGAGGATTGATTTAGGCAGGAGTCTTTGGAACGGAGGCTGAGCCTAACTCATTATGGCAACAGAAGCACAGACTTTTTACCTTACTCTGGATACAAGTTGAATTTCAAATTTGAAGTAAACATCAAGCCGAAAAGACAGAATTTTAAGAGAAATAATGATGTGTGATGTAGTGCATACAATTTGGTAAATTTATCTAATGATGATTTTAAGTGACCAATACTTTACCAATTTCTTCCTCAATGACTTTAGATTTTATTAAAATTACAGATTTTATTTTTCTAAATAACTAACATTGTGAAAGCATAATCAAAATCTTATTCCTAATCTGGCAGTTTTGAGTGGAACACACATGTTTGTATGTGGGTTTCTCAGATAAGCTGTTCCATATAAAGTATTAGATCCAATTGTGATGATTAAGACACAAAATCACACTGCAAACAACACTCTATAGCTTCTAGTTACTGTACTGGACTCCATGTGTTTGGGACTGTAATGGAAGAGTTGATGCTCTAAGGCCTATGGTGGTCCATCTGCTAAGTGCCTGTGCAGACATTGGATTCCCACATTATTTCATAAACAATAAAGGCTATACTATGTTCATGACATGTATTGGGTATCAGAAGTTATTCAGAGATGTTTTATGGGAGGGCCAGTGATACAGCATGGCAGGTAAAGGGACTTTCTAACAAGCCTAACATGTACCATTTCTTTGGATCCATATGGTGGAAGGTGACAACAGACTGTCACAACTTGTCCTTTGACCACCACATCCACAATAAGATGGTGTGTTTGCACATGTGTGTGCATGTCCACACACACACACACACATTAAATAAATAAAATGTAATAAAAATGAAACTTGTGAAAGACTCTTTATAGGCCATTTATAGACCATATGGCATTTATCATAAGGGACAGCGTTAGTGGTCTGGACAGATCTCAGTTAAAGGAGCTTGAACAGCAGCAGGCTATGCACATTCAAGTATGTTCTTAGAAATGCCCATTTTTGCTAAAGGCAGTGAGGGGTACCATGGCTGCCCTTCCCTCACCTGCCACAGTGATTCAGCAAGCCCATCTGATTCCCCAGGTGTGAATGCAACAAACCCAGAGCTGTGATCATTTCCAGAAGGAGACTGTGTGGGAGAGTTGACAAGTGCTTAGTCTCCCACTAGCTGATGCAGGAAAATAACCCTAACAACCAGTCTTGGTTGTCCAGATGGCATAAGGAGGCCCAGCCCTCCCAGGCACAAAACTGAGTGGGTGTGTATGGGAGTGAAAAAGAAAAACAAATGCATGATAAAGCATAGACACTCTTGAAAATTCATTCATTAAGTTTGATACAATGCCTTGAAAATTATTTTAATTTCTTTCCTGTGGGATCATTAAATGAGCAGAATTTTCTGTTTCAGTACCTAAGTGGAAATCTCATGAGCTGCATTTAATATAGAGAGGTAAAACTTAAGGTGGCATTCATATGGATGGTCTATTATCAAGTAAAACAGTCTAATACAATTATATCTATCCTGTGATTACAGCAATATCAGACTACTTCTTATCTTTAAACTAGAAGTGACTTAAAAAACAATGTGCTATGAATGTCTGTTAACTCTGTTTCTCATAATTTTCTCTAATAATTAATATACCTATCAATATATGTAATCCATATCTAATGAATGCTTCATTTTAAAAGTGTTGATTTAAATACATGAAGTTTTATATTTAGTTATTATTAACTGTTAAAATTTGTGTCTCAAAGGGGTTGAATAAAGTATTGGAATGGAAAATATTTCTTAAAGTCATTCTGAGAAGTAAATAACTTAGAAGTATATAGGAGCACATGCACTTACATCAGGTTTGAACAGAGTCAAGAATGAAACTCTACTGAAGGCATGTTATTCTTCAACAGTTTAAAAAGGAGAAAGGCCCAGTCTTCATGAGTCTACAGACGTAAGATCAATTCTTGGGGATATCCCATTTTGTTTGTGCAACTTAGTACATAGTTCTTCTCTTTACTGCATAGTAATTCTTCATGGAGCTGGGTAGTAACACTCTCCTTATGACATTGTGGAAATAGTTATTGAAAAAAATGTGTAGTCTGCCACAGGTAAAGAGGACATCAATTCTGAATACACTTGTGTTACCTGTGAGGTGTTTATGGAAGAGGTTAAGTGTGAGAAAAGGATGGAGGAATAAACATATACATTAAAATCAGAAGGTTCCAGAAGGCAATACTTAATTTGAAATGCCAAATATGCATATTTATAATGCTTTCATTCAGTTTGTGATTTTGCTTCACGAAAGTCTTAGATTTTGCACCAAGAATCTATCACTCAATACACTGAAAACACTAGGTGTTAGTTTAAATGTGGACCTGAGTAAAATACTGAGCTTATCAGAGTCTTCACTCTCTACCACATTTTCTGCTATATCACATGACTTTTGTTCTGTCTTAAATTTTTTAAATTACATATATTGTGGGCAGATTGGGGCATGCATGTGAAGACCAGAGAACAACTTGTGTATGCATGTTTTTTTCAAAGTCATTTACCCTTCCTTCTCTGTGCATATCATTGAAGATTACTGGCAGTGTGGCAATGGTAAGAAACATTAGGCAATCCTCTCTGCTGGGAATTTTGTTTCTAAGGAAATCTACAAAACATGTAACAGTTAATTTTTTAGGAGAGTTTGGAGTGGGTCTTCTTGGCATCATTTATCAAGAGATGAAATTACTTCAGGGCCAATTATTTCTCCAATGATTTTTATAACTAAGTATTAAAAGGGCATTTACCCCAAAGATACATTTGGTAAATGATGTTGTGAGAATACTTCCTAAATTTTGGTGACAGCAAGGTATAGTATATAGTTAAAATTGGGCAACTCCTTTTAACGTGCTTGTGTAGAACATGCAGAAGGAATTTACTGCCTTTCTGCAGCTTCCCAGCAAAAGGCTTACTAGTGACCCTCAGCACTCAGACCCTCAGACATGGAGGCCCTGGTTAGTGGTAACAATGAGCAAATGATTATTGATGAAGGATTTCACAAATTAAATTACTAGAGATATTTATTATGTGAGATTTTATAGGTGGATTTTAATCTTACAGTTTTTGTCAGTTTTAATTGTTATATATTTTGAAAGTTATTTCATGAATGAGGCAACACATAGCTTAGGGTATTTTAATCATACACTACTTATTCCAGTGTACATACAGCATGCTATTGGATTATAGCTTTTGATATATCTATTTGAGATTGACATTATCTTACATCAAAATGAGATGATTACATGAAACACCTTCTTAAGTGTTCTTCTTTTGAGTGTTTTTGATCAGTACCATAGCCCATTTTTGTAACTGGGTTGTTTGTTTTCTTGATTTTTAGATTTTCTGAATACTGTGTATGTTATAGATATTAAACCTCTGTCAGGTGAATAGTTGGCAAAGATGTGCTCACATCTTCAGCTTCATCTTCAAGCTGTGGTCTGTTGTTTTAAAGAGCTTTTAAGAGTCATAAAATTGATTCCATTAGTCTGTTGTTTTTATTATGTGAGCTACCCAAGTCCTGCCTACAAAGTCAGGCCTATAACTGGATTCTTTTGATTGTTACAACAGAAGGCTTCTAAAACATAGCCATGGGGAAAGTTTCCCATTTATGCAGCTTCTAATCATAGGATATATTTGTGTATGCATGTATAGATTGATGGATATAGATTTGAAAAGCAGATTTATCTTATTCTCTCTCTCTTTCTCTCTGTCACTCTATGTCCCTCTCTCTCTCTCTCTTACACGCTCGTGTGTGTGTGTGTGTGTGTGTGTGTGTGTGTGTGTGTGTATCTGTATTTGTGTATGGCTTGTGTGTATTGGTGTACACACACCAAGAGTCTAGAAGAAGTTGGATGCCCTCAAGCCAGTGTTGTAGGTGATTGTGTTGTAATAATTTAGCAGAGGAAAGTATCTTGGCAAGTTGGAGCCAAGGGGTGCCACAAAGTCATAGCAAGCAACAGATATGTGAGAGGGTTATAGGGGTGTGGGCAGAGGTGGCCTATGAGCAAGAGAGGAAGTCACTCACGCTTTATAAGTGGATATAGCACATAGGGAGAGTGCACAACTGGTGGATACAGAGTCACATCTTGGCTGGTGATAATGATTTGTTCCACTGTCACTTGGTCCCTGAGGGAAGTCAGATGGGAATGCCTGAATGTTAACATGTATGCCACGGTGGTATATGGGTATTGGGAACTCACCTTGGTTCCTCAGAAGTAAAAAAAAAAGTGTTCTTAACCACCGAGGCATCTCAATATCATCAAGATTTTGAGTGTAACAGAAATAGAAGCAAGGCAAAAGAAGATTGTTTTAGATTATCTCAATTTTCAAGACTTTAATACTCAAGCTTAAATGAGAATATTTTAGTTGGTTTGAATTGTCAAAAACAAAGATCTTCAGTGTGAAAACAGCCTTGGTTATCCTATCGCAACGTTTTCCCCAGTACAAGATAGTTTTAACAGTGAAGCCATCAGTAAATGTAAGTCATGGGACAGGGATTGTTTGATAATGCACAGCTGACCTTTTTTTGATAGCCAGCCCTGGGAGGGAGACTGTTCTGTGGAGTGACACAGACCTGTGCTGAAGTCCCCTTTCAGTGACAGTGTTTTCAAACTGCCAAGAACAGGCATATTGTCTCTGTCTTAAGTCTCCTTGTCCCCAGAGTGCATCATTTCCCAGGCGATAAAGATTCATTATGGCCTGCTCTCCTTACCCAGCTCTGCAGGTGGCTAATGCTGCTCTTCCAGATGGAGCTTGACAAGCACAGACATCTCACTGGGGCACCTGGCAGCCTCCACTCTGGCAGCCAGGTTTACCAAGATCGAAATACAGCAACTAATAATCCTTTCTCATTTTTCAAACTTTGTATTTTGAGCTGGTTTTACCTTGTTTTACGTATTTCCTTTTCATTAGTTTTACCCACAGGGGGAAAAAATGGCTCTTTTCTTGGAGCTACTTAGCAGGAATTCTACTAGTATCACAGCAGGAAGCTTAAATTTTCCAATTTAATTCAAACAGATAGTTATTATGCTCCTCAAAATAAAAATAACAATAATTGAATTTGGACAGTAAAATTGGTTTCTTTAAAATATTTAGTTCTGAGTGCTTTTTGTAGATAAGGGGATGACTTAACATATTTTCATGAAGTATAATTTCTAAAATCATTCTCCTAATTTGCTTTTGGTTACAGGTAAAAGCTTTGTGTTTAACAACTTATCATTTATAACCCTGATTTGTGTCTCCCACCCACCACCCCTTCACTTGCAGCTGTCTCTGAATATAATTATAAAAAATTAGTTTAGGGAAAACTACCAGACAAACTACATTCCCCAGGTAATGATTTCCATAATATTTCAAATTCTGGAAATTTTTTTTTATTTTTTGCAAGTAACATATTCTTCTCTCACGTTTAAGACTGTCTTTGCAATTTATTTTCTGATTCTAATAAATATTTTAAAATATGAGACATCAGCATGGCAAACAAAGCAATCGCCGCTGTTTATGTCAAGATACTTTAGCTGCTTACTTTATAAAGAAGAGCAACATGTTCTTCCATCATACTCAATCACACTCTGTGTTTGCCACTGTAATTTCTGTCTTAATTTGGACAACTGCAATGATTTCCAGTTGGATAGCGATTACATAGGATTCTTTTATTCACCCAGTTGTCTGTCTGTCTATCTATCTATCTATCTATCTGTCTATCTATCTATCTATCTATCTATCTATCTATCTATCTATCATATATCTATCTAGAGATGAGGTTTCAAATAGTTGAACTTGTCCTTAAGCTCCTCATGATTTTTCTATCTCCATATCCTGAGTGTTAGCACATGCTACCAGGCATGTCTGTAATCATGGTTTCTCATTTAAATATTTCAACTCCAAGTAAACACTGAACTGAAATCATTTTTCATAATTGTTTTACTCACTCAGGATTTAACTCCCTAGTAATTTGATGGAGATTCTTACTTGACCTTCAAAACAACCCTGTTTTTCTGAAGCTCAATTGAAGGCTTTGCTTCTCGTTTTTCTTATCAGTTGTTTCCCGCTCAAATGCTTTACCTTTACAAAACCTACAGGGTGTGAGGTTTGTAGATCTCTGGATACCCTACTGTACTCCACAGTGAGACACCAACCTATATATTCTGATTTGTTCTCCTACTGTTTGTTGAACCCAAGAAACTGAAAGTTTTATACAAGTCATTCAGCTTGAACCAGCAGAAGTGAGACTCATATGCATATTTTCTGACATCAAATGTTCCATCAGTTTCCATTTACAGGTGGGGTGTAAATTCTGATGAGAAAAATAATAAAGATAGATACGAAAGTATAGGTCAGAAATAACGCCAAGCAAGGTTAATAATGTTCACTATTTTGTATTCACATATGTTTTATCAAGCACAGATTTTAAATCTTTTATTAAGTGGCAATATATTTTATGTTGTGACACATATTCATGTCTGTTTTAAATCAACATGCTAATATTTATTAGTCCATTTAAAGTGAAATGTTAGCTGTTACTTCAATTTGTTTTGGGTACATTGGAATATAAGTTCTTTTATGAAGAAATCTCTTTCCCCATTATAAAACATGATTAAAATTTTATTTTATCTACTTCTGGACTTTAATTTAGAAAAGGCACAACTCATATATGCTAAGACCCCAAGTGTTTTAATACCCACCCCCAGTAAAGTAGATTTGATGGATTATTATTTTACAGGAAAGCCAACCCGCAAATGACTTGCAATAAAAGCAGAAGCAAGTAGACCATCTTCTGTAAAATATAGAATGTTCAGCTCAAAGACATTTTGATACATTTGTATTCTGTAATCTTAAATACATTTAGGATAAACATAGGAGATTTATACTTATTTTAATTTATTACTTTTTAAAGATTTATTTATTAATTTTGCGTACAGTGTTCTGCTTGCATGTATGCCTACAGGATAGAAGAGAGCACTAGATCTCATTACAGATGATTTTGAGCCTCTATGTGGTTTCTGGGAATTGAACTCAGGACCTTTGGACAAATAGCTCATACTCTTAACCTCTGACACTATGACTGAGGTTATTAGAATGAGTATTTATTATTTCAGGTAGAAGTCTCTGTACTTTTTCCTCTTTACTCCTCACATTTGCTCTTAAAAGCTTTCTTTCCATTCTTCTCATCCCACCTGAAAATATAGCCATCATACCAAGATACAAAGAATGTCAATTCAAAGTTTTCATCTCATCAGACCCAGTACAGCTCTTGTGTTGTGAAATATTAATTTAAGATGTGTTGCATTCAGTTATGCTGTGGGAAAATTTGTTTAATGATGCAATGTGTTCCATTCTTTTATGTTGCAATTCTTTAACTTTTTAAAGCTGTTACTTTGCCTACCTAAAACACTTGATTGGTCTAATAAAGAGCTGAATGGCCAATAGTTATGAAGGAGAGGGGCAGGCGGGGCTGGCAGGCAGAAAGAATAAATAGGAGGAGAAATCTAGGGAAGAGAGTGAGGAATGAGTAAAGGAGAGGTCGATGCCAAGAAATAGCTACCTAGCCACACAGCTAGCCATGGAGTAAGAAGGGCAGAAAGATATACAGAATAAAGAAAGTTAAAAATCCCAGAGGCAAATATAGTTAAAGAGAAATGGGAAAGCTGGCTAGAAATAAGTCAAGCTACGGCTAAGGATTCATATGTAACAATAAGTCTCCATGCATTTATTTGAGATCTGAGTGGCAGACCCCCAAAGAGTTACAAAATGAATTACACTCCACTCCTCCTTTTCTAATAAGAGTTAAACATCCCCTTTACAAAACTTCTTCACTATTCTTTCAGGCTCTCTTGCTGCAGTCTTTCTTTGGCCTCTCCCCTCTGTAATCATTCTTCATTATTCTTCTTTCAGATTCTGTCACTGCTCTTTCTTTGGACCCTCCCTCTAATACATTGCCTTTCCTTTGTAACCTGAAAGATGCATGGAATCTTCAGTGTTCTGTCTTCATTCAAACTGTCTTCCTGGCATTTAGGTTTTATCAGCAAATACTTCCAAATTTTATCTCTAGACAACTCAGTTTTCTTACTTCAGTTCATATTTCCTATGGCTCAATATGCCCCATGGGATTGCATGACTCCAAAACATTATAGTTCTGTCATCTTCACCATGTGACAGCCTTATCTGAAAGTGAGCTCCTTGAATCCCATCACACATCTGCTCCTTTGTTATCCTCCCAATCTCAGTAGGAAGGAATTACCTTTTTAGTTGCCAAGGCAACCCCTGCATTACTCTTTCTTGGGCTTAAATCCTTTCATTTTATTATAAGTCTTATATAATCCATCAACAAACACTAAAACTTCAATTAAAGAGTGACACTCATCCAAAAAATTTCCAATCATTTTCATTATTTTTTCTACATCTATGGCTCATGTTCTAGTTCTTATGCTAATATGAATGAAATATTTTTGATTGAACTCTCCTTACGTTTGAAGAAGTGGATACAACAATTTGAGGGAGTTTTCTGAATTCACTAGTGCACATTAACATATCTTCGTATACTTCTAATAAAATAAGATAAAATCAGTTTAAAAGTCCCAGTTATATTTAGATCAAGATTAGTGTTAGGATGAAGACTTTGCATATATGTATTTGATTCAGAAATTTATTCTAAGCCCTAGTGTACATTCATAGAGCAAAATCTGACTCCAGTTAATTATATCTTAGCAGTAGATATCATTAGTGCATCCATTACAATCCCTCAAATGCTCCCTTACAGCCATATAGGGCAGCTGGTGAGTTCATTGACATCTTCCAAGCTCAGTGGTCCATAGGCCATTGCACTGTCTTGATCCTTCTCTGCCTCTGGGTTATCATGAGCATTATTGGAATCTGCTCAGGCCTGTGCTGCACGTTGCCAAGTGTTAGTTGCTCTAAAGTTAGTCTTTATATACTGACAACTGATGGAAACAATCATAATTCATGAATCTGTGACTGTTGTGATGTATAGTCACCAGGGGCTTCTCTTACTTGTCAGCAAATGCTGGATTTCAGTTGTTGCAAATAGCACAGGGTTTTTTAAAAATTCAATTTGTTTTAGAAGTGGTTGCTGAAATAACTCTGATGCAACTGAGTATGGTCTTCAAAGGAAACATTTCATGGGAGGGAAGAGAATATACATTATTGTTTTATTATTCTGATATTTTAGTTGAAGACCAGAGTCATAATGTCTACACAGAACAGACAATACAGCATTTGCATGCAACTGAAATACATTTTCTTAAAACGCAAATGTTTCTATTTCTCCAAAACTTCACAATCAAGATGATTTGGGCAACTTTAAGTAAGATAGCATAAAAAAGCATGAGTGATTTCCAAACTGAAATTAATAAATGTGGCTCAGTCTCAGAGTAATACCACATATATTTGATTTCAAAATTTGGGAGATTGAGACATAAAGGTTAAGAATTCAAGGCTGTTCTTGACTATTCAGTGAGTGTTAGGCTAGCTACAGGAGAACCTGCTAACCTGGGCTACATGAGAATCTAAGTCAAGAAGAAAGGATAAATACATAAATTAAAGTCCACATAGAGTTATGGCTCACTGTGTTGGCAGTACTGGCTCATTTGAGGAATTTATTGTCTACTATTCTAATCCTTAAATTTAGTGTAAGTCGATTCTTTTGAAAAAAACTAAAATCAATTTTGTTTACTGTTTTTAAAGTTCATAAGGATACACTGCTACCTAAATATCTTTGGTCATCTTCATTCAATACAAATATATAAGCCAAAATATTACCCCTACATATAATGTTAAATTTACTATTAATTGCCCATTAGAAGGAAATAAAAGAAAAAGCTAATTTTACTGATATAGTTTATTTCATTCATTTTAAATGTTCTCATTTTAAGATGCAACCAAATTAGTTATTAATGAAACAGTTGGTACATTTTATGCTGAAGTCTGTCAATATTTATTGTATCTTATTTTCATGACGTTATGTTGATCGAAGGATTCTGTCCCGGCAAGTATCTGCCTATATGGGGCAATACAAATTGGGGTAATATTATATTGATAAGGACATGGGCTAGGCCCATATATTTTTTCAGTAATTTTCTAGCTATTAGCTATTTTATGAAATATTTCTAAGTTGCTTTCCATGTTGAGTTCTTTAATATGCTCACTGTCTTCTAGTTGCCAACATGAGGACATTGATTCTTAATTCTCAATTCAGGATAGATGGGTTTCTATTTGTGGAAGCCTAGTTATATTTTTATATTCTATTATTAAATTGTGAGGCATTGAGGAGCTAGACTATAACATCTGTTACAGCTCATTTCTGAGAATTTATGTGGTTTTGGGTGAGAATCTTCAAAGTTCTAAGAACAAAGAGCAGCACACTTTCAGTACAAAAGCATGCATGTATGTGTTAGTGTTTTGTTTTTGTTTATTGCAAGGACCTGATTATGTCATCCTTGACAGTAAATATTTTCTGACCAAAGGGAAAAGTTTGGAATGGAAAAATGGCTCAGCAGTCAAGAGCACTGCTTGCTCTTCCAAAGGACCCAAGTTCAATTTTTCAGTACACATATAGTGGCTTACAATCTTTGTGACTCCCATTCCAGGGCCTCTGATGTTATCTTCTGTCCCTACAGGTACCAGGAACACAAATGGTACACAGACATCCATTCAAGAAAAATACTCTTATACGTGAAATAAAATTTAAAAATGTAAAAGGGAAAGACCACCCATACAAACATATGTTTATGCATGAGAAACAGAACAAAAAGGAATGGTGGGGAATGAGAGGAGGGAAATATATCATTTAAAACAATTCCTACAAAAGAGGATAGAGTGAAGAGAAGAATGTGAAAATCCATTATTGTTAACTGTGTTGGAGAGGTCTGAGAACAAGAGGGGACTCAGTCACCTGGAAGACCCTTCTCTGGGAAAGTTACTCCACTCGTTTTTGTTCCCACTGCATGGATCACTGCAGTCTTTGAATGATACAATTGGGGGCTGTGACACACAGATATAGGGGGACTTTCCACTTATTTCCACATGTTAGCTTAGTGTTAGGTATCTTTAAAACAACTTATTTTTATTTACTGTATGGATGTTCTATTTCAGTATACATATGATACAGTATACAGCACTTGCACACTTGGTAGCCCCATAAATCAAAGAGGGCATCAGATAACATGGAATTGGAGTTACATACAGTTGTGAGGCACCCCTCAAGTTCTGGGGTCATAACTTGGGTGCTTTGCAATAGCAAAAAGTACTTTTAACCCCTAAGCCACTTTTCTAGCCCCAATCTTAGATATCCTAAATAGCAAAACAATATTAAGAGTTATATTCAGAATTTACCTCTAAAATGCTTGACTAATTGTTTTAACTTTTCAGTTATTTGAAAAGCATGATTATTGTGGGAAGAATTGACTCTGACAGAGCACTTGTCTATAAAGTGCATCAGGTTGAGTCTGTCTTTCCAAGGGCCACCACTGGAAGAGAGGACACTGAGCACTGCTATAAAGGACCTTGTATCCTCAGATTGTTTGCTTCCTTCGAGTGTCACTAATGGAGATTCTCAAAAATCTCTACAGCATATGTGAACAGAAACATCTTCTGAAAGGACTGTGGGTCTGCTCTTCCCAGGCAATACATACCAGACATACCAGCTAAGAAGATGGATGAAACCTGAAGCAATTAAGGTGCTCAACTAGAATTAACATAGAATCATAGGACTCTTGTATGGCAGTCAGTCATGAGGACAGAACATGGTAGGCTAAGACCAGTGTTATCATGTCTCAGGTAAAAGATGTCAGGTTTTGAGGACTACTTACTTAAATCTTCCAAATAAGAAAAATCAGAAAGCCATACCAGCTTCTAAATCACAACACACAAAAAAAGAAAGACAAAAGAATGATAAAGACTGTTGTTTAAAGGGAATAATATTGTTAATAAAACAAGTTTTGCCTTTTCTTTAAAATTTTTACTTTTATTTATAAGTGTGTGTGTGTGTGTGTGTGTGTGTGTGTGTGTGTGTGTGTTAGTTTGTGTCTGTATGAATGTGTATGTGCTTGGATACAGTTGCCTGTAGAAGCCCGAAACATTGTCAGATATCCTGGAGCTGGAGTTGCAGATGATTGTGACCAGCTGACACTGATGCTGGGACCCAAGCTCAATCACTATGCAAATATTTCACCCTAATTTCCCTCTTTCAGCCTCATGTTACAACCTCTTACAGTGTGCTATGGCAGAACACTGCCAGTAAGAATTCATTTGCAGTGTAATTTTTTATTACCAACAGTCTAATGAGGTCTCCATACACATCATATTTAAGGCTGTGTGATTTTTGTTCCTAGGGATAGTATGGCATTGTTTAAAGAACACCTAATGCTATTTGTATTTGAAACATGGGTTCTGCCAATCATTGTCACTCATAAAAAAATGAAGAGAGCCTGGGAGATGGATCTGTGGTTAAGAGAAAAGGCAGCTCATCCAGAAGAACCCGGCTTGGATTCTTAGCACCCAAACAGCTGTTCAAAACTCCATTCCCCTAGTCAGCTGATATCTTCTTCTGATAACCATGGACACTGAATGTGTTTTGTGTACCGGCATCCACATAGGCAAAGTACTCATATGTAAAACAATAAAAATAAGTATGGAGAGATGCTCTCTCAACTTGGATACACTGGGGAGGGCCTAGGCCCTGTCCCAGTTGAAGTGACAGACTTTGGTGATCCCCATGGGAGGCCTCACCCTCCCTGGGGCATGGATAGGGGTTGGTAGGGAGCATGGGAGGAGGGAAGGCAGAGGGAATTGAGATTGGTATGTAAAATGAGATTGTTTTTAATTTAAAAAATTTATTAAAAATGAGTAAATTTAAAAAATAAGAGTAAAAATAAAACAAGTATTGTTAAATAACTTATAAAGCTATTATTTATGGAATAAAATAAACATCTGCCTTTGTAGCAATGAGTATAGTCATATTAATAAGAATTTATATACTTTTCTCTAAGTATCAAGACTAGGTGCAAGGAATCATGGGAGGCACAGATTTGTATAGATGTGCCACACAGTTCAAAATGAAGCCTATGCAAAATGAAAGTGGAGGAACAACTATTATCAGTTAGTATATGGGTTAGTTTTTCTTTTTATAGAAGAAGAAACAGAAATGCAGTTGAAGCAAGACAAATTGATAGTGATTTGAAATGAGAAAGAGAGAGACAGAGAGACAGAGACAGAGAGAGAATGTACTGTGTTTATATGCTAAAACATGAAGAAATGAATTAGAGAAAGATGGTAGAATACATACTTAGGGACAATGAATTGAAGGGAATAAATGGATATGAATTTCCTTATAAATAATGTTTATATCAGTTGGCTAATGCTACATGATGAATTAATTTAAATGTGATGACTGAAAACAAAAGTGGCATCATGACATCTGACATTTTGTATCTGTCTTCCCTTCCTAATCAGCATCATGATTGTGGGGACCACCACTCACTTCCCTAAGGTCTACCTCAGGGCTGGCTCACTGCAGCTTTTGTTTCATTCTATCTATCCATCATGACACACCATATAAATCAAACCCAGTGGCAGGAAGCACATTTTAGTCCTTAACCAGGAACAACTGGGAAGTACCATGTCAAAAGGTAGCAGAGTGCAAAGAATCAGAGACAGGATTACCATCTAACAAGCTGTAAAATACATAGCAGAAAGTTCTATAGTAGATGTATTTTTTTAAAAAAATTCACCAGCATCAAAGCTTAAATTCTATTTTGCTGGCAAGAGGGAGTTATTAAAAGTTTAGATGGCAAGATGGTTCAATATAGTCTTTTGTCTCATTTTTTACCATATCCTTTGTCCTGTGCATTTTATAGAACACGTGTGGCTTTCTTAAAAATGTATTTCTCTGTATTGACATGATGTAAATATTGCTGTATTTTTGTCCTCAAGTTAAAATTCTGCTTATCACATTGAGATTTTAAAGTCTAAATTAAGCTATTTTTCATCATTTAGCTTCTGAACAGCACACTTAGAAATTTAATTTTATTTAGTTTTATGCTCAGAATTTCACTTACACATTTATGGGATGGTACCTTCCTCCTCACTCAACTACTGTATTCTCTCACTTTGTTTTTATGTCTAGTTTAATAAGACAGAAATTGTAGGTAGACCTGTAGCCAGCCCCTAAGCAGGCGTGGCTACAGGTTCCCCTACCAGAAATATTTTCTGTTGTTCCTAATGTCTTCCAGAGGCCTAACTAGGCCTGTTGCCTATTCACTTAACACGTTTTAAAAATTTCATTCAATTATTTATTTATATTTTGTGCATATGTGAATTGTGTGTACCTGAGTGTAAGCATTATACAACATGTACTCATAAAGCCCTCAGCTTATGCTATAGAGGCCATAAGAGAGTGATAGTTCTCTTGGAACTGGAGTCACAGCAGCTGTGAGTGCTGGAGATGCCTGACACTGAAATCACATCCTCTGCAAGAGTAGCAAGTGCTACCCACACCTGCACCTGTGTCTGCACCTGCCCCTGCACTGCACTTGCTAGGCTATGTCTCTAGCCCCTTAACACATTCCAAAGAATTGTTCTATGTTAACTTTACAGTTGTAGGTAACCAAAATCAGATGAAGGAAATTAAGACCTGTTTGAAACAGAGCACTCCTTTGTGTAATGATATCTTTCTGCTTTTAGGCATTTCACTTGGCTTTGCATATATGCTTGGGCTAGGTGTTTATTTTTAGTCATCTTTCTATGTTAAGATATTTCAATCAAAAAGAAATTTAGACAGAGGTGATTTACAGGTGCTAAAATTGCTGAAGACACAAACATCAGGAAAGAACACAATTAACTCTTAGGTTTACCTTTAGAGCTCAAAGTGAAGGGATTCTAAGTAACTCCCTACACACTTCTGGCACTGTACAGTATCCCTGGGACTGCATCAGTGCCTGCTTCAGTAGGAGGGGCTTCGGCAGTGCCTCCCTCTCAGGTAAGGTTCTGTTTGCTGTCATCTACTGCTCAGGGCCTGACAGGTGTTGAAGGAATTGCACTGTTGGACTTCCAGGCTTTCTGATTTCCATGGGAACACAGGAATGGGGAACTGGACTAACTCTAGGTCCCAAGCCAGAACAGCCCTAGGCAACAATATTTTTCAGTAATGAGTGAAACACTGAAATTCCATCTTCATATGATCTGGGAGAAAAACAGTTGCATTCTAATACTTTTCTTTCTTACACCCAATTAAGAGTTTCACATTGCATGACTAGTTTCACATTGCTAGTGCCAGGAAAGGACACATCTACTTAGTTTCTCTCTTTTTTTCTTTCTTCCTGTTTCCTTTCCTTCCACAACATCCCTCCTTCTCTTCCCTTCTCATCTTTTCTTCCCCTCTATTCCTATTCTCTCCTCCATGTTTCTTTTCTTCTCCCCCCTCTTCTCTTTGCTTCATTAATATTTTATCAGGATCTCAAGAGAGTGTAGTTCTCTTTGGTGATTAAAAAAACACGGTACTTATTTTGTCAAAGTACAGCCATCTGTTAAACATTTTCTGTATACCAAACTTCAAATGTAATCACTTCTGTATATGTCACTGTGTATACACAGATGTAGTTATAGATATGTTCTATCCTGTCTCCCTACACCTCTTCTAAAAGTTAGGTATGATCCAATTTATAAGTGAAGAAACTCTGAGGCTCATAAAAATTAATATAATAGCTGGAGTTTCCCAAGTGGCAAAATAAAAGAGACACAGTCCAATTTTAACTTCTTCATAAACTATAATCTTTTCATTTGCCATTTAAACCCCAAAACATATAGAAAAGACAATAGTTTTTAGAAAATAGTCCACTCCTATTAAACATTTATATTTTTTTAAAATCTGGAACCCACTCTCTGTCCTAGGAAAGATAGATTAGCATCAGCACCATTGTAGACTGATTTGTTGATAGAAATAGATCAGCCTCTAAGTTTTCACATCTCTGGCCATTCATATTTCCTCCATTGCTCATATGTACACAGGATTGGATGGACACTGCCATTAAAACTTACTCCAGAACATTCATTTTGAATTTTTTCCGATTCAAAGGTATTCTCCCGATCATTAAAAGGTATTGAGAAGTTTTGTAAAATTGAATGTAATTATTTCTGATAAAAAAAACTTTCTAAGTATGTGCATACACACATGCGCCTCTAGTCAGAAGACAACTATGGAAGTCAGTTGTCTCCCTCTAACATATGATTTCTAGAGAGTTAACCCAGGTCATCAGACTCAGCTGCAAGCACCTTACTTTCCTCAGCCATCTAGCTGGGCCTTATCAATATTCTTCTGTTTCAATAGTCCTTTGCACATAATTTCCATATATGTAACTAGAGTTCCTATATACTGGTTATATGTCATATCTTGCATGACAAAATTGAATACCCTTACATTAACTGTAGTGATTGTATGTAGACAACTTACAGCTGTGTCCCATCACGCTCCAAAAGTTTTTTGTTCCATAAAGCCTAGGCACTCTGTCATGGCAACCCCATGATGTCATCACCACTCTGTTCTTCTTCTCCCTTCTCCTTCTTTAGGTAAACCCCACTTTGTTTCCAGACTTAAGAAGTCCAATTAAGAAGCATTCATTTCCCCAAGGTAGCCTCCATGAATAGGATGGCAGTTAAACTAAGACCAACTTCAATGACTACACCTTTCCCCCTCTACAACAAACAGAGGGAGATAAACACTGACAGGGTTTACTGACCACCTGCATGGTTCAAAACATTTCACATCAACAGAATAGTAACTTGGGGAAGAATTCTCTATGAATTGACCTAGATAGACAATTTTATATTTTTGTGTAATATATATCTAATAAAATAGATCAAGGCACAATTTTTATAAAACAATCTTCAAATATAGTTAAAAAATAACTATGTTTTACAAAGAGCAAAATATGTATAACTTTAGCATAACTCCTACAAGTTAATTGCAATTTTAGTGGTATAAATTTGTGCATGGGACTCCCTTTTCCCTCCTTGGCAATTAGGCATTGCAGTTCCTATCTGTTATTGATGCATATCTGTGGAAGAATACTGTGGTTTCCCCAAATCACTGATACATTCTGATATTCACTCTGGGCATTTCCATGTATTTTCCTTTGAGTTTAATATTTCAGGTATGAATTATATACTGTGAACATGTTCACAAGTAACAATGGTATTCACATATAAACAGAACATACAATTAACAAATACATGTGAATGGTTTCTTTCAACAATGTTGTACAATTTTCAAAAGTGTTACTAATGAAATTTAAATTTCTCCAGTTTTAAAACTCAGAGCACCTTGCACTCCTATTCTCAGCCACTGTACCTCCAGCTACATGCATGCAGTAATGCCCAGTTTTTTTTTTTCATTATGTAATGAGCAATACTGCCAATTCTGAAAATCTATAACCTCAGAGCCCCTGGCCCCCTCCATAATGGAAGGAACTCTGCCTCTTGGGCCTGTGCCAATGACTACTGGAGACAGTTGTGTAAGTTATTGAGGAAAGTGTTTTATTCTCAGTGGCTGAACTTAGGACCCCTTTTAATATGTGTCACCTCTTATAATGGCTTAGTTGGTGTGTTAGATGAACTGTCAATGAGTCCCCTGAATGTTTTTAGTGGTTGCAGAGACAGATGACATGCAAGTCCATGAATGACTCAGACTTTATTTAATGTGACACTGTAACCCAAGCTCATCAGA
Organism: Cricetulus griseus; assembly: GCF_003668045.3. Lineage (NCBI taxonomy): Eukaryota > Metazoa > Chordata > Mammalia > Rodentia > Cricetidae > Cricetulus > Cricetulus griseus. The sequence goes on from NC_048597.1 coordinate 124,682,514, forward strand.
CTCATCAATTCTAATTCACTTATGCCTCTTTGGAATGTTCAGTCCAATTCATCTGTTTAGATTGTTTTCATTCTACTAAGATGTGCTTTTCAATAAGTCAGTAACAAGAATGACATGACAAGAGTGCATTGTACTCTGTCAAGTCAGGATCCTCAGATTCCCTGTTCAGTGGCTGGACCTCCACATCCCTATTCTCAACTCAGCTTAATAAGACATCAAGAAAAGCCTCTTATCAGAATTTGGAGTTCTGCTTGAATCCATTAATTGAATACATTTGGGTTGACACCTGAGGTAGTGTACAAGGTCACAGTTGGTCAAGACACATCTTATTTTCATTGTTAATATGTCTAATGTAAATTTAAATTCTGTCTTCACACATGTGTAAGTGAGCATTATATTTCCTCTCACCCTACAGCAGTTGTGTTGTGTTCTGATGCTCTTCTTTTTTTCTTAAATTTACAAGCACCATAAATCATTTATCTATTCCCCTGCTAAGTTGAACCAAGGTGTCAGGATACAATTTAATGTTCATAGGCATTTCAGAAGTAGAAATATAATATGGAGTTTGATTTATTAAAATGTTCATGCTTAAACAAAACAAAATGATACATAGAAAATAACACCTTTCCATGGGTTTATATATCGCTAGAATATGGATTTCTGAACTTTATTTAACTTTACTTTGTTTCTATAATATATTCTGAAATCATTCTTACAACTGGCCCAGTTATGATGACTATCTAAAAGTCTTTCCAATGTTTCAATGAAATGATGTGTTAATTCACGGGAAAATTAGGTTAATACCCCCATGATTTGGAGAGTCCTGTCAGAAACATTCTGTCACCTTCTCTGTCCTTTCTCCTTCAGGTTTCCTATTTACTTACCTATTGCTTTCTTTTTAAATATTAAATATCATGGTTGCTTTTCTTGACAGATTTAATTGATGGATACCTTGTGTAGTTAGGGTTTTTAATCAACAGAATTGTTATAATTTAACAGAATTCATGAAAGTTTGGAGAATATAAACTCTCCAGAATTTGCACGTGGCTGTAGGACTAAGGTTAAACACCTGAATCAATTGTCATCTTACACTGTCCTATAGAACAGCTCACAAGCTTGGTCAACTCCTCACTTCTATTCTGCCTTTGAAGATTCTGAACTTGTAGAATATACTTGGAAAAGAACCTCTCACATTTTAAATCAGTTTAATAATTAGAGAATGGAAACCTTTAATTAGTTTGATATGATACATATTTTATAAACAATAATTCATTCTCAATTAACATTTAAAACTTCTGTACTGATATATATATATTATATATATATATATATATATATATATATATATATATCACTAGTATTAACATGGAGCATGTCTGGGAAATTCGATTTGAAATAGTGTATTAGTGCCTATTTAGTTATCAGTATTAGATATGTGTTTATTCATGTATTATAAATAGTGTAGGAGTCCCACTTTTAAGGACCATTACTAAGTCACACAATGAATATTTTCACAATAGACAAGTGTAATTAATATCTGGTGATATGTGTTGTTGGGTGCCATGCAAACAAGGCAGCACTCATGAACAAAAAGCACTTGACATCCTTGTGTAGGAAATGCCTGGCTCATTCTAGTTGGCAAGGCTACCTCTCCCTTCAGGTGACCTCCTGCTCACTTAACATAATCATTATCTTCAATCTGAAACAAGCTAACAGGTACAACATCCACTTGCCAGAAAGCCAGACACTAGTGAGCACATTGCATGACTTGAGACTTCAGAATGTTCCCCTGCTATCAGCAGCTATCTGGGGCTACCCATTTTACCTGCCATGCTTATGCAAACCAAAAACCAAAGTAAAATCATTGTGTGCCACTTTGACTACAATATTTCTGTAATATCTTCGTGCTTACTTTTTTTCAAACTAAGTATTTTTACTTCAAACACAAAGTGCCACTTGATTTGAGCACATATTAATCTTGAGCTTACAGGGGTAGTCCCTTGAAAGTGTAGCTGCTGAGACAACACACATGGCTTTCCTTCTAAGGGTTTCCAGGCAACATTTTTTTCATTTGCAACAAAATGTATTAAAGAGAAAATAACAGCCGTACCTGTTTTTTGAATCAGGGTCCAAATCACACTCTCCAAAAAGGCAGTGGTTGATGCAAAGTAATCCTTTTGTGGTAGTCATGCAGAAATGATGCTTAGTGGAACTTGAATGGCATTAAACTGCAATCTTCTAAAAATACCTGTTAAGAAAGTGTTGCAAATGTGAATAAAAAAGACTCCTCTAAAATGTTTTCATTTATCCCAAGCCCATTATTAAATATTATAAGCCATGGCTCTATTTAATGATAACTTGAAATCTCAATATTTACTCCTATACACAATTGATGATGCTGGTTTTTATTTGAAGTATTCATTGAATTGAAATTTCTTACATGATTACAATAGTTAAAGAACCATTCACCACATCACTTCATATCTGTGTTTTAATAATTCTCCAGTTTTTAAGAGATACTTTATATTTAATGCTATTCTAAGTATTTGTGAAATTTTATTTTGTATTTTATTTAAGGAATTGAAAATCTAAGAAGTAGTTGTCTTTTTAAACTATTTGAACCACTATGTCATTGGTTCTCTGGTGTGCTGAAAGGAATTTACATGTTTGAGGATGTCTCTATTTTGTGTAATTTAAGTGACATTCATTGTTTAGTGAAATTCTCTAAAAATGAAATGGTTTGGGTTTATATAACATGTTTTCATAGATCCATTGAAGTGTTTCAAGATCTGGAATCAACAGCCATGGGGAATTGATGTACTAGTTTGAACTCAAATATTAGCAGCCCAGAGACACAGGGTTAACATTACTGATTTAAGTTAATGAGAAAACATGCTCCAGTTTGAAGGCTGTCATCCAGGAGGAATCCACACCTCATTCAGAGGAGTGTCAACCTTTGTGTTGTCCCAAGACATCTGCTTTCAACTGATCAGCTATGGCCCACCTTGGGGTGGTATCTTACTTGTACAAATAAAGCTTGTCTGAATATCAGAGATTGTAGCTTGCCTCTAGCTAACCATAGAGGTCTGGAGGTCTATACAGGCAGACAGGAAGTGAGATGGCTGGGAAGAGAGAGAGGATATAACCTGGAAGAAACAGGAACTCACTCCCTATTGCTGAGACCCTAGGAGATAAGGTGGCTTGCTCCTCCTTCTCTCTGATCTCTCAGCATTTTCCTCTATATCTGACTCTGGGATTTTATTATTTAGATCAATTAACAACTCCTATTTACACCACCTATATTAAAGAGGACTGCTTTGTTCATTCAACTGATTAACATATTAACATATCTACAAACACTTGCAATGTCACATTCAGAACTATCAAAAATCTAAGACCCTCCAAGTAGACACACGTTAACCAACATGTATTCTTACTGTTGTGCACTCCTTAGACTCGCCACAAAATGATTTACATAAAATGTAACCATGTTCCATTGTAGGTAATTTTCATGGCTCATTTCACTTTTACATGTAGAATTCATTCATTTCTCCTTGATACATTGCATACTACTTGACCTATTTGTCCTTCACTCCCACCCATATGGTAGTACATTCTTAAGTGCTGCCTTCTTGAATTCTTACTTCCCTTTTTTCCTAGATGGTTCAGACCCTCCACATAACATGAAAGGTTGCATATTGATGCACCTTTCCTTGGGAGTTATCTAAGTGATACGAAATTGCCTAAGTGCAATACATGCCTAAGTGCAGCCAGGAGGCAGGTGGTCTTCCTCTCCTGACCCTTCTGGAAGACAATAGTCATAGTCATCAGCTCCTCTTCCTGTTCCATTTCTTTCCTGTGTGTATGAGCCTGCCATCTTCCCACAACTGTGAGCCATAGGTCTTATAGCCCTCTCAGACTTCTTATTCTTCCTCTGTTTAATTATTTTCCAAATCATGCTGACTTAACCGCTGTCAATCTCAGATCTATTCCTACTCCATTCCTATCACTACTGTGGTTTAGGTGGGCATTTTCATGATTGCCATTAAATCAGTCACACTGCATCCAGAATGACAGTGCAGAAAGCAAATCAGAAAACAGGAGAAAGGGTTCTGATACTTCCTTGTATAAACTTTTATTCATATACTCGTGAAGCAAATTCATTTTAATATATTTCTTGATTCTCCATTGTATCATATGCCCTATACTATATATAGAAAACTTAAAATTAAAGATGGCAAGAATGCTGGGCATAATTATTTTTTGACTCGGTGAGAAAGTAGTACCTGCACCCAGTCAGTTCTAACATTGTGTTCTGTAACTGTAGTCCTATTAAGTGGTATGACATTACAGGACACCTTCCAGGCTACTACTGAGTCAACAAAGAAGACATTCTACAAAAGCAAATTCTAAACAGAAAAAAAGAAGCAAACCAATGTATATATGGTTATAGTTATATACATAGAGATGAACTAAGTTTCATGTTCATGAATATTGTCTGATGCTTTAACCCCCAAATGATATGACAGACTTTGGAAGGTCCCCCATGGAGACCTCACTATCCATGGGGAGGAGGTAGGGGTGGGTTGGGGGGTATGGGTGGATGGGAGGGTGAGGGAATGGGGGGATGGATATGTAAATATGAGTGCCTCTAAAATAAAATTTAACAATTTAAAAAAATCTTTGAAATCAATGCTAATTATAATATTAGTTTCCAGATTTATGTTAAGTGATCACAGCTTGCAGAACAGATTAAGCTATTAGGGCAGATACAAAGAAGCCCACTATGATTTAGTAGATAGGCAATGTTTGCTTTCAGAGGGAATACTACACCTAGGGGATTACAGAGTGGTGGTGTTATGGTCTGGAATGACCCAACACACTCCCTCTCTCTATAGAAACAGGGCCTATAATCTATGATTTATGAATGGTGACCATTGATCACAGACTGAGTATGGGACTATTCAGATATACAACTGATGTCAAATGTTCTCATCTATCTTTGCAAAGACATTAAGTGTTGATTGTCCATGGTTAACCATCTCTGATGTGCAGTTAGTTTTTAATGACACCAGGTGGACCATATTGATTTCAGATTAACTACCTCCACTCATATGATTTCTTTCCATCCTGTTGCCACCTGTTTGGTACCAAACCCACTCAACTGTGGAAATTGACAGCTGGTTCTTCAGTGGGGACTGATGGGAGCAGAAGTCAGGTGAAAATGGCTCATTAGCAATGAAACGGAAAAATCTGCAGACTTCCCTGAGGATATCTTGGGTGATGTGTATGTCTCCTAAATTGCCCAATGGAGAGTTAATTATAAAAATAAAATAGCAATTTTCAATAGTTTTATAGGTTCCTATGATGTGGTAACATACTATTTAATATGCCAATTTATGTTTCTTTTAGGTGAGATTTCCATCTTGATATGAATTTTAAAATAACGGCTGAAGATAAATTCTCTGATAGTTTGGCTTTCAGAGGGTGGTTCAAGAGGAAGTAACCCAGACTGGCAAGTGGGCTTGTGGCACTCTAGTCACTCACACACTGTATGAAGTCCCACAGTTCCTTTAACTCTAGTCTTCAACAATATATCAAGAGAATAGAAATTGAAGCCCATGACAATTTGATTATGCTTGTAGACTTATTTCAATGTCCTGTTTAAACTGCTTAAGCCTCTTTTGTCCTAGAATGCTTAAATTATCAATAGTTATAAAGCTTTATGCTTGGAATTATTATTATTATTTTGCACAGTTATTTCTGTTATTTAATGTGGTGACACACACACAAACACACTTTTTAGTAACCTAGTGGTCATAGAATATTTCCTATTCTTCAAATTACAGAGATAAATTATGTGTAAATAATAAATGTTATTGTTAGGTGTGTGTGTAGTGGTGCATATCTGAAATCCTAGCACTCTGGTTTGGCCTAAGTTTGAATCCAACCTGGACTATATAGTGAATTCCAGGTTAGCAAGGATACTGAGTGAGAGACTGACTAAGAGGGCAAACAAACAATCAAAAATCAAATTTCATACAAATCATAACCATACTAACAGCATACTGAACAAAGCTTCATACATGCAAAAACAATCAAACAAAAACAGTGGCTCAGGTATGGTGGCCTTCTCTTCAGACCATGGCTATCAGAGCACATTCTTATATTAGAAACTGGTAAAAGAACAAGCCTGAATCAGACCAGCAAAGGTCTGAAAATAAACTTTTCTAAAGTCTCTCTGGTTCTGTTCTTGACTCCTCTCTCATGGATTTGTACTGCCTTCTGAACTTGTCCATTGCCCGGTGGCCCAGGGTGTTGCCACTAGTGACAGTCACTATTAGATAGAATTCTATTCTACTTCAAGATGAGTAGAATTTCCTCCTATAATCCTGCTTGACATCCTCTAAGGGAGGAGGGAACAGAGGGCTGTCTGCAGTGGATGCCCCAGCCAAGAATGAACATGTTGTTGAATCATTTTATTTCATAATACAATGAAATCCAGACCATCCTCGTTTACTGCCATGTGTCACAAGTTTACTACATGTAACTTCTCTCTGCAAAAAAAAAAATACAAAAAAACCTTTTATCTCTGTAAATCCAATGTCACAGAACAAACCTGCCTTTTGGACCAGCAAATCCCTTCAGGAGAGCGGGAGCAGGTTGCAATGGGGTTTAGCAGACTTTGTTCTCTGTAAAGTGCAAGTCTGTGAGGGGCATCAGGGCTGGAAAGGTGTTTCCTGCCTTCCCTCCATAGGCACCACAGCTGTTAGCACTTCTGGTGTCAAGGCACAAATGTCAGGCAGGTACTGGTAATGAGCTAACACCCACAGAAAGTGGGCCAGCAGCCTGGCGGCATGCCAGGGCAGACAGTCACTTGGTTCCAGGCTTCTGGGAGTTGGGCTTCTGTTGTCACTGTCCTCTCCAATTGCTCCCAACTGAGCTGGGGGATTTGCTTCACACTATGGGATAAAAGAGTATTTCTTGGCTCTGTTAAAAAGAGTAACTTTTAAAAGCAAAGACTCATTTGAGCTTTGTGTAATTTATAAGGATGTACACTGCGGGAGGAAATGGTTTGAATTAAAACTCAGTTTCTCTAATTATCTTTCCTCAAGAACTGGAATATATGAAAATTTCCAAATGCAGAGGTATGTAAGTATTCATTTTTGTAATTCTATGAGAAATAGGACATTTAATATATTCTCCCAATCTTTAAGAAATGCAAGAGCACTTTAGAAAAATGTAGAGGATTTCATTATCTCTCTCCCTTCCAGGCCACTGGTATGGTTTTGACCCTGGCCATAAGAGCCAAAAGCCACGTGGATGTGGATGATGCCTGTCCTTGGGATGGGACATAAGAGTTTTGAATATTGGCAAACTGCCTGTCAGCATCAATGTTTTTATGATCTGCAGTGGCCATCGTCTTTCATCTCAGAAGATGATTTAATAATCATTTTGTCAACATGTGGAGGAGGATGTCAGTGACTTTGGAGCAAAACTTGTATATTCTTTTTTTTTCCAGAATACTTGCCCCACCATAAGCTAATACTTCTAAAATATGCTTTAATATGCAGTTAAAATAATAGATATTGGTTGTGTATTTATCAGTTCCATTAACCAGGTTCATACACACACACACACACACACACACACACACACACACGAGAGAGAGAGAGAGAGAGAGAGAGAGAGAGAGAGAGAGAGAGAGAGAAGACAGACACCTTCTGAGATGCCTAAGATATCAGCTTTGGAGTCTGTCCTGGAACCTGCTCTGTAGATCAGGATGGCCTGAAACTCACAGAGATCCATTTGTCTCTGCCTCCAGAGTGCTGGGATAAAAGGTGTTTGCCACCACTGTCCAACTAATAATGTACATTTTACAATATATATTGTATTAATAAAACTTTTTGCTAAGATTGTAAGTGGCATTGAAATGAAAATCAATAAGGTGACTATAATGTTAGGAATCATTCAGGAAACTAGAGAAGGAACATGGGAAGGGAAAAGGGAAGGAATGGTGGTCTGAGACTATGAGACATTACTGACAACATCTATGGGAGAGGAAGTTTGCAAGTGTTGTGTGGGGGAGGGGATGGTGATGGGAGGGAGGGGAAATGAAGGGACAGCACTAAAACAACCAACAGATGAGAATGTCACATGGAACCCAGTCACCTCGTGGAACAATTAGGAAGAATGATAGGAGGATGGTAGCTACATTTTAATACAGTCACTGGATGTTTTCTCTTTGTGAATATTGTAAATATTTGCTGTTTTCTTGAAGTGACTTTAAATAAAGCTAAAGTTTATAATATATAATTACATATCACAGTTATACATAAGTATAAATTATGTTATAAAACCTCTCTATATATGTATACATATGTATACATATGGAGAAAGAAGTTAAGACCACTAGTGCCATCACTTGCCTTCTGTCAGCAGATTTTAAGGATGGAGCTTCTGTTTGTCCATCTAACCAATCCATGAAAAAGGATTTCTCACGTATCTTACAACCAAATTGTTTCACACAGCCTTTAGCTTTTTCTTTTTCATTGTTGTTTTCTTTTTCTGTGCCTTCTTCATCTACCCAGACTTATGTCAAAAGCTAAACCACACAAAACAAATACAAAAGCTCCATTTTTGCCTCACTTTGCCTTTTTGTATTGTCTGATGTTTTGGTCCAACACTTGCCAATTCTGGCATTGTGACTCAGAATTAGGAGCTGATTCTGGCCTTTTCTTTCTCCAAACCAGAGTTCACACTGGCAATTGTCTCAAAGAAGAAGGTGACAGTGGTCTCCCAATAGCCACACCTGTCCCTTGACTTGTGCTTGAACAGAACCTCTTTGTAGCCTTGTGTCAACAAACATATAAAGCTAAACTTTGAACATAAGCACTTAAAAACTTCTATTCCCCCCAAAAGAAATTTTGAAAATCTGTAATTAAGGCTGTTTTCAACACATTTTCCAACGTAATCATCTGCCTTTCTCTCTTCTCCCGGACTACTTACTAAGCCACTGTGTTTGTTATTTCCTGACTTACAATAGGTGCATCATTATGTCGGCAATAACAGCTATGTCTTCTCTCTATTATTTGGACACTCTAAGTACAATATGAAAGCTATCAAAGTGACTTATGTTTGGGAGCTGGTGATAGGTGTAGACTGGTGGAATCAGGGCCCATAAGCCAAAAATTATCCATTGTCCATTATACATAATACAGAATGTCTCTTTCTTAACGATACTGTTCACACCACACAATGGTCCTACAATAACAAATATCCTGATATTATGGAGATTTTGCTCATGGCCTCTTTCCACACAAACATGGAGTCCTACATCATCTTTTGCTCCATTTCTTTGTCCTGTTGGTTATTCCTTTATACCAGTGAGGAAATAGGATCAGCTAGCTGGCCCTGTCCTCAGATATGCCAATCAGTTGCTCTCAATTTTCATTTTGTTTGGTAGCTTTCTGATTACAGAGAAGATATGTTTCCCTCTCTACCAGACAGTAAATCACCCACTCTAAACATGGAGGGATGATAAAGAAATAGCAAGAATAAAGATCTTAACGATTTGTGTACAATGTATTGAGATGTCACCCTTTGCCCCATTAATGTATATTCATACAATAATTAAAATGATATAAAGGGCTGAAAAGAAGATTCAGAAGTTAAGATCTTGCAGTACTCTTGCAGAAGACCTGCGTTAGATTCCAGAACCCATGAAGGTCATCTCACTGCTGTCTATCCATACAGCTCCAGGGGGAACTGATAACTTTGACATTATGGACACTTGTATTCATATGTACATATGCCCTACCTCAGAAACACACTCATACATATAAGTAACATTATTTTTTTTTAATTTAAAAATCTTTTTAGGAAATAAGAAAGATCACTAATTTTTTTCATGAGAAAAAACTCACCTTTATAAACCTGACCAAATATGAATCATTAAAATGAGATAGCATAAGCTTACCAGGGCATGGAGGGACATGCCCACAGTCACAGAATGAATGAAACAGAAACATTAGTGTCCCTATAGCTATCATAGCAATGCAACTGTAAGCTGCATTGAGATTGCACATCACCCATCGCATCAGGAGGACAGCCATTAAGAACATGTGTGTCTCTGCTTTTACATTCCTAACTCAAGCATTTTCTTTAGCTCTTTTTTTTCCCCATTTGTTTTGTCTTGTTCCAGTTTGTATGCTTTTGTTTTATTTTATCTTACTTTATTTTGTTTCATTCTCTGGGTGACTGTTTTATAACAAGAGACTGAAATGTTGTGGATTCCTATAGGAGAGAAGGTTCGGGATTTTGGAGGAGTTGGGGGAGGGGCACCATATCAGAATATATTGTATGAAACAGATCTATTTTCAAAGAAAGAAAGAAGAAAGGAAGGAATCAAGATAGATATAAAGAAAGGAAGGGAGAAAAGAAGGAAGGAAGGAAGGAAGGAAGGAAGGAAGGAAGGAAGGAAGGAAAGAAGGAAGGAAAGAAGGAAGAAAGGAAGGAAGGAAGAAAAAAGGAGGAATATATAAAAACTCACACAACTGGAAAGGATGCAGACACCAATGGTGAGAAGTAAACTACTCTAACTACTAAGGATATCAGTGTGGTGAGCCCTCAAATAACTAGTAACACATCTACTGCATGCCCCATTGTGACACACTTGAGTATAAAACCACTGGACTCTAAATTAACAAATCAGAACTATCTGCACACTGATAATTACTGTGACATTATTTAACAAAGGCAAGTTATAGAATCAACTACATGTCATTATAGAGGAATGGATAAGAAAAAGAAGTGAATATACACAAGGAGATTTTGAATAGCCACAGGGAAAGGTGAACTATCTCACTTTTCAGAAAAATTAATGGACTGGATATTATAATATTAATATTAATGTAACTAGGAAAAACTGATATTACATGTTCCACTCTTTGTGGGTCCAGGATTTTGTACATATACCTGAAGTCATGTTTATGGATATGACATAAAGCTAGAAGAGAAACCCTCAGTGAAACCAAAAACTATAAGTACTTATAGATGTCCCGCGCTAACCGCCTTGCCAGCAAAAAACGACACGGGGACACTCCTCAGGATCCTTCTGCAGTAAAGCTTTAATGCCTCTTGAGAGGAAAGGCATTAGCTTACAAAATGGAGACCCTGAACGCCCGAAAACCCCTCCTTATATAGGCTGGCAACCGTCGTCGCCTCAGAAGTGTTACATTCTGACTGGCTGAAACCCTCGGACCATGTGACGTCAGCTGATCGAACCATATGATGTCACGGGAGGGGCAGAGACTAAGGGCAGGAAAGTTACAAAGTTACCCATTGCGCATGCGCACAGCTTCCAATGGCTCCTTACATACGCACCGGCTCCTAACAAGTACTGGGGACAGAAAGAGGAGTGTCAGGGCAAGAGGAATGTGCTGGTTTAATGTCTTTTCAAAACCCATTGCTCTGTACAATGCTATGCACCAACTTTAAAAATGGAGAAAAAAATCACCAAAGACAAATAACCAAAATAAACAAATAAATACAATGTGCCACAGGGCAGGGTTAAGAGAATTACGTTCTTCTGGAAGTCACTATTTATAGAGTCATGACCCACTTTTAGAGGAGCTTTATAAGACTGAATATATTTCAGTTGTTTGAACTATGTCGTAACACAAGTGCTCACACACCATTAGGCTACTAGGAAAAATTGAATTTGCTAATTAAAGGAATAGACTGACTGTTCAGTCTAACTTGTTCCATTAGTTATGTCTCCCAAGGATAGGTATACTTTTGAAACTATCATCGTTCACTTTCTCCTGTATCTTTTCACTACCTGGATCTTGAAGTTTGTAGATGCGATAGATGACCCAAAGTCCTTCCATTTCACTTGGATAGTAGCTCTTTGGGAGTTATCAGAGTTCAGATCCACCTGCTGCATTAGGCTTCCAGACTCCTTTGCTCCTGGCTGTTGTCTTTAATTTGCATCTGGCATGCCCTCTTCCTAGAATATCTTTTTAGCATCAATTCCTTATTTAGTCTACAAACCCAGGGCACAAATAAAACTGAAAAGTTACAAAATAATGGCAAATCTTCTAAATATGTAAACAAAAATTCTAATTAAAAATTGTGAGAATAAGTATTTTAAAGTTCTTGATTTTTATACACAAGTTTTATTTTCTTTAAAATTTTAAAATTATATGTCTTTGTGGTGGTGTATGCATATGTGTACAAATATTGTGGAGAGGGCTCGGAATCCCTAGACCTGGAGTGTCAGGACACTGTCAGCCCATGGATATTGCTGCTGGGAACAAAACTTAGGTCTTCCAGAAGAGTAGCAAATGTTGTTAAACACTGAGTTACCTCTCAATCACAGACATATTTTAGAAAGTATCTTTACAATCATAATATACAATATTACCGAATGCTAGCTCTGTGCTAATCAACACTTTTTGTGAAAGAGAGAATTTGAGGATCTTACCTCTGCTATTTCATCTACAACCTGTTTTCTGTGTAAAGCCAAAGTGAGGTAAGAAGATTTTTGTAGAGCTCTAAATGAGTCACTTTGTCCTCTATTCAGAGGTGAGACTTTTGTTGAGGTTTCAGCGCTAACACTCTCTTAGCACATTTTAGCTTTCTGATGAAATTCTGAACTTAGAATAAATTACTCTGTTGGTATATTAATCTTAAAATTTACAGATTCAAGTGTAAAGTTGATAAAAAATATCTTGATAACAAGGGATATGAACAAGTATGTGGGATTATCAAGAATTCAGCTGGAAATGGTGGGAACTATGCACAGATTTCCTGGTAACCTGTCAATAGCCTTAGATGTTGGCTTCATCTATGATTGCTGAAGTTCACTTGGTTCATATTTCATTTATAAACCTATTAGCTTGTTTACTTAAAATCATAGCAAAAGTAGAAAACAAAAACAAAAACCTTGGAGACTTTTGATCAAGTGGCTTCCCAGCAGCCAGCAGGTTATGTTTGAAATCTGAGTGCTGTCACCTCGGGCCTCTTCTGCTCCATTCTGATTCCTTCTGAGCTTATTCTGCAAAGACCACATTTTGTGCAACCTATTATAAGAATAACCATTTTTTTACAGCGTTACTTCCTCCTTTTTAAAACCTAAGGCATCATAGCTCCATGTTTACAACTCCTTTTTTGCTTTGGGAGCCTGGATAAAATAATTGGTCTGACTTCCATTTCCACTATTTTTCATAGAGTTTGTGAGTTGAACATTCTGTAATATTCCTTGGAAACTAACTTAATCTTGTTGAATATTCTGAGGATCTCATAGTAAATATGCTAATCGTGTCTTATAGTAACCCAAAGCAGGACAGACATGAAGAAAGGGCATGACATTTGTGTCTGATGTAAAATTTGTTAAAGCAGACAGAGTAGAACCCATGTTCTTAAGTATAGGAACATGACAGTGACTTTTTTTTTGTTTTTGTTTTGTTTTGAAACAGGGTCTCTATATATGTAGCTCTGGTTGTCATAGAACTTGCTTATCCTAGAACCTGTTCTGGAACATGCTGGCCTCACACTCACAGAGATCCACCTACCTCTGCTTCCAGAGTTCTGCAATTAAAGCCCTGTAACACCAACCAATGCAGAAAGTTACTTCTGAATGAGAAGGAAACACATTATCAGACAGACATCACATAGAGGCAAGATATCCTTTCCTGTGATTCATACATGAAATGAAACATGAATATGTCAATGAGAAGGTTACAAAGAACACAGTACTGTGATTGCTAACACGGATGGGACTTAATCTCAAACAATGATACAAGGCTGGTGAGATGGCTCAGCAGACACACATGGTGAAAGGAGAGAACCAAATCCTACAACTTGTCCTCTGACTTCTATAGACCTATGGTGGTTTATAACCTCACAAGAAATAAAAAGTCTGTAATTTAAGTAAGTGAATGAATGAATGAATAAATGAATGCACTTTTTGAAAATGACGATGCGTAAGTTATCTATCACACACACACACACACACACAAAGCAAGTAAGCAGTTGCATGATTTTTCAAGAAAAGACATGATGTCTTTAATCTTAGTGCTTCACAGTGAATTTTTTTCATTTTAAAATGTCACTCCCATTATGTAATACCTAATTGCAATTTTGATTTTTATTTGTAGGATTGATTGATGTAAGGCATGTCTTTGAATTTCATTGAGATTTATTTAATAGATTTCATATAACATACTTCACTTGTGAATAGTAATCGATCATAAAGCATGAATTTGTGGGCCCAGCATTTTACTTCTGGCTAAAATCCAGTATTATTCAATAGTGTTGTATTATCTGTAGAGATACTTCAGGCATTGGGAAGTCCTATAGAGGATTTGGCAAGTTGTGTTTATGTTTCGCTAATAAGCCTAGGAAATGTGTTCAGCCACATATAAGATAAATAAAAATATTTCTTAATCATTCTTCCCAGTTTTTAGAACTATTAGAGAATGGTAGATATTGGTATTTATACACATGCATATGGACTATAAATTGAGATGATTACTTCATGGATGTATGGATACAATCCTCAGATTATGTTTAAAATAGTTCAAACCTGAAAAGTTTGATTATTAGTTATTTTTCTAATGTACAAATTCATTTATAGTTGTATTTACAAAAGATATCCAGGGAAAGATGATGATGCTGCCAATTAATAATTAACAAAAGAATCAAGAGGCAACATAATAATTACCTAAACCAATTTGGCAATGTGTGCCATAATAATTATAATTTCTTGATTGCTAAGATAATGCTATACATTATGTATAAATGAGCTTCTGGTGACAGTTATCCCATCATAGACAGAATCCACTATGTCCTTGGCCCAGGTCTAGTTAGTAGACACAGCCAGCCCTTCTCAAACTGAGACCCCATTTTCCTGTCCTGTCTGTGTCCTCAGGCCTGTATGGAGAAGTAGATGCTCAGCTTATTTTGCTGCTGAGATTTTTGTTCAGGGTCTTGTGTCTAGAGTCTGTGAGCTCCCACTTGCTCAGGTCAGCTCTCTTGTGGGTTTTCATGTCCTGCTCTTTACTCAGAAAGAGCACACTCAGAAAGTAACCTTTCAGTGAGGTTTGTCTGTATCCCTTGGTTTTCTTGAGAAAGGGGCATTGCTGGGTATCCAGGTTCCTTTTACCACTTCCTCCTCAGTGCTGGGAACATGGACCTGTACCTCTCAGTTCGTGGAAGATTATGTCAAATACAACAATGATAGCACAAAGGAAAACATCTAATTTTCTTAATATCATAACACTATTATCTGAAACTAGCAAGACATTTTACAAAGCTCTATATTTACTAAATATTTCAAAATAGATCCAATACTAAGTTATATTTATTCCTCTGGTAAAAACCCAAATGAGAGTGTTTCACATTTACAAAGCAAGTACAAAAGGGCTGTAATGGGGAGGAGATAGGGCATGAGAACATGAGGCAATGGGATGGTTGAATTGCAGGAGAGCTGGAGTGGGAGAGCAATTAGAGATGTCTTGATAAAGAGAGGCATTGTGGGGTTAGGGAGAAACCTGCTGCTAGGGAAATTCCCAGGAATTCATGAAGATGACTCCAGTTAAGACTCCTAGCAATAGTGGTCAGAATGCCTGAATTGGCCTTCCCCTTTAACCAGATTTGGTGACTACCCTAACAGTCATCATATGGCCTTCATCCAGTAATTGATGGGGAAGCAGATGCAAAGCACTGGGCTGAGCTCCTAGGGTCCAATGGAAGAGAGGGAGGTGGGATTATGTGAGCAAGTGGGGGAGAGTCAAGAGCAGGACATGAAAACCCACAAGAGAGAGCTGACCTGAGCCAGTGGGAGCTCACAGACTCTAGACCAACAGCCGGGTAGCCTGCATGAGACCCAACTAGGGCCTCTGGATGGGGACAACAATGTATGGCCTGGTCTGTTTCTAGAACCCTTAGTAGTGGGACCAGGATCTATCCCTGGTGCATGAGCAGGGTTTTTAGGGCCTATTCTATATGGTGGGATGCAGGGGTGAGGGGCTTGGTCATGCCTCAATTGAATGTGCTAGGCTTTGTTGACTCCCCACTGGAGGCCTTACCTTTTCAGAAGAGTAGATGGGTTGTGGGTTGAGGGGAGGAATGTAGATTGGGAGGAGAAGAGGGAGAGGGAATTGTGGTTGGAATGCAAAATGAATGAAAAATTTTAAAAAATCCTTACAGCAGTTGGTCTGGGATGGAGGGCCCACCTTCCCTCATTATCTAGACAATACTAAGTTGTTTCTCTCTATTAACCATTTTATGGTAACAGTACATCTCTGGAATGAGGATGTGATAATGACATTATGGGAAAACTAAACACAATTAGAGAACGGGAGCTTCCTTTATGTGGTCATAAAATTACAAAATGTAACAGGCTCACTGTTCAGATACATGATACATCATGACTCAATGAGAATAATGCTAACTGTATTTGCTACTTAAGACTAATCAACTTGTTACATTATTAGAACACAAGAGAAAATCAGGTTTGTCTTCATCTTAATATATGCACAATAATGACAGACTTATCTATATAGAGAATGACCATATATATTGTGATTTATTTATGCAAACCAGAAGTACAGTCTATGGAAATATCCAGTTGAATTCATAAATCTCATAAAATTATTTTTTAATTTAAATTAGAAACAAGCTTGTTTCACATATCAATCCCAATTCCCTCTGCCTCCCCTCCTCCCCGGCCTCCCACTGACCCCCCATCTCATCCCCTTTCTGCTCCCCTGGGAGGGTAAGGCCTTCAATGGGGGATCTTCGAGGTCTGTCATATCATTTGGGGCAGGGCCTAGGCCGTTCCCAATGTGTCTAGGCTGAGAAAGAATTTTTCTATGTGGAATGGGCTCCCAAAGTCCATTCATTTAATAGTGATAAATACTGATCCACTGCCAGAGGCCCCATAGATTGCCCAGGCACATTCAGGGAATCTGAGTTTGTCTTATGCTGGTTTCCCAGCTGTCAGTCTGGGGTCCATGAGCTCCCTCTTTTTCAGGTCAGCTGTTTCTGTGGGTTTCTCCAGCCTGGTCTTGAAAGGTACAAGATCTCCTGAGCAAATTGGGAGAATGGGGGGAAGGGAGAGGGAGTTAGGAGAAAGAGATGGGGAGAAGAGATGGGTAGAGGAGGACTTGATGGAGCAGAAAGTTTGAGTCTGGGGAAGAATAGAGAAGAGCAAGGAAAGAGGTATCATATAGAGGGAGCCATTATAGGTTTAAAGAGAAATATTTCACTAGGGAAATGTCCAGAGATCTACAAGGGTGACCCCAACTAACAATCTAAGCAATAGTGGAGAGGCTACCTTAAACAACCTTCCCCTATAATGAGATTGATGACTATCTTATATGCCATCCTAGAGCCTTCATCTAGTAGCTGATGGAAGAAGAATCAGACACCTACAGCTAAACACTGAACTGAACTCCTAGAATCCAGTTTCAGAGAGGGAGGAGAGATGAGCAAATGGTTCAAGACCAGGATGGAGAAACCTCATAAAATTCTTAAAAGCATTTGAGAAAAAATTGTCTGATGCAATACCTAGTATTTTGCTATTCTATTTATATCAGTTCAAAGCCAGACATAATCACTTGCATTATATTGGATAGCTGTTGGCTATCTTGTTAAACTAGCCTTTAAAGTTATGAAAGTATTACATATTTTGAATGCTATGATGGTTATGCAGGTGTATCTATTTTCAAAACTCATCAAAATGTACAATTAGTATGAATAAATATGAAGGTATATAATGTACCTCAATATAAATCAGTAGGCAAAGAAACTGTCAGCTATATTATGAACATCTTCCAGTATAATAATTGACATGAATTAAATTAATCATATGACTAGGCATTTAGAGTGTCTTATTGGGTGTCAATTTTGCATCAAGTTTTAGAAGTGTTTGAACAGTATTCTGGACACTTGGACATACACTCAAGTCTTCATTTTCTCCCTTATTAATACCAAAGTCTCCCAACTGAGGCTAGACATTACAACTCTGGTGTAGTTTTGAAGAGGGGCATTCATCCATGACCTGGTCTTGCCCTCTGCTGACCATCTGTAACCAGGAGAGGAGAAGTAAATAGGCCTTAGTTTGAGAAGGATTGGCTGGTTCCTGCCAATCAGAACCATGGAAATTGTAGATTCTACCTATGATATGGCAGCTCTTATCATTAGCGTATCTGTTTATCATTCATAACATTTTCTTGAGGGTTGATATCTGAACAATTGAGAAATTATAATTATTATGGCACACATTGTCAAATTGGTTTATATAATTACTGTGTTGCCTTATGATTCTTCTGTTAATTATTATTCAGAAGCAGTGTCTTTCTCTAGATACATTTAGTAAATATACATATGTATGCAGTCATATAGCTGAAGTATAATTAGCATTAATCAACTTGCTCATCTGAACTTTTTGAACATATTTTGAAGGTTGTATCTGTATATCCATGAAATAATCACCTCAATAAATATTCTACATTTCTCCTTATTTCTTTTTCTTTCCTTTCAATAAGTAAATAAGATTAATTTGTCTATAAGTATTATAGATTACTTTATATTTATTGGCTTGTTATATAATTGAAACAAGAATTATTCTTTTTCTCTGAAACCCAGAACAAAGATTTTGAGAAAAATATGTGGATCTGCAGTTCATTTCTCATTATATTCAGATAGTATTACATAAACCATTGTTTACTAATATAATAACTAACTGCCTATATTCAGGAAAGTTGGATTCGTCATACATGTATATGAATTCTTTTTACAATTTCTTAAGTGTAATTCTCATGAATTAAACTGGAAACATTTAAGAATTTGACAATAGGCAGGCAGATCTCTGTGTGTTCGAGGCCAGCCTGGTCTCCAGAGTGAATGCCAGGATAGGCTCCAAAGCTACACAGAGAAACCCTGTCTCAAAAAACAAAACAAACAAACAAACAAAAAGAACAAACAAAAAAAGAATTTGACAATAATCTGGGTTTTCATTATAAATGGCCACTTAACCAACACCCTAAAAAGTTGAGATAAACAATCAGTTTGATCTCTATTCCTTTGGTTATTTTCTGGGACCTGGTGTAAGAAGACAGTTACAAAGCAGGAAGCAATGGTATTGATACAAGTAAGATTGTGCACCAACTGCGATTGATAGGCACACCAGAGCCTTAACAAAAGATGGCTACACCTGTCTAGTGTGTCCCACATAGTTACATATTAGACCCTTGGGCAGTTTCAGGACTGCAAAAGCACATGAGATAACTACAGATGTTCCTAAGGCAGCATGGACAGGATCCTGGGACACTGGAGGAATAGGAGTCTACTGTCTGGAGAACAGCTCCTGGCTGTCCAGTGCTTTCTAGAACCCAGAAAGTATATGTTATGGTGTGAAGCTATGAACTATACTTTAAGAGTAAGCCAAAACCTATGTGGTGGTTCATCTGACAAAACTTTTGAGGCTTGTGTCATTGATGTGTGAACCAGGACCAAACACAACATTTTAGTTATGGGACAGAATCTGGAATGTCAAGGCTTTGTATTTATGTTTTAAAATATTCAGCATGCCCCCATCACTAAACATTTAAAGAAATAAGAGGATGTAACTGATAAAAAGTAACACAATAGTTTACACAATGTTGCATGAATAAATGCATCTTACGCTAAAAAGACTTTCATTTTGTCTCTTACTAGCACATTAAGAAAAGAAAAATCTAGATAGCTGATGGATGATGGAGTTTTCTAACAATTAATTATTGTGCCTTAAAATCAAATTTGTACTTTAGAATGGGAAAGTTTAACATGTGGCTGAGGAAACAACTCATTGTTGTGTTTAAAATCAAAGTCAATGTTGCCAATGATATTTGTGAAGTTAAGAACAACTCAATACCAAATATACAGAGTGAGGCTGGAAATGAAGATTACAAATGGGAGGAATATAGAGTAATGAGCGCAGGAACACTGGCCAAGTCCTTTCAGGAGAAACACAGACTGCAGAAGGACATACTCAGAGCAAAATCAATATTTAAAGAGATGATGAATGGATGTTTTCTCTGTGCTGTTACTTCTATTCACTGTGAAGAAGATAATTTTATTCTTGACTTCACTTTCTTGTAGTACTTTTTTTGTTTTGTACTTCTTCAAGATCATGGTCGATAGTTATTAATTGTAGTATATCTAGGCTTAGAGTTCAATTATCAAAGAAAAATAAAAAGAAATGAGGCCCTCTCAAGGTCTTACAGGATTTTGAAACTTAAATTTTTACTTTGCCAAACTAAAAATGAACACCATGTGGTTTGTAAGAAGTTCTCAAAACAGCCTTATTAAAGAGAGTGTATTTTTTGCACCCTTTTCTTGCATTTTTTTGAAATCACTATAACAACATTCTTATCTGTGGAATACTCTGGTCTTCTATCTACAGTGAGAAAACAAAATGTTCAGTTGTTTCTCTGCTTCTAATTTAATGCAAGCTATTCAACAATCCTTTAGTTGTATGCTGCTATGTGCCATTCTCAAATTGTAGAAGAATAAAGGAAATATGTAACTCAAATGTAAGAAGTTTGGATTTATGGTTGCTTCTAAATGGAAGCAGAAGACAATTCCTGCAGAGAAAGTGGCTTTGCTGTTCTCCATTTTCCTGACAGTAAATTAGCTTTTCATTTGAATGTTACTTTCTTTCAGAAGACTTTGATGCATTTTAAGTTGATGCAGCCGTGCATGTTATTAAAGCTAGGAATCATAAATTATTCCTTAAATCATTGAGTCTTGGGAAAACAGAAAGCCAGTGAATGACATTCCACTTGAATATTGATTTGGTTTCTGTGAAGCTTACACTGGTTCTGGCCTGTTTGGCTCCAGCAGGTCTAAATGCTTTCTAATTTGTTTGAAAATTGCGTGAAAATATCCCCATGGCCCTCTTGTAAAATATGACAGCCTGACATTTTCTTTAATTACAAGACCCAATCTGTTTAATAGCATAAAATTGGCCTCCAATTTGACAGGCCTCCCCTTTAAAATCAATGGTTAGACTCTAGGGCACCAGCTTGGTCATCAAGATCAATATCAAAAAAATATAGCTTGTCAAGACCTCTCAGCCTTTTATTGATTCAAATGGGGAGCTGCTTACAGACTGAATACATGTTAGTGCTCAGACCCAACAAGCACAAGCCTCTTGCATGATATTCAGGTTGGAAGGATAGATAGGGCTAGATGATACAAGCATAATAAAATAATCCAAGATATGACAGTCGTAAAAGCTGTGAGTTCCAGGGAAAATACAAATATACTTTACCACACTTTGAAATATTTATTATTTGAAAATTTCATGCATAATATATAGTGTCTCTTGATCATATCCACTCCCCCATTCTTACCCCCAACACATGAGACCCTCAACACATCCCTTCCATCAATATCTTACTTAATGTCCTATGTTTTAAAAACTAAATTTCAATGTGCAAAAAATACATCAAAACTGTTAACTTTGTGTTGTTAAAGAGAACAAGCCAAACCACTGAAATTTCTCTGGAAAGTTTTCTCACTGCTATTCCACAAGGGAATTCACAGCAAAAAGAAGAAAAAAGTTACTAGGAAAATATTTTTTCTAGTTTAGTGCTGAAGGAGCACACTGCTGCCTTGGTGATTAAGCTGGGCCAGGCCTTGATTTTCATACTCAGCTCTTTCAAAATTAGGTTGCTATCTGTTTCATGGCATTTGTCTAACTCTGAGTTAGAAGCACCCATCCATCCATCAATAGCACTTCATGCTCCACTTCATCAGGGCTTAAGGCAAGAATCATAGTCACCTCACCTTTATGTCTAACATGAATACTAACAAGGAAGAATGCAAGTTAAACCAAAGAGAAAGGAAAAATGAAGCTAGGCCCACAAAGTGAATTATCTACAAAATCAATACAGATCAAAAATAAGAACTTACTATTCTTTTAAAAACTTAAACATTGGGTACTTACCACCACTGAAAATAACATTGAGATTGATCAATGGTGAGATTTTTATTTTGCCACAATTAATTTTAAGTGCAGAAAAGGTGAAATTTATATTTTGAAGACAATATACCTCAACAACCCACATTGTGTGTTAACTTGAAAACAATTTGCTATAGCTTATGGGTGTTTGTTACTGCAGTTAAAAATCCACCAAGTGTTTATCAGCTGTGATATTAGGCCCTATTTTTCTTTACCTCACTTACATATGCATGTGTTCTATAATTGCTCTGTATTTATGTGCATTATTTGATCTATGGTTATATTTGTTTTATGAATGCACAATAAGCCAGAATGTATAATTCTCTAAAGAAAAGAAATACATCTAGTATTTGACAAGTTAATTCTCCAACCCAATGTGCAGAGAAACTTAATATCTTACATTCAGCCACATAAATGTCAGTTTCAGAATTGGGATTCTGAGCTGTATACAGCTTTTCATGTCTTAGAGACCAAAGGGAAGACCTTTATCACTGACCCATGGGCTCCTAAGTCAAACATTGAATAAACATTTTCACATTTTCAGGAAGTGTATGAACTTTTGGATTTTAAACACATTATTGTTTTTACAGGTAACTGTCAAAGATTATAAGCCATGGAGGATACGCAGAATCGGCAAGCTTCCTCTTGCCTACTGAGGAAGGTTAAGTATCTAATACTACTTATGCTACTGTGGAATGTTTAAGTTGCCAATTTACAAGGAAGAAGCAGTCCTCCCTTATCTCAAACACATGGGCCATTTTTAATGCAACATATCAATGAATCAGACTTGGTGTTCCTTTTTTATTTTTATAAATTTGAGGCACCAATAACCCAGAAACTTTCCCAAGTCTCAAACCTTTTCTCTTTATTCAATTAAAATTTTACAGACCACCAGCTTTCCTTGCTAGTTTTACTGTGACATATGCTGCTGAGCAGTCTTCTGTTCAGAGAAATACTAGATCTTTCCAATGAATTCATTAACTTATGTACTTATCAGGTAACTCAGTAGGAAAAGAAAAGTCAAATAACTAAATCATTTTAGCTCAGATCTTTGGGTTGATGGCACTAAAACAACCACTGTTGAAGTATCGGTTTTTTTCTCTTGCTCCTTCTCACAGTGGTAGTCAAAAGTGACAGTCAAGGCTTTCTATAACATACAACAGACAGTGTTCACATTATAACACCCAAAGACACAACTCAAGCACACTCAACAGTCATAAAATACGCAGGGATATAAATCCTTAACATCTAAACTGCATGAAGCTGAATTTGTGAATAGGCAAAAATCCCACAAATTATGGAAAAATTAATTTTAAAACTACTTAGAAGACATACTTGGATTTTCACTGTAGTAACAATTGTTAAAGACAAAACCAGAATATAACACTTTCTAGACATTTTATATAATAGAATAATAGTAATATGTATTTTTAAGTATATAGAGCCTGTTGTATTTGTGACAATTTTGTGAGTACAATATTTAAACAAAGTCAGAACTGAAAGTATGTCACTATGGCTAGGAATTAATTGTGCTCACATTTATAAATGTAGTTATTGAAACACCATGGCAGACAAAATATGTTTCAGGCTATTAATCTAAATCTCATCCAGATCTCTGTCATATATGTATTCTCCAAAGAGTTCAGATATCCAGAAATGTCTTTTTTATCCATGGTGTTACATGAATGTGATATCTCTCCATATATTGAGGAAGCTTCTCTCCTATAAGTGCACACATGATCAAGCTTTGAGTTAATCATGTTCAGGGCTCAAATTTACAAACAAAGCCAAGAACAAAAACAGCTTTCTGAAGTCTGTCTGTAGTTCATAGCTCCAAGGAAGATAGAGGAATGCATAGAAGACAAAGCTTTTAAAAAGAAAAATGATGACATCTAAGTCAGGAAATGGCTCAGCAGATGAAGCTGCTTGCTATGTATTCCTTTAAACCTGATTGTCATCCTAGAACCCAAGTTGAAGTAGAAGGAGAGAAGTGACTCCACAAAGCTGTCTTTGATAACCACATGTGCCAGTGGTAACTCTGAACACAACCACACATATGCACACACACACATGCATACACAATAGAGAGCTCCATATTTATATAGACACTAATATGAATAATAATAGTTAATAATGAAAAATTTCAGATACTGAAATCTACTGTAGTGAAACCGTACCCAAAATTAAAAAATAACAAACAAAAGAGAAAAAAGGAAATAAACAAATGATAAAGGAATCCAACATATAAAAATTTATTCCAGGGATAATTACAGACACTTTGGGAGCCCTTAGAAGTTAGCCAACCATCTTGGTTATTAACTAGTGTTTTATGACGTCTTGTATTATGATACAGTGGTTTTATTTTATTTCTTTTAGAGCATAGATCATCTCACAGAGAAAACAGACAAATTCAACTTTATTTCCTCCATTGTGATAGACGCATAATATGTACCACTGTGAGTGTCCCTGTTAATTTGGACATGCGAGCAGGATCTGTATGATGATGCATAATGGAAGCATGACAAGCATGCACCTGTTTCCAGGCACAAATCTGCATGAAAAACCCAGTAAGAGAGCATCAGCCCCATCATATAACTATCTCTCTTCCCTGCACACAAGTGTTTTTGAGGCATCCAGCAACTGTTTAGGTGTCATCAGGCAAATGTGACTTTATTCATTAAAAGGTCTTGTAATCTCCTCGGCTAGGAGAGGACAAGTGAAGGCAAATACATCCCTTTGAAACTGTCATTTTCATCATGACTTTGTGTCTGTTAGGTCACTTCCCTAGAGTTCAATTGTCAACATTATCACACTGCTTTTCCCTTATGGAGATTAAAATCTGGTAGAGCTCTGCATCAGATATTTGACATTCAGAGTTTTTATTTTTAATACTGTAATTATGAATAAATGTTGCATCTTTGGGGAATGCAATCATCATTGCAGCAAAGGAGACAGCCACCTTTCTGAAGTAGTTTAGTGATGCTCACTCAGTAGGACAGTTCTCATTGGATGGCAGCAAATCTCATTTAAAGTCTCCACATCAAAATAAAAACTATAAAAGAGAGGGTGAGGCAACAGGACACTCAGTAGGTAGAGGGATTGCTACTAATCCTGGCATCCTGAGTTAAATACCCAGACCAATGTGATGGGGGATATTTGATAACACTGTGAACCCAAAGTTTGCATTTGCATTAATTAAATAAAAATAACTTTTGGTCAAAAGGCTTCAAGCAACTAATTGACAGAAAGTAATCATAGTGTGTCAGAGGCCATCCAGGAAAGATAGAGAGACAAAGAAAATAGGAGGGTGGGGTTTCGAGTGTCACAGCTTTTTTTTGTTTTTGCAGAGTGAAAGCAAGGGTCTTCCTGACACCAGTAAGTAAAGTGGGTTAGCCAGTTGCTGCTCAGCCGCTCTGAGCACGCAGATTTTCACCCTAGCCTTTGAATCTCACGTCTTATTCATAATTAGAATGATAGTAATTTAGTTAAAGTCACCTTTAGCAGCAGTGACATGGCTGGTGCCTGCAGGAGCAGAATTCTTTCCTGGCTTCTGCCTGAATGCCCAGGTAGTTTCTAGATAAGTAGAGTTGCACTTGCTGTCGGAGATAGCAGTGGAATAAGGCATTGTCACTGTGCTGAAGTTAAAACAACACCAATGTCAGAATGGGAGACCTGACTCTTGTAAGCTATCCTATGAGTTCTATGAACACCATGGTGAGTGCCTGAATTCTAGTGCATGTACACACACACACACACACACACAACACACACACACACACACACACACACACACACACACACACACACACACACACACACACAAATACATGTAAATCTTTTAGGAAAACCTACCATGGACTTAAATCTGAATATTTTTGAACTATTTTCCAAACTCAAAGCCTGACTTTAAAATTTCATTGAATCCACTATAAGCAGGCTTAGAAAAATAACTAGAAAATTTTAATTATCCTCAGCATAAAGATTTCTTTCCATGGAGCTTGAAATTATTTTTAATTAATTTATTTAAAGAAAGGTATCTGTACTCTTTAATAACATATGTATCTTTATAAAAGTTATATATACATAATTTAATTTTGAACAGATTCCTTTTCTGGCATAGTGTACAGAGGCCATGCTTATTGATGGAGAGGGTTACAGAGAAAGACAGAGGTGTGGCAAGATGTACTGGAGACCTTCTCTCCTGGAGGTCTCTGAATACTGACATGGAGACAGAGTCTGATGGGATTGTGTGTGAAGGAAGTTAGGGCACTTCAAACAACATATAAAACAATTTTCTATGCTGAGTTAAGTCTCTGTCCTTTGTAATGCTCAGAAAAACTGCCAATTAGTTTTAAGTTATCTCATGTGCCATAATATTTAACAAAGTAGAAGGATGGAGAAATGAGATTTTGTGTGGAGACAGGCATTTGCATGTGAGAATATCCTGAGGACCCACCTGTAGGCTTCACTTAGCTGAGAGAATAAGCTGAGCCAGCCCACGCATGCTTCATGGTATGTTTATTAGAAACTATGCTGTTATTGAGGTGTGGATGCATAGAACACATGAAGGAAGCTGGAGAAGTACTCCTGCCCCAACACCAGTCTGATTGCATGGCTCCTATTTTCACACCCTCAACATCACCTCTGCAAATTAAGATGCCATCAGCAGGTAGAATGTGGCTCACCACCAGTGTAAGAATAGGGAGCACTGAGGAGCACTTCTCAAGTACTGTGAACACCAACTGTAACCTTGAAATTGTTAAAAACTGAAGACAAGGTAGAGCCAGGTGGTGCTTAATGCTACTTCTCTGAACTTGGAGGATGGTTTGGGTTAATACATTTACTTCTTCCTTCTGCTTTAACACGTGTCATGCCCTATCTTTGGTAGGTCACAAGTTGGATATAATTATGTTGTTCCTTAATCATCTTCTCTAATTTGCATTAAATTGCTTTGAAGATAAATGTATCTCAAATTTGTAATACTAATTAATAATTGTACAGTGATCTGTCATGTGCTTGGTTTCTAAGTTTAGCATATTATATTGGAACATTCTGTGTTCAGAGTGCCTTCTGACACAGATTTAGAGTCTGGTGCTTAGGAACTGATGATGACACCAGACTATTTCAACAACAATGCCCTTGTTAAATGCATTCTTAGCATTTAAGAACTCAATCCCTGCTGCAATCAGGAAGAATCTGAAAGATATTCAAGGGCCTCTACCAGGCACAATCATGGCAAACACAGGCCACAGCATGGCAAACAAACACTGAAGACAGGTTTTGACCTTTTAACTCCTCCCACTTCTAGCTAAAAAAAAAAGTTACTTTTCTTAAACTAGCTCCCAAGGTCCATTCCCTTATTTGGTCACTTCTTTCTCCTGAGGCTGACGACCAAAGTCCAGCTATCTTAAGTATTGAAGTCCAATAATCAAAAGCCTCCTCTTTGCCCCCTTAATTAACATGCCGAATGGAAATTAAACAATTCATCCGAGCATATGGTCTCCGCTTTTACCTTTATAAACTACCATGGCCTGTGGGCCACGTCTGTCTGCCCTATCTCCAGAAGCAGTCCTTCATCCCTCTAGAATTAATATCCCTTTCCCTTCTCCTTTGCCCCCCCTTTCCTCTTTCCTATAGTGGGAAATTACAATACAATACTGAGTCAGGTAGAAATACAAGGGTATTTAATAGGGAAAAGCCTTACTTGCCAGCTGGTGTGCCAGCAGTCTGTCCAGCAAGTACAAAAGTGAAACTGAAAGAGAAACGCAGTCCCCAAGTGTGTTCAGGAACACCTGTAGCCAGCCCCTAAGCAGGCATGGCTACAGCTTCCCCTACGCCTTCCTTTGTCTCTTCTCCTTCTCTCTTGTCCTCTATTTCCTGTCTTTGTACTTCATCTCTGCACTCTGTCCCTCTGGAGTAAATAAATCTCTATTGTGCTAAGAACTTGGTCTTGGGGTGTCTTGAGTTGACTCCAAGTTCCCTACACATATGGCAAAATAGAGGAGGGCAAGAAAGGAGATGCCTTGATAGAGGGAGACAGTACAGGTTCGGAGAGAGGTCTGAAACAGGGGAAATGTTAGGAGATCCACAGGGATGACCCCAAATAAGAAGCCAGGCAGTGGTGGAGAAAATGCCATTGATGCCCTTCCCCTATAATGAGATTGGTGTCTACCTTGGTTACCAATCCTAGAGCCTTCATCCAGTAGCTGTTCAAAGCAGAAACAGGCACCCACAGCTAAGCACTGAACCATACTAATGGAAACCAGTTGTGGAGAGGGAGGAGGGATGAGCAATGGAGCCAAGACGGTGCTGCAGAAACAGTTGACCTGACCTACTGATAGCATGGAGACCCTAAGTCATAAAGCTGGGGAAACAGCATTGGACCAAACCAAGCCCTCTGAATGTGGGTGCCACCTAGGAGGCCAAGACAGTCTATGGGACCTCTAAAAGTGGAGCCAGTCTTTAACCCTAGAGCACAAGTGGACTTTGGGAACCTATTCCCTATGGAGGGATACTATTGCAGCCCAGATACAGCAAGGAGGGCCTAGGCCCTCCCCCAAATGATATGACACACTTTGAAGTTCCCTCATGGAGGGCCTCACTGATCCCTGGGGAGGAGTTTGGGGATGGGCTGGGAGGGTTGCTGGGGAACATGGGTGGATGGGAGTTCAAGGGAATGGGGGAATGGATATGTAAATATGACTAATATTTAAAGAAATAAGAAAACCAAAAATATATATTTAATTACATTGGATGTTAAGAAATAGTGTTTCATGCCAATGAAAAATTTTCACTATTAACAATCACTTACATATATATTATATATATATATATATATATATATATATATATATTATATATTTGGAGCTATGAAACTTTCTGAAAATGTTTCTGTCTTATATAGAAATTATTTGTACTTAAGATGTCAGATATATCGTATATACTTTAATATAAACATAGAAGCATATGGAGCACTATATAGCTTATTCTCAAAGTAACCAGATATTGCAAAGCTACATTACAGAAAATACAAGGACGAAGTTACACATGTCAATTTTGATAGTATCCTCAAGGATACTATCCTCAAGGATATTTATTCTCTACTTTATTTAAAACTTCTTTATTTTTTTTAAAAACTAGAGTATTGTTTCATGTCCATGTCCATTTCACTTTGAAAACCTCAAGAGCAATTGATTGAGTCCAACCTTTTATTTCTCTATATCTATCTATCTGCCTGTCTGTCTGTCTATATATGCACCTACCTATCTATCCAGCTATCTGTATTTTATCTATCATGCATTCACACATCTTCCTTCCTTCCTTCCTTCCTTCCTCCTCCCTCCCTCCCTCCCTCCCTCCCTCCCCCCTTCCTTCCTTCCTTCCTTCCTTCCTTCTTTCCTTCCTTCCCCTACCCTCCCTCCTCCCCCACCTTCCTCCCTCCCTCCCTTTCCTCCTTCCTCCCTCCCTCCCTCCCTCCCTCCCTCTCTTCCTTCTTTCATTGTTTCCTTTCTTATTTTGGATGCACTACTCAAATACAGAATTATTAATGGTAACTGATTGAGATGATTTTCACATACAAGAATACTCAGCCATTTTACTTATATTGTTCTTCCATTGCCAACATGTTCATGGAGTTAACAATGCTACCATTATCTAATTTGGGAAATGTCTCACTTTAAACAGAAAGTATTTTGGCTTTGGTAATCTAATTCACATGTTAGAGAATTCAAACTCTTCACTGATTGTCTCAATTTGGAGAGCCTGCATCATATACTCCTTTCACCTTTCAGCATTTAGCCATTGTTTCCTTGTTCTCTAGGAATATTTCTAGTACTAACTTGAAGTATTTTGTCTTCTAAATTGATTTTCAGTGCCCAGGTACACTGCACCCCCTTTCTGAGTATGCAATGAATATCTGTGTATCTTTTAGTTTTGTCATTTGTGTGAAATATGGACCTTTAATGAACTTCTTATTACCATTTTACCCCTTGTTTCTCTGCTCCTAACCTGAAAATTCACCTTTGTTACTTGTGTCTGTGATTTATTTATTTATATTTGTGTGTGTGTACTTGTGTGCTATTTATGTCATTAGCATTCCATTGGGAAATTTTTTTAAAATTGTTTTCCCTACAAATCAAACCACTGCTGTTATCTCCCTGCCCTCCCTAGCTATTGAATGTATTCTATAAACTGACTTCATAGTGGGCATATGTGAGTCAGCACAGTTTCATTCTGAATCAGCAACAAATCAGAAATCTCCATTAAGCAACTTGCGTACATGTACCACTCTTCTCCAGGAACATCAGTTTACAAGGGAGCTTCACTTTGCACCTCTTGCTTGCTCAAGACACAATGTTTTAGCTGGTGGTCAAGAGCTGATGCAATTTCTTCTCCAGGGGTCTGCTTAGGGCTCACTCACAGGATAAGTCAGATTTTGTCACAGTCCTCTTTGGTGGCCAGCTTCTCCTGTTTTCCATAAACTTTTGAACAAGCTCTAAGCTAAACTCAGCTGATGATATAGCCTTAGGCAATGGGGATGTTATAATCCATGGAGATGGTAGAGTTCCCCGCCGTTGTCACTAGCAAATAGCTTCCTCAATCAAAAGGCCACCATTTTATAAAACTAGGGATTTAACAAAAAGTTGCAGGTTAAGGAAATATGTTCCAAGGGAGGTTAAGATCATGATAGGAAAAACCACAAAGACAGCCGTCCAAACTCATGGACTCTGGGGAACCTGAACTAGGCTCTCTGAAAGTGGGTGATGGTTAGATGAACTGATCTGTTTTGGGAGAGGCCCTGCTAGAAGCACCAGGACCTATCCCAGGTGCATGAACTGGCCTTTTGGCTTCCCTATGGTGGGATACCTTGCTTGGCCTTGATACAGGGAGTAGTAGGGGCTTGGACCTGCCTCACCTTGATATGGCAGACTTTAGTGACTTCTTCAAGGAGGCCTTTTCCCCTCTGAAGAGTGGATGGGGGTGGAATGGGGTTATGTCGGGAGGCAGGAGAAGGGGAGGGAGAGGAATTGGGGTTGGAATATAAAATGAAAACAGAATTAAATAAAAAAAGCAAATATGTCAGCTATACTCTGCTCGTCTTGCTTCTCAGAAATCCACTTTTCTGGTTTGTTTTCTTCCTACCCTAATTTCCTGCTGGTTATTGGTTAGTGTACCAACAAGACTGAGAGAAGTAGAACAGGAATAATTCTAATTAAAGGTGGTATCCAACCACACAGAATTTGCCAGTCATGACAGGGCTGTTGCACACACAAACTCACAGCCTTGTGACTGCTTGCAAATATCAGGGTGTAAAAAATCCCTGGAGGATGGAGGAAAGGCTCACATAGCCCCAACCTTGGCGTCAACATCTGTATGTTAAACTATCATTCTAAAATTAATTTCTCCTGTCTCAAATAATTCTCTTGAGTGATGTTTTATTTCTTTTGTTCTGAATTTGTATCTATTTTGTATTCCTTAAACAATTTCCCATTTGAAGTCCTTGTGCAACCTCAATTTTGACATCACACCATCTTTGATTCTTAACACACAAGTATTCTATTCTATGTCAGGAGGGGTTGAGTCAGTATCTTGGGGTGTCCTTGAAACCCTGGTAATAGTGACTAGAGTTCTGGGATTACTGGTCAGAAACTCCATGACTAATTTGCTCTATGTTTTTAATCTCACTGAATTGTGTCCCCCAGATTTCATCTTTTTTTGATCAAGCATATTTCCACATTTTACTGACTCTTAACCTTTCAAGACCCAGGAAGAAGTATCTACTGACATAGGAATACTATTTTTAAAACATTTATTTTCTTCGTGTGTGTGTGTGTGTGTGTGTGTGTGTGTGTTTGTTTATATGTGTATGACTGTATGTATATGCATGTTTGTGTGTACTTATGTGTATATGAGTATTCTTGTGAGTATGTATTCATGGCTTGTGTGTCTCTGTGTGCATGTATGTATATATGCTCATGTGTGGTATCTATGTTTGCATATGTTTGTGTATGCATGTGTGTACTTGTATGTTTACGTGCCTGTATCTGTATATCTCCATTTGTGTATGTGCTGCTATGTTTATGTGCTTGTGTCTGTGAGTGTGTGCAAGTGTGTATGTATGTGTATGTCTCTCTGTGTGTCTGTGTGGGGGTGTGTTCCATGGCACAGATGTGGAGTTCAGGGGACAGTTTACAGGAGTCAGATCTGTCCTTCAGCCACTTATGTTGTCAGGGTTGGCAGCAAGTGCCTTTACCCACTGATCAATCTCTCTAGCCCACAGGATTGTATTTTGATTTAGAAAGCTTCAGCATTGTTCCATTTGCTCTAATATTCTGACCATTCACGTATACTAATTGAGATAGCCATGGCTGTATAGACTATTTACTTTGGATGGACTGAAAGTGACAGCCACATATAAAAGTTATTACTGAAGATCGTTTTCACCACACTTCTATGTTTCTAAATTTGACATTTCAGGATGCACCTTCCTGTCCTTATCAAGAAGTAAAGTGACAAAGGAAGTTAACCCATCAGCTCTGAGCCTAAACCCTAAATGTTCAGAAAGCAACAGTAGCATTGATCCACTTTGCAAAATCCCAGCATGGCTGAGGATTTACACACTATCTATTTGCACTTCTTCTCACCTGCCGTTTTCTTGGTCTGAATAAATCTTCAGAGCAGATGGTAGAAGATTGTCAATAAAAGGCGTTGTTAGCCTCAGTGTGAATGCACTCGCCTCAGTCAACACCACTGTCTAACCACCTGCTCATTTATTACATTTTAAACAACCTTTCTGGAAAAACAGTTAAATTCTTCCTTTCTTGTGGAGTGAAAAAAGGGGGATTTTATGCTTCTGATGCAATAGCAGGTTATATAGCATATGTTAATCATAAATTTCATTTTAAATAAACTCTTATTATTTTCTCCAGCTTTGGATTTCATGTTTACACAGAAAATTTTGAGAAAAATCAGAAATTCACTCCTAGTTCACTGGACCTGAGGTAGTTAGAAAAGACATAAATGCTATAAGAAAAATCACAATATTAAAATGTTACTTTAAACATTGTATTTACTATGAATAATATTTTTGTCACCCGATGTTATTATTTCAGTGTATTAAGAATATCATTTGGGTCAATCTGGTATTACTATAATTGATAAATTATTAAGGGAAAAATCCTTTGAAAATTTATCCTTTAAATCCTTCATTAAATAAATTAAGAAACTAAGAGTCAGATATGTTAATGTAATTGGTAGAATAATGCAAATACTTCATCATGGAAAATACTCTTTTAATAAATAGTTTTTTTATTTAAAGGTATAATTATTTCACATGTCAAATAAAGAGTTTTATTTTTCAAATCTAATTTTTATAATATTAAAGTGAAAAATCAGTTATACATTTGGACAGAGAGAGACCAAATAGAACATCTTACCTGGAATGCCAAAAATGAAGTTAATCTATGGATATATATATATAAAACATATATATATATATATATATATATATGTTTTAAAAATATTGTTTTAACTATATAAAGACATGCTACATTTGTTTTTGTAATACTGAGGAATATTACCTTAGTTGAATAAAGGCATGTTACTTTTGTTTTTGAAGCATTTGTTTAACAATATAAAGAGATGTGCTGCATTTGTTTCACCTTGCTGGCCTAAGGCACCTGATTGGTCTAATAACATCCAATAGCTGGGCAGAGAAAGGATAGGTGGGGCTGGCCAGCATAGAGAGAATAAATAGGAGGAGAAATCTAAGCTATAGAAGAAAGGAAGAAGAAAATGAAGAGAAGGAGAGGGATGAACCAGGGCCAGAAGCCAGGTATCCACCAGCTAGCAGACAGAAGTAGTGAGGATAAAATATACAGAAGAAAGAAAGTAAGAGCCTCAAGGTGGAAACCTGAAAGGTGGATAAAGAG
Organism: Cricetulus griseus; assembly: GCF_003668045.3. NCBI lineage: Eukaryota > Metazoa > Chordata > Mammalia > Rodentia > Cricetidae > Cricetulus > Cricetulus griseus. The sequence goes on from NC_048597.1 coordinate 124,716,462, forward strand.
ATACATTCTGTAGGAAATTGTTGGTGTTTTGTCTCTCAATGGCCCAATTGAGACTGTACCACGTGATCCTTTTGAATGGTGTGTCTTTATCTGCTACAGGAGACAGGTGCAAACTCAGTAAGGTCTCTAATTCTTTCTCACCCAACATCCCTCCAAAAGAATAATGCAGCATAAATTTAAAAATTCCTTAAATTTAAAGCTCTGCTTCTTCATTATGCTATCTCAGAGATCTTTGTAACGCTAATCCAAGGAACACTTCTGGTAAGCTGGTGATTTGGTATCCTTGTGTTTATCCACTTACCAACAACAGTGGGCACCTTGGAGGTGTGTGGCCAATTTGTTTTTTTAGTCACACAGGTGAATTAAGTTTTTTTTTTTTTTTTTTTTTTTTTTTTTTTTGCAAAAACAGAAGGCACACCACACCTGCTTCATGGTCATAAGAGCAGCATCTGTGTACAATCACTGCTATGTCACATTTCCTAAACCAGGAAAGTCTTCCTGTTTTCCATTTAAAAACAAGGAGGGCAATGTCCACTTCTGCAATTTTCTGAAACTAAACACATTTAATATTTTTTTCAAACATTTGGTAAGATATCCAGTAATGAGAGCTGCATTTTTTCTAATTTCTTTTAAAAAGGTATTTTCTGTTTCCTGTGATGTTCAGATACATATGTCATTGTCCTTTGTTCTCATTCCCCCTCCACTGCCATACCCCACATCCCCTCTTGCTATGTTGATGATGCTCTTCTCCAGACAGATGCTCATCTGCTTTCAAGACATTGCATTGCCCGGGATTGTACCACCCTCACCCTCTGACAGACATCCTCCTTCCCTTTGTCAGTCCCAATTTATTTTGATGTCTAACACACACACACACACACACACACACACACACACACACACACACACACACCTGTTCTACATATCAGGGAGGAAGGGAGCAAACTTTAATTTGAAAGGCAAAGTATTCAATAATATTGAAAAGAAACAGTGTTTGCTCTTTATTAATTTAAATGTAGCTGAATTCCATTATAGGAGTATAAACAAAGGAATGTTAAAAACCAAATGTCTACTAGAGGAGCACCTGTCAGGAGGGAAACTACAAAAATCTGTAGTTACACATGTGAGCAGACATTATGTACCAAGCGAGGATCTTTGCATGAAGGCAACTGTCCCATTCAAAACTGTGGTGAGATTTGTGGAAGATAAGGGTAAGAAAACACATTTCTTCAGTTGTTTTCACTCATTTATTGGATATGTTGAGAATTACTAAAAGATCTTTCCCAAATGATTGACATTTGTTAAGATTTGTTAAGTGCTGTACTTACACATTTAGGAAACATGCATGAAAAGAGAATCAACCCAGTGATGGCAAAGTCAAATGAGACTGGCCTTGAACCTAATATGAGTTTCAGGTGTCCCAGCTACTCACACTTTCTAGGAAAATGCAGTAATCCCATGGATCTGCCGTGCTTTGCTGATTTAATTAGTCCTAGTGTGAATCAGAAGTAAGAAGATACTCATTATGGAGGGTTGTGAGCCATCACATGGTTGCTGGGAATTGAACTCAGGACCTCTGGAAGAGCAGCCAGTGAATGCTCTTAACTGCTGAACCATTTCTCCAGCCTGGAGACTCATTTCTTAAGAAAATTGATTACTAGTTCTTTCTAAATGTGCAGAAATTTGTGAATATTTAACCAGTTCCAATAAATACAGAAAACATTAATGGGACACAGGTGTAGCAAAATATATATATATATTCAATACAATTACAGAGGAGGTAAGAAAATGACATACAGAATCTTTATTAAATATTCAGTTGTGTGTAAGGTATGCTCATATAAGTTGTTATATTCAAAGAATACTTAGATCAGTGGTTCTCACCCTTCCTAATAATGACTCTTTAATATAGTTCCTCATGTTGTGATGACCTTCAAGCAGAAGATTATTTTCATTGCTACTTCATAACTGTAAATTTGCTACTATTATGAATAATTTTGCAAATATCTGATATGCAACCCCAAAGTGGGTTGAGACCCACAGGTTGAGAACCACGTCCTTAGCGTTGTTATTACCTCAACTGTGTAGGATTCAAAATCATAAAATGATCAAGTTTTTAAGGAAAAACAGAGTAGTCCGCAGTGGAACTGAGAAGACAAATACACTGATTAGATTTCTAGTATGTGTGTATATATGTATCCATCTATAGTCAACCCGTTAATCATCAGTCGATCTTCCAATCTACACACCCCCCTTCCATCCAGACATCTATGAGCAGAATGTGCCATACATGATATACACTTTTTATAATATTCAGTCTAGTGTTCCGATGACTCCCAAGTAATTCCAGGTCCCAGGGAGAATGCAAGTATCTTCTGGAGTTGATAGATTAAGACAAATTCACCAACTAGGGAGTCCTGACCTGGATATTTAGCTCTTTCAAATATCAATTAAAAAATCTTATTATGTAATATTTTCTTCATAATGACACGCTATTTTAAGCAGAGACACCTTAATGAAAGTTGTTTTAATAAGGCCTTTAAAGTGAATTTGGTTTTCATGCAAAGCGTGAGACGTGATAAGCACGGGGGCTGGTGTTCTTCTAATCTTCCATAGATAATGAAACTTAGAAATAGCACGGCACTAATCAAAATCAGAGCTACTTTAAAGCTGTAGCCATCGCCCTTGGTGATTATACAGCCTGACAAATGCCAGTCAAGAAAATTATGTATCTTGAAATTGACACAGAGCAGTTAGAGATGCCACCTGATTGGAAAGCTCAAGGTGGAATCAAATGCAGGGATGCAGGCCTGAGATAAAGGGCTTGCTGAAAAGAGATTCAACCACCAGGTTCTTCCAACATCAGCACCATAATCTCGAGATGAAATGACACAATTTTCAAATCCATAATACCCTTTGCACATTCTAGAAAATTTCTTGTAGAAATGTTGACAGAGTTGACTGTCTAATTTGGTGAATATCAGTGAGCTGTACTAATTGGCTAACTTCAGCTATGCTTTAATGGTAATATAGTCTTGTTTTAAAAAGGGAGGAACAGTTTCTATAACAATTTACTTTCATTTATTCCACCAGTTAATTGCCCATCATCATGTAGTTCATTTTCTGCCTGTGCTTACATGGCACAGAGACAAAGGAAATAGATTTTTCCTGTTCATTTTCCCATGCAAGCTTTGTCATAAGGTGCACAATGCCGAGAACACAGAGACCAAAGCAAAGATGAGGATAAAGGGCCTCAGAGTATGGGAAATGTTGGAAAAAACAGCCCTTTCCTTCTCATTCATGACTATAATTATTATCACATCTCATTTCATGGTATGGGTTGGTAATATTAAAATCATTTTCAAAAGAGTAATGATGCTGCAAGGTCATATGACGTGGTTAGTAATAGATACTGTGCGCACATTTTCAAAGTACATGTGGGCAAATGCAGAATAAGAAGTGGTTTACCATTGGTGCATGAACCTGGAGAGATGATGTATTTACTACTCCTGCAGAGCCCCAAGTTATGTTACTAGCAATCCTGTAGGGCATAACCACTTCCAACTCCAGTTCTAGGAGATACAGTGCTTTTAGCCTCTGTGGGCACCATCACACATTTGCATTTGAACATATACACATATACACTAATAGGCACATATGATTAAAAATGAACTAAATCTTCAAAAATGTGACTTGTGTAAGTGTATTTATGCTGCCTTGTTTTGAGCCTCTGTGTCCACCCATCTTCCATCTGGTGAGGGAAAGAATTAATGAAAGTATAATTTGAACAAACAATGTCTCTAAAGTTACTGGCTTTTCATCTTCTCTGTACTTTGTCTTTATGAAGACTTGGGAGAGAATTTCTGTGAAAGGGCTTGGTAAGTAGAACTTCACCCAGGAGCTCTTTGTTTTCCTAACAAAGTACAACTGTTTTGTTTGCTTGTTTTTGTGACTAGGTTATTTCACTTAGTTTAATATCCAAAAGGCTCATCCATATTATAACATGTTTCCAAAATTTTTCAAAGGTACCATAATGTCTCACTGTGTGCACGCACCACAATTAAGCTGGTCATTTGTATCCATTTGTGTTGCTTCTATAAGTTGGCTATTATAACTAATGCAAATATGAACATAAGGGAACAAACTCTTCTAAAATGTTTTATAAATCTCCCAACAGCATCATTATACTTCATGTTTGCTCCCTACAAATACACACAACATCAGTATTTTAACACTGCAAAATAATATGCATTCTCTAGTCAAAAGCATAAAACACAAAGCAACAGAAATGTCAACATGTCCCACCTCAGATCTCAGAGTTCCGCAGACAATATCCAAATTTCTACAAATGTTCTTTAAATGTTCCAGTGAAAAGAACTCATTACTTCACCATCTCTCCACATGACAGTCTTTTAAATATTTAAAGACAGTTATCATATTTCTACAAAGCTTCTCTTCCCAGACAACAGACACACACAATTCTCTCAAAAGTTCAAAATTGTCATTGAAAAGATGTCTTTGACATATTTCAAATCTAGAGAACATCACAGGCAACACTATTGCAGGTTCTACAAAACTGTCAGAACAGCAAATCTTATGTAGGGGACTTTGCAATTTTATAATGAGATGTAGCCTTTTGAATAGTCCAAGAAAAAATTTACAATTTTTACTTGAATTTAGTTTAAACAATCTGACATATCACAGAGCATGTTGTGAGGTATTTTCTTTCAAAAGGATTTATATTGCATTTCCTGAACAGGTGAACTGAAATTTATTTTCAAGTACCACTTGTGTATTCTTGGAGGGGTATGTAAAGACTAGGCTTTGTGTGTTGCTGTCTTTCATGACTATTGACCTACAATTCTGGAGAATTCAGTAGCGTTGATAACATACCTAATTTAAAGGATCCTCTTGAAGTGGATAATGTAACTATTAGTTGTATCATTTAGAAAAATCAAAGTATTATTTTCAAAATAAAAATTCAAGTGTAAAAATTAAAGAATTAATATATGTATATATTTATTTGGAGAATATCTATGAATCTCAGGCTTGCCTTAAACTCAAAATCCTTCAACCTCAGACTCCTTAGTGTTGTTATTATAAACATATACTATTATATCCTACTTAAATACATAAAATGTAATAGTTGTACATATATATTGGGTGCCAGGTAGTGGTTTGAGGCACAGTTGACAATGGCAGAAAGCTGCTAAAAGCTAGAGAATGCATTTTATAATATCCCCATAATACAAATTTTACACTATTTGTGACTGTACATATGGATAAGCTGATTGAGCCTTTATGTAATTTATCTATCACTCAAGGGGCTCATGAATTGCCTCCATTTCTTGACTATCATGTTCAGGGCTATAATGGACATGAGATGTATATATCACTTCTGGATTGATGCATTATAGATTAGTTCTGTACTTAATTTGTGTGTGTGTGTGTGTGTGTGTGTGTGTGTGTGTGTGTGTGTGTGTGTGTGTGTGTGTGTGTGTTGGGGTGATAGTCCATACTGTTCTCTGAATCGATGCACATTCCCAGTGTCTTAGTTTAGGCAATTGTTGCTGTGAATACATTACCAAAACAACTTGGGGAGGAAAGGGTTAATTTTGTTTAAGCTTTTATATTATAGGCCATCAACAAAGGAATTCAGGTCACGAATTCAAGCAGGAAACGGGAGGCAAGAGTTAATGCAGGGACCATGTAGGATTCCTAATTACTAGCTTGATTCTCCCAGCTTGCTCAATGACTTTCATACAGACTCTAGGCCTAGCATCCCAGGAGTGGGACCAATCACAATTAGCTTGGTCCTCTTCTCAATTACTGATTAGGAAAATGCCCTACAGGTCTGTCTACAGTCTGAGTTTATGGAGACCTGGTAGGCACCACCCAAACCTGGTCACGTTTCTTTGCATTAGGGTGGTACTGCATGCTTGCTCAATGGTCCTTGATATATTGATAAGAAAATGACCATTCACTTTCAATTTTGGAATAAACAGCTAGCTGCCTCAGGGTAGACCGAGTTATGTAGCCTGCCACAGGAGCCACCATCTTAGTAGCCAGTACTCTGCAAGTAAGCAGCCATTGGCATAGATGCAAAATCTTCCACCAGAAGGAAATCTTCTTTGTTGAGATTGTAGATAACACTAAAACCTTCTAGTGATGAGAACCTTCTAGTGATGAGACTTCATATACAGCTGCACACATTTAGACATAATGCTTTTCACACAGACAAGATAGCAATTTAGTAGAAGTTTAAATTCATAAGCACGTGGACAATTTCACAGGACCCACAGGACAGAGGCGTAAAACCAATCCCCCAATATTTTCAAGTATATAAATATAAAAATAGTATTTCAGACCCTACTTCTAAATCTAATGTTATTACTATTTCTATATTTCTATCACATCTGCAGCTACTTCCTCTGCTGCAGTTTCCAATCCTGTAAATCATCATAATAGGCCCAAATATGGAATAACTTTTCAGTACTTGGAAATGTAGTAAACCCACAGAGTAAACACTAATCAGCTGAGAAATAGGGTGATGCCTGATCACAACATATAAGATTCATGTTGATGTTGGATTTAATTGCATGGAATCTGCATTTCCTAAATTTTATACATGTCTACAGATATTTAGAACTTCTGTTCACCAAGGTGGTAAGCAAATGGCTATGTTTGCACATTACACAATATGACAGAACTTCCAACCTATACTAAATAGTACCTAGAGTTATTTTACTGAATCTATAATACTTGCTAATATAATAAAATAAACATAGCTATAAGACTATTTACATGGAAATATATGCTATAAATGAATAAAGAGATATTCATCATAACTTTTCATTGTGCTTTGAATCGAACCCTACGTGCAATAGTATGCTTTACATATATTGATATCTATGAGGTATGATACTTATATCTTCAATAAGACCTTCTAAAAATCAAAATGTAGGGAATTCAAGGTAGCCTCTCCACTATTGCTTAGATTCTTAGTTGGGGTCATCCTTGTTATCACTGGAGATTTCTCTAGTGCCAGATTTTTCATTAAGTCAATAATGGTTCCCTCTATTAAAGTATCCTTTCCTTGCTCTCCTCTGTTCTTCAACCAACTTGTTCTTCTGGATCTCTCATATTCTCCTCCTACATCCACTTCTCCTCTCCCCCCTCCGTCCCTCCCACCTCCCTGCCTCCCTCCCTCCCCACATGCTCCCAATTTATCAGAATATCTTGTCCCTTTCCCCTTCTCCAGGGGACCATGTATGTCTCCCTTAGCCTCTTCCTTGTTTCTTAACTTCTGGAGTTAAGAATACCTGGAGTTGTGGACTGTAGGCTGGTTTTCCTTTGCTCTATGTCTAATATCCACTTATGAGTGAGTACATACCATGTTTTTCTTTGTGTATGTGGGTTACCTCATTTAGGATGGTTTCTTCTAGTTTCATACATTTGCCTGTGAATTTCAAGATTTCATTTTTTTTTTTCTATTTCTGCTGAGTAGAACTACTATGTAAATATACCACATTTTCATTACTCATTCTTTGGTTGAGGGGCATCTAGGTTGCTTATAGGTTCTGGTATTACAAATAATGCTGCTGTGAACATCATTGAACAGATGTCCTTGTTGTAGGAATGTGCTTCTTTGGGGTATATGCCTAAGAGTGGAATTGCTGGATCTTGTGGTAGACTGATTCTCATTTTCCTGAGGAACCGCCATACTGATTTCCAAAGTGGCTCTAAGTCTTTGCACTCCTACCAGCAGTGGAGGAGTGTTCCCATTTCTCCACATCTTCTCCAGCATAAACTGGCATTGGTGTTTTTGATTTTAGCCATTCTGACATGTATAAGATGGTATCTCAGGATTGTCTTGATTTGCATTTCCCTGATGGCTAAGGATGTTGAGCAATTTCTTAAGTGCCTTTCAGCTATTAGGGATTCCTCTATCGAGAATTCTCTATTTAGAGATCTAAATTCTATATTCAGAGATCTGTACCCCTAAAATACCCTTCTTCTATAATGAGATTGAAGACCACCTTAAATGCCATCATAGAGCCTTCATCAAGTAGCTGACAGAAGCAGAAGCAGAGATTCAGAGCTAAGCTTGAGCCAGACACATGGAGTCCACTTGTAGAGAGGGAGGAGTGATCAGAAGATGGGTCATGACTATGCTGGGGAAACCGACAAAAACAGCTGATCTGAGCAAGAGGAAGTTCAAGGACCCCATTCTGTCAGCTGGGGAACCACCATAGGACTGAACCAGGCCTCCTGAACATGGGTGTCAGTTGGGAAGCCTGGGTCTGTGGCAGTGGAACCAGTATTTTTCCCTGATGTAAGAATGGGTTTGGGGAGCCCATTCCCTTTGGAGTGATATACTCTTGGCATAGATACCTGGGGAAGGGCCTAGGTTTCCGCCCCAAATGATGTGACAGACTTTGATGGAGGTCTCACCCTCCCTGAGGAGTGGGTGTTGGGGTGGGATGGGGAACTGGTGGTGGTAATGGGAAAATGGGAAGGAGAGGGAACTGGGATTGGTATGTAAAATAAAATTATTTCAAATTTAAATAAAAATTAAAAAATAAAAAACCCAAAATGTAGCATTTTTATTTTAAGAAAGTCCATTATCTTTACTAGAGAAAGAAAAGATGGATCTCAATCATAAATGTTCTTACAAGATTCAGCAGATTGTAACTGGACATTGTGCACATATATTTAAAGTATGACTCACCTCACAATTTTAACCTCATTACTAAAAGTAAAGATCTCAAACTAAAGATAGAAAGTCATTGATTGTTTTATTTTCACTATGATTTTTATTCTTGTCAAAAAAGAAAGCATTACCAAACCTTATCATGTTACTAAGCCAGGAAATGTAAGGCAAGATACTTAATAAACATTTGTGTTAGCACAATTTAAGATGGAAGTTCAGTGGAAACTCAAGAGGACATTATTCTATTTAAAACGTTTGATTTCTCAAGTATTTCTCTCAATGAGATTAGGAAATACATATTTTTTAATTCAATGTCTGGTTTTAATACACATTTTAACACCATCAAGAATGAAGTTACTTTGTATTCAGGAGAAACAGTCAAAAATGGAGATCATATCATTAAGGCAGTTAACCTAGTTTCAGAAATACAAATAGTATGTTCTTTCTCATCTGAGCTTTCTAGATTTTATATAGATACATAAAGTAATATATTTATATATGGCAAGAAATTGTAAGTGAAATTGTTCAGGGTACAAAGGTGACAAACTAGGAAACAGGGAGAGACACAGGGTGTGGGGATGGAAGTATATAAATACATACACTCGTAGGGAAATTTTCAAAACAATAAGAAAATAGTGGCACACATATCATATCTTAATATCAAAATATCTTTTATTTGACTTGAGTGTGATGTGTAGACACCTTATAGCATTTATTCATCTGGTTTTGGTATTTTCAGAGAAGCAAATGTCATCACACTGAACTAATGAGTAAGTATGAAATTTATCTTTCCAGAGTTACTGTTCTAGTAAAGGTTCCAGTTACTTCAACTGAGTTCATACAAGAGCCTCATGTCCCTACCTTTCTTCTATAATTGCCTCATTTCAACTATGTACCCTCGATGGAGGAGCTAAATTGTGTTTGTGTGTGTGTGTGTGTGTGTGTGTGAGTGTGTGTGTGTGTGTGTGTGTGTGTGTGTGTGTGTGTGTGTGTATGAGCACACACATGCCTAGTGTATCACATTACTTTTATGAGAAATTGATTTTTCACTTAGTCCTCGAATGATATGTAAATAACCCTCAAGTAAAATATGATAAATTATTTTATATTTTCCTAGGAAAATAATGTGTATTTTAATTTTCTTTCTCCTCCTCTTCTCCTTTTCTATTTTTATTTGCAAATTTCATCAATATCTTATCCTTCATTCATCTCTGTGCAGTCTTCCTTCTCCTGCCTTAGCCTTGGACTAGCTAGGCTTGGAATGGCAAACCTATACATTTTATTATTAACTTTTCTGTCATACTTGTACTCTCTGCTTTTTCTTAGTAGTTTTGCACATGCTCAGAACATTATTTCTATGTCCTAGCAGTCCTGCTTAAGCAACAATCAGTAATGTATGACACAGTATTATTGAGTTCTCTGTGTGTTCTAACAGCCACCAATACACTGCATCCCTTGTTCTGTAGACTTTATTTCATTGTCAGTATTTCATCATCCAGGATAGTCCTTCTTCCTCATTTCTAGGGAATGACCATGAGTTTATATATTTTTATAGACAATGATTAGCATTTTCCACTTGTAAATATCTTATGTGGGCAGCAAAAAATCCTGTAGAAATTTATTTTGTGTTTTATTAGAACCAATCTCTATAATTTCCCATAGAGGCAAATCCAGTGAGTTATTTTGTAGAGAAAATGTACACTATATATAGCTTGAAGTGTTTCAGGAAAACAGGAAATCATAAGCCTAAGAACTTAATTTGTTCTTTTACAATCTCTACATGAGAATAACCTTCTAATCTTTAATCAAAGCAAGAAGTGATTAAAACAATCATAGCTTAATGAAGCCCCAGTCCTTTCATAAGAAACATTTTGAAATTCTAACACACCACATAAGCCAATTTATAAGTTGCAGACAAAATTATACTCAGAGGAAAATTTGGTATTGTAATAAATACATGGATTTAATATTATATTATCACAAACAACTCAAGCAAAATCAGGTACACAATTTGCAGGAGTTATTGATAACAAAAATGTGTAAGTACAGTGGACTGAAAAATGAATTTAGACAAGTCTGGCCAAATTTTCCTCTGACTATAATTTTGCCTGCACTTATAAAGGTATCATTGGACCCACTAGACTAGAATTACAGTTCTTTCTGAGCTGGGTGCTGGGAACCGAGCCCAGGTCCTCTGTTGGAGCAGCAGGTGCTCTTGACTGTTGAGCCATCTCTCCAGGCCCCTCCTCAATGATATCTTGTGAATGAAGTCCAGGACTTAGATGAAGCAAATAATTCCTCTGAACTAAATTGACTGCTATTATATGTCACCTGTGCAAAATCAGCTTCAAGAAAGTGATGCCCTAATACTGTACTGAGTGTTCATTATTTTTAATGTTTCACACTCAGATTTCCCTGTAACCATTGTCACCTGAGGCAGGAGAATAATAGTTCCTGGAATTGTTATTTGGAACTTTAATTGTCGGATTTCAAAAGGCATATCATAATGCCTTTAACATTGATTTGACCCATGTGTGATAAATGCAATTTATGTTGATTAAAATGGTCAAAGTTTTTTAATTAAAGTACAATTAAATTGTTTTTCCTTTTCCCTTATCTCCTTCTATGCCCTAACTCCTTCCATGCCTTTTTTTGTTCCATCTTAAATTCATGCCATCTTTTTCTTTAATTGTTGCTGCTACATCTGTATGTATAAATGAATAAATATACAAACACAACTGGCTCAGTCCATTTAGTGTAACTTAAATTTATAAGAATTCAGGCCTGGCACTGGAAACTTACCAAACTTCTCAAGTCAAGTGAGGTAATGGATCTTAGAGAATTATCATCTACCATCACAAAACAATGTAATTCTTAATCACATTCTAAATAGTTATCCTTCAACCAGCAGGTAAGTTTAGCTACACTCCTCATTAAAGAAATTGTTCCATGTGACAGACCAATACTGAATGCCACACGCTGGTCAAATGCAGAAAAAAAATCTTGTGACTACATTTACAATGCAACTCATGCAACTAAAGCTCAAGGAGCATTGAAGAAGAGGAACAGAATTGTTATACGAGCCAGAGGTTGTGTCTCCCAGAAATGGCCATGATTCATTAATAATATGGCTGTGTAAACAAGACCTGAACAAGCACAACACTAATAGATGTGCTAACAAGGAAGGCAGACATCTCACATGGTTCCATCCATAAAGGAGGATCTGATGACTTCAATTTTAAAAAGAAACTAAAATTTTCATTTGATTCTGTTTTCAAATGTCCCCTTTTCCCTTTTCCCTTTTTTCATTTCTTTCATTACACATATTCCAGATCTATACTATTTGATATCATTTTAACACATTTTCATTTATTTCTTATGGACTTAATTTATTCAGATATTATTTATGCTGATATCACTTCCTTTCTGGCACTTTAAAAATTACTAGTAATTTTAGATTGTGGCCTTTTCATTGACTGAAGACTGGTTAGTAGTCATGGAAACTCTGCAGAGCTTATGTTGAGGATGCCTTCATCTGAGAAGGGCCTGCAATCTCAAATAATTTTTGCTTTATTTGGTAGCATATTTCTTAGACTATAGAGACAATAAAAATGTCACAGGCACTCAAAATCATCAAGGATGCTCAATGAGCATAACAATCTCAGTGCATAACAATTTTCTCTTTAGTCTCAGCTACCAGATATTCCTCTATTTTGTTGTCCCTGAACAGCCTTTCTTTCCCTCTTAATTCTTTCACCAAATGGACTTTAGAGTTATCTCTGTTTTCTGGGGGCTGTGTTCTGGCTCCATTGATCAATACTGACTGTTGCCTTGGCAGGATCTAAACTTGTGCAACAGAGAAACCTCTGGCCATGTCTGTAAAAGATTATCTGGGTGAACTGACCTTGGGTCTTTATCAAAAAGAAAAAGTGAACTGAGTGCCAGCATTCATCTCTCCTTCCCACCTGGGGAAATAATGTGAGCCACTTCCTCAAGCCTCTGCCACTCTGCCACTGTACTTTTTCCAAAATGAGCTCTGCTTTCAGTCTGTGAGCCCAAACTAGCTTTTAGTTCTTTTGTCAGGCATTTTGTCATAGCACCAAGGACAGTAACTAACATATGATCTATGTGACTTGCAAATGTCCTTTCTCCACAATCCTCTGAGTAACTGTTTTGCTATTAAAATTATTTAATTTAGATGTAATGAGTTTCTGTTTTTCTCCCAACCTTCTCACTGTTGATGAATTATTTCCTATATGTGAATTTTTTTAGAATTTAATCAATTTTGTTTTCTGGGGGTCCAATTTTTCCTATTCATGTAAATCCCATGAGGATACAAAACCCTTATTTTCTTGCTCATTGTAATGTAGCCATTGTTGAGTCTGGGAGCATAAAAGAGAGTCTGAAAATATGTTATGTGAATAGATGGTTGAAATCATTCGTAAACTCAGCCTATTTTCAAATCAACAGATTTCTTTTATAATTAAAGAAAGCTATATTAGATTAAAAAATAACCCGATTTGCTATTTTTGCCCTCTCTAAGGAGATTGTTTAAAAACAGACGTGTTATGCTTTGTTGCCTAGAAACCTGTGAGACAGATATTTAAGCCATCAAACCCCACTCTGGAATCTGCTGAAAACATTGAGCCACCTGTAATCACTGACAATGCACATGGTGCATGTGTTCCTTGTAATTGCGCACAGGCACCATAACAAAGCAGAGAGGTATTGTTGTAAGATTGAAGGAATAGCACTGAAAATTCTCAACTGCATCATCATAAATAAGCTCGGGATTTTAGGAGAGTAGATGATAGCATGAACTTATTCAATTATTAAGATATCTTCTAAAGTTTGCTGAAGTTTAAAAATCTCACAAGACAGAATGATTTAATGGAAACCACATCAGCTCAATGCAGTTCAAAGCTGCCCCAACAAACGAGTTAAGCCAATTTGCAAATGTCAAACATGTCCCTTTAAATTGGTTCATTAACTCACTTTTGGAAAGCTGTGTCAAGAACCAGGAGTTACTGGCATTGCTCATTAGCAGATTACCTGGACAGGGTAAATAAGTTTAGATGAAATCAGATTGAGTAGACTACCTTAAAATTCAGTGCAGCCTAGCTTTTCCAACTGCTCTTTCTCTGGTGGGTTATTGAACCATTTCCAACCATGCAGATTTTAACAAGTATCAGGGAATATCTCTGCCAATGTGCACACCGAGGCTCCCTAGCAGAGACACAGGCATTTTGTTACAGTTTTTACTAATGATTTTATTGACAACAGGAAAACCATGAACAAAAATTCAAAGAGCACACTGAAATGATTGGTTGTAAAAATTAAATATAACAAAGATAGAATAGCACTGAGAGAAAATATAAAGTAACACAATCACAATTTGTTGCCTATCAGAATGTCCAAGATGACATAATTTGAGATGCATAATTTTAGCATGAGGCTTCTTCCCAGAATCTCTCATTTTCATTTAATATTCCATCCAAAGCTCTCTTTTTTTCTGTTGTTCCTTTTATTTGAAAGGGATAAAACTCATATTTAAATGAGATGCAATCATAGAAGAGAAGTCTATTATATTAGGACTTGTTACCACCAAGAACATTCTAGAACTAGTATCGTTGAAACATACAGCAAAATTTAAGATACAGAATTTGGATTTTTATATGCTAAAGTAAATAAATATTTTCTGCAGACTGCAGCATGGCATTGTAATACTTAATGAATGTAGGTATCTTATGTTTCCTAACTTTTGGTGCAGTACTTCCTAGTGATGACCTGATGGCTGAGGTCTCTTGCCCTCTTTCCTCATCTGGTAAAGTGGGCACAAAAATACTTGTAATGTGAGCCAAGCACATGAAACATACCCAAGTGTTGGGCATCTATCTAATAATGTAGCTCTTCTGTCATCAGCACACACATCTATATTCTATCAGATATTTGTCCTCAAGAACATGATAGCTTAGGATAGTTTACTGTTAGAATGCCCTCAGTTTCCATAATTGTCTTACTGTTTAGAAAGCATTTTATACTGGGAAAAAGAGATTTGGACATAGGAAGAAAATCTGAATATTGTGTTCATTTGTCTTAGGATGATAGAGAAAGCCTGATACAGAGATACCTTCAAAGTACACACTACTTCCAATTGTGCTCCTAACCCTTCCAAATTTCTTCATGGCATGGGCAATGATCAGTTCTCATTTGGCTATGAGAAACACTGTTAGGGTGTGGAAGGAAAATGCCACTGTCAACTTGATTACTAGGAAAACCTCAAATATTTTATGGCAACATAGAATAAAATACAGCATATATTAATGAAAATACCTATTATATTTCAGTAATATTCAGTTATACTTATATAGTATATACCCTGTATTTACATATATCTGTTAAGTTATGTAACTGTATATATTACATGGACAATACATACTCACATGAGTATCCATAATCAAAAGTCTTTCATGCAGCATTTCCTACTACTTCAGTTTGTATACTTCTACATACTAAAATTACATAAACTTTCTCAGACATTCCTTAAATAATATATATTTAATATTTTATATATTTCTCGTTCTTATTCTGAAAAGCAAATAATGTTATTGTTTCCACTCCCCAGATACAAAATGTAATTTTTCTATGACCACAAGGCAGAGAAGTTATGTTGTTCAAGCTGACAATTCCAGCACTTGAGAGGCTGAAACAGGAGGATTTTGCCAGCTTGAAGCCTTTCTGGGCTACAGTCGATTCCATGTGAGTCTTACAGTGAGACCTTTCCCCAAAACATTAAAGCAACCAAATAGACTAAAAGGAAAGAGAGAAGCCTAGAGAGATAGCGTTTCAATGGTTAAGGGTGACCACTGGACAGTCAAGAAGCCAAGCAGCAAGCATCCACAGAGCCAGTTAGACATCCCATGCACACTACTAAGCCCAGATAAATTAATTCTTCTATCCCATGGATTTGAACATACACGACTGAGATTAAAGAATGAATTCCCAGAGATGCTTCCTCACCTTTAAGCAAACATGGGCACCAACAATGCCACTTCCTCCCTCCCACTTCCAGGACTCCTGGTATTACCAGTGGAGCTCTACACATTTGCTTTAGCACAAAACTAGAGCTGCAATATCAAGGACTGTCCTTGGGCACAGTTCCTGTCATTGGGAAGGTCTATTTAAGACAATCTGAGCACTTTCTTTGGTGTTGTTTTGGAAATATAACACAGACACATCACTTATTGCAAATATCTTAATTTACTTTGAATATGATATTGTAGATAGGGTCTTTTTAAAAATGTTGCTTGATAACATCTTCCACTGGATAACGGGTATCATTACTGACACAGAGTCAGGGGGTGACATTTCTATAGCTCTGAATACAATTTTTACTGATTCATATGAAAAATACTAGGGATATTTAACAGCAAAAGAATTGGTTATTTTCTGAAGTCACATTTTAATTGGCCTAGTCATGTTCTTATGCTTTTTAAATAATAAATAAGACTGAAAATGCCTTTAATACAAGGTACATGATATAATTTATTTCTGAGATTATAAATAGAGGTTCAGAGTTTTCTATCTATTGGAGTGGCATTAACAAGAACGAAAAGTAATAATTGAAATTATGTATGGTTTTTTGAGCTATAATTTAGTAGACACCATATTGATCCTGTAAATTACCACACTACAGAGTCTGTCTGAACATTTAAGACATGTTATAGAACCAGCCTGCCCCACAGCTTTGAGACATTAAGATAAACTCACAGTGATCAGTCCCTTTTTCACTATGAAGCAATGAACTGACTGTAAAATTCTTACAGTAGCTGTGAGAACTAAAGATGAATTTAGCATTGCCTGGAACCTAGGAAGGAACATATCATAATAGTTTTAGAATATGACCAAGGAGTATTTTTGAGTGTGGACTATTCTCTGTCAATCTGTTTCTAATAGGCTTCATATTTTTTTTTTCATTTAAGTCTAGGGAAGGTGACTGCTAAGTCATGAGGTTACTCAACAGACCTAAGTAGAGACCTGTGCAATAACAAATGTCTATGACAGAAGCTAGCTAGATCTTGCATCTACTATGACTATTATGTGGGTGAAGGATCCAGTGGGAAACTTTCAACTCTAAGCAGGCCTCTGTGTCACTGCAGACTTAGATGGCTCCTTGAGCAGAAGGATCCTCCCTAGCATTACCCATTGCCTTAGTTGGGGTTTCTATTGCTGTGAAGACACCATGACTGTGGTAACTGCTATAAATGAAATCATTTAATTGGGCTGGATTACAGTTTCAGAGATTTAATCCATTATCATCATGGTGGACACATGACAACATGCAGGAAGACATGGTGCTAGAGAAGGAGTTGATAGTTTTACATCTTAATCCATAGGCAATAGGAAGTGAACTGTGTAACTGGGCATAGCTTAAGCATAAGAGACATCAAACTTATCCCTAAGGTGACACATTTCCTCCAACAAGGCCATACTTACTCCAATAAGCTACACAGGGTAAATACACTTGCCCCATCAAGCTGGGGGACCAACCTCAGAGCCCACATGGTAGGAGAAAAAAACTGATTTATGTGTATTTAACTTTGAACTCTGTGAACTGTAGTACAACATATAACAAATGAATAATGTAATAAAAAATTAAAAAAGGAAGCCCACTGTGCAATAGCCTGTTGCACAGATATTTTAACACTATTGAGACATGCAGGACCTATCACAATGGTATTCTCAGTATGTTTCAGATTTTATGTGAAACAAATATTCATATGAATTTGTAACTCCTATCACCACAGTATTAGGAACAACAGGAAAATATTTCTGCATCAATTTATCATGTTACTGACTTTGGAACTTATAAAAATGTTTTTCACAGAAATAAAGCTCTGTGTTCTCAGAATGAAATGAATATTGATAATATTGGAGAAAGATCATACATAGAAATATCTGCACTCCTAGGCAAATGTCAAGAGATCTACAAGGTTGTGTTATTCTTTTGTTTAAAAAGAAGAAAAGAGAAATGCTGAGACACGAGACATGTTGACCATAAGTTTATTATGAGGCCTGGCAGAGTAGGGACACTAAGAAGAGGAAAGGAACAGGGTAAATGGCTGACCGCCATGGACGGTTGCCATAGACAGACCGAGAGAGAGCATAGGTGGGAGACAGAGTAGAGAGAAAGCAGGGAGAGGAAGCAGAGCAGAAACAGAGAGCATAAATGGTCAGGGACCTGTCTTTTAAAGGAGTCCTCTGCACCCTCGTGCAGACTTAGTTCCCATGGAACCTTGGGCTGACCAGGGTACTGCCTGTTCCACCAGGTAACAGGGGCAGGCCAGCATAATGCCTGAACCTTTCAGGTTGACTTCAACTAACAATCTAAGCAATAGTCAAGAGGCTACCTTAAATGCCCTTCCCCTACAATGAGATAGATGACTACCCTATAGGACATCCTAGAGCCTTCATCCAATAGCTGATGGAAGCAGAAGCAGACATCCACAGCTAAACACTCAGCTGAACTCTGGAATCCAGTTGCAGAGAGGGAGGAGTGATGAGCAAAGGGATCAAGACCAGGCTGGAGAAAATTATAGAAACAGCTGACCTGAACAAGGGGGAGCCCATGGACACTAGACAGATAGCTGGGAAACCATCATAGGACTGTTCCAGATCCCCTGAACAAGAATGTCAGTTTGGAGGTTTGATTAATCTATGGGGCCTCCGGTAGTGGATCAGTATTTATTATCCCTAGTACACGAATGGACTTTGGGAGCGTGTTGTGACCCGGCATGTCTCAGCTCTAAGCCACAACTGCCATGAGGTTCCACCTGAGTGGTGGTGCATGTACCTGGAAACTCCTAGCAACATAGCAGCTATAAAGACCAAACACAGGCATCTTGTCATCTTTAGCGAGCTCTCAGTTTCATGTTGTAAAACTAGAGTCTTTTGTTTATTTGCCATCTTTTCTGCTGTTTCTGAATGGTCCTGCCATGACCAGGAGGGAACCATATCTCTCCTTGTTCTCCTCTCTCCTCTGGTTGCTTGCCCCTCACTCCTGTCCTCCCTAGTTACTTACACCCCTTGGACCTCTGCCCAGGGGCAGACCTATTCAGATGTTTAGGCACAATAGAGATGCAAACTAGGAGGTGTATTCCCCTTAGGCCTTGGTAAACAATAGTAGCCCTACAGGCAATTAACAATACAATGGTGAGCCAGAGTTTTCTGGTGCTCCATGTTTACTGAAACAGAAGGCTCGCCCCCAAAATATTTCATAAACAGAATTATTTGGTCCCCCACAGGAGCCCACTCCACATAGAGGGATACTCTCTCAGCCTAGACACATGGGGAGGGTCTAGGCCCTACTACAAATGATAAGGCAGACATTGAAGATCCTCCATGGCCTCACCCTCCCTGGGGAGCAGAAAGAGGATGGAATAGTGAAGGGACCTGCTCCCCTTTCGGCGGCCATAACAGCCCAAACACGTGCTTGCCATAAACCTGCCTTGGTCACTTAGAGGTCAGATGCCTGTCTCGTGACAAGGAACCCATCAGAAGTTAGTCACTAGAAAGTCAGATGCCTGCCTCGTGACAAGGAACCAATCAGAAGTTAGCTGGTGGCGCTATGCTTTATGACTCTGGGTGTGCTTTATGGACAAGCGCACAGCAATGACGTAGAGAGCATAGCAACCACCCTGGGAGGGCCTATGGGCCATAACAACCAGTTGACCAATCAACACAGGGCAAGCCCTCCAAGCCTGGAGGCACACCAATCGTGAGCCTGTGCTTACCCCTAGACACTCCCCTTACGATGTCCTATAAGATCTCTTGGGAGGCCCTCGGAGCCATCTTTTGCTAGCCATCCGCCATGGCGGGTGGGTGAAAGACCTGAGCTAACATGGGGTTAGCTCGTTAAATTACAATAAAGCCTCATGCAGTTTGCATCAAGCTCTCGAATCCGCCTGGTGATTGGGGTGACCGCGAATGTGGCCTGGGACCCCGGATACCTGAGTTTTCCGGGGGTCTAACATTTGGGGGCTCATCCGTGATTTGCGACCACCCCTCATCTGAGTGGATTCGATCTTGGAGGTAAGATGATTCGAGCTTGTAACTTATATGTTCAATGTTATATGTTTGCTTGTTTTTGTTGGTTTGGTGCCACTTGAATTTGCTGTTTTGTTGATCTGAGCCTGCGCAGGACTCGTGATTTGTACTCATATTTGTATAATTCGGACCTCAGGGGGAAATAGACTTATTTCGAGACCCTGAAGTCCCACCCTGGACGAAAGTCCGAGGGTTATTTGAATTGAACCATAGGGTAAGCAGACATGCAGGCCCAGAAATAGACGTATTTCTGGAACTCTTGGTTCCGCCCTGGACAAAAGTCCAAGGGTTGTTTGTAATTTTGGTTTGGGGCACCATTTCTTTACCGAGGTTTGTGCTGTCTAATGTCTGTCCACGTTTCATATTTGTGTTGTGTGTTTGTTAAGCATCTCTTTCTGTCCCTACTGCCCATGCACATGGCATGCATGGGTCAGGGGTCTTTTCTTGATGCTCTGAGCATGTGGCACCACCTCAACTGTGATCGGCAGATGTGCCCGGAGGACAGACTGCTGCACCGAAGACACCCAGGAGGTATGAACGGAGGCCAAGGACTTGGATCCTCCTCAGTTATCGGTGATTGTAACCACAGGGTTCTGCCGCCCGTCTTCCCGGTGCCATTGCCTTATAAGTGGCACCAGTGGATTTGGTTGGCGTCTGCTCTTTCCTGTCTATTTTGTATTATCATCATTGGTTTTCAATTCAGGATCCACCATGCCACCCCCTTTCTATCCCCACCTTCAGGTCTGTGAGGCATGCCAAGTGGGGCTGTTTCTGCCCCAGCTGCCGTCCTGCCATGGGTCCTGGCTTGCCTTGGGAGTTTCCCTGCTCTGAGGGAACATGGCTGCAAGGCCGCCATCTGCCTGGCTGCCCGGCCTTTTCTGTGCTCCACACTCATGGTATGCAGGGGGGCTGCAGGGGTCTTTTTCCCACCTCTGCATTGGCCGAGGGTCTGGGGTTACCAGCAGCACCCCTACCCCAGGTCTCTCTGCCTTGAGCACATGGAGCTCGAGCGTATGAACTTATCAGGCCTGATCCAGACTTCTTAAAAAAAAAATAGGCCTTAAAGTTATTAAAAACTGTAAAAGGGACTTTGATAAAAATTTTTATGTTGACTGAGAAATGAGGAAAAATGTAGGAGACTTAAGTAATAAAGAGTGAAAGGAAAAAAGGAAATTTGTCTAAGAATGTCTAAGAAAGTCAGAGAAATAAACTAAAAGTATATAAAAAAGGTTATAGAGAGATAAAGCAAGTTGTCAAAGGTCAGAAAAAAGACTGTTCAAAAGAGAAAAAAAAAATGTAAACTGTGCTATGGTTTCTCATGTCTACAAGTAGTAAATTTTAAATATGTACATGTTAACAACTGTCCTTTAAGAAGTTCAGGGTCAAATATGAAGCATAAACAAATTGTTCAACTCTATTGTGAGTCTGCTGTTTTTCAAACAAATATGTCATTATTCTTACCTTCAATAAAAGAAGTAAAAGAAGCCATATCAATATTTTAGGATTACATATCTTACATTGTTACTCCAATTGATAGATCAGCATAAATATAAATGTAGGAGGTAATCATTAATTATTCAGGTAAAAAACAAAGAAAACAGAAATGGGCTTAAGTAGGGGCACTTAGCAAGTTTCTAACAAAGTGGGAGAGAGAAATAAAAAGCCCAGGTACTCTCTGGCAGCCAGCATCTTGGGGTTTTAGCACTTGGACGGATAATTAACTCTGACAGGTTAAATTAACATGAACATAAAACAGAGGAAATCTATCTTTGTGAGTCTCTCTGCCAGGAAACACAAGCCTGTAATTGCTGTGATACAGCTCTTCAGCATGAAGCCAGTCCACTGCTTATGTCATTGATTGATTTGATAGTTCAAGAGTCTACTCCAGTCCTATGTGCCTGGGGATTACTCTTTTCACAACTGTAGATTCTCTTGAACTCTGTGCGTGTAGATATAAATAAATGCCACTCTGAATCTACACATATGCTCTTATTAATTTCTTTATTTTATTTCATTTGGCATTTGGGGATAGCAAGGGGCTTGTCAGAACTCAGTGCCCTACAGGCTGGCCTCTCTTCTATTAGGTAGTCTGGGGAGATGTCAGAGATCCCATCTTAAGCAGAATGATCCACACCACCATGCCTTATCATCACAAGACTCACCAAAATCAATCCTACCTTCTTTAACTTGCTTCTTGTCAAATGTTTGCTTGGAAAGACAGTAGAAGTCCATTCCACTAAGAATGTGATATGGATTAGCCCCTTTAATCCCATACGAACTTTTACTTGAAAAAAATTGCAGTTCAGAGACATTAAGTACATTACATAAAACCAAACCGCTAAAGGAAAAGAAAAAAAGGATAAAGAAAATTTTATCTGGAGACTTGTGAGAAATAGGTCTAATTTGTGAACTTCCATGCTCTTGTTTAAACTTGCACTCATGTAACACTGGACTCTCAGCCCTGTTTGTGTATGTGTGTATGTCTGTATGTGTGTATACACCTGATAGAGGAAATCAAAGCTCTTCCTGAAAACCCAGAGTTCACAGACAAAACTGTATCCTGAATCCATGAATTCTTTTGAAAGTTAAATAAATGAATCCATGAGAAATGCTAATCCCTTTATAATGTTTCCTACTGACTTAATGGGCTGCAATGGTGGGTTTGGTGCCCTTTCATCGAAAAGAAGATGAAGCCCTTTTAAAGGTTTAATTGTTGGGGTTAGAAGCTGATTTGCTTTTATCTGAT
This sequence comes from Cricetulus griseus, assembly GCF_003668045.3. Taxonomy (NCBI): domain Eukaryota; kingdom Metazoa; phylum Chordata; class Mammalia; order Rodentia; family Cricetidae; genus Cricetulus; species Cricetulus griseus. The sequence goes on from NC_048597.1 coordinate 124,739,027, forward strand.
CAATATTACTCTGACCAAGTATCAATTAAGCTAAGAAGGCTCCTGCTATTGAATAAAGGAAGGGCTTTAATTAAATCCTATTCTCTAGCTTTCATAATGACACAGAGAATCAGTTTTTGCTGTATTTTTGAACTAACTGTGAATAGGCAGTAACTTAGGACTGAAAATCCAAGACTTCAGACAGATTGGCATTTACATAAGAGGGACACACTGTAAAGTGGACTGTGCTTCTTCTTGTTCACTATATATATTCTAAGACTGCTTCAACATTTATATCTTCAAGCACATTCACCCTTAAACAGCTTCATCTTCATTTTTTTCATGTTACTCTATGGCACTGGCTCTCAACCTTCCTAATGTGGTGACCCTTTAATACAGTGGCTTATACTGTGGTGATGCCCCCAACATTAGATTATTTTCATTAATATTTGATCATTGTGATTTTGGTAATGTTATAATTCATAATGTAAACATTTTTGGAGATAGAGGTTTGCTAAATGTGTCTTAATCCACAAGTTTCTGTTTTCTAGTTCCTAGGATTTGTACTTTCCACCTTTTTTTCCTTTCATATCTCATGTAGATTAGAACATAAAACACAACACTTTAAAATATGTCCTTTGTTCATCACAGCCCTGCACTGGATAATTGCAGATGCCCTAGAAATACCAAAGGGATCTTATTTTGCTATGTTCAGGTTGCCTACACTCCAATGTGTCTCTGATGAGATGGGTTTATCCCATCATCTTTGCTAGTTCATCCAGATAGCCACATCTCAACATTAACTGGTGTATATAATTGCATTTGCCCTCCAATTGTTTCATTGTATGGGATATATTCATGACTCTCGCTTTTGTTGTATGTTTGTATAACAAAGCATATTATGTAGACACAGACATTGACTGCACAGAGAGGACCAAGAGGTGAGTGACCAGCCTCCCATCTAGACCAAACAGCCTATAGGTCATAGACCCCAAGACAAAACCCTAGGCTCTCCCCCAATGCATCTCAGCCACACTAAACTAACCCGTCAGTGGGAAAAGCTCCTAAAGACAAGCTACACCAGCAAGTCCCCCTCAAGAATATGCAATCTACAAGTCCTATTCCTCCTCCCAAATTCACACACCACCAGAGAACTCAGAGGCTCCCTGAGGCACAGACAGGGACTGCACTGAGCTGACCTAGAGCAGCTCCCTGAGACACAGGCAGCTACCATACTGATCAGTCCAAGAGAGGCTCTCTGAAACACAGACACTGACTGAATGGATCAGACCAGGAGACAAAGACATTGTGTGCACCAACTGGAGGAAAAGATGGACAGATGTCAATGCAAGATTACATTCAACAACTGAAAGAGCAATAGGGCACCACTAGAACCCAGAGGTCCTACAACAGGAAGACCTGAAGAACCCAACGAAGAAGAAAACAAATTTAAAAATAACTTTATGAAGATTATAGAAATCCTTAAGGAGGAAATACAAAATTCCCTGAAAGAAATAGAGGAAAAGGCAAACAAAAATGGAGAAAATCACTGGTCTCTTAAAGAAAGCCAAGAAAACAACAACAAAATCAAACAAGTAAAGGAAACAGTTCAAGACTTGAAAATTGAAAGAGTGACAATAAAGAAAACACAAACCAAGGGATTTCTGGACATGGAACTACAGATGCAAGCATAACCCACAGAATGCAAGAGATTGAAGAGAGACTCTCAGACATTGAAGATATGATAGAGGAAATAGATTCTAGATAGAGGAAATAGGTGAAAGAAAACATTAAAGCCAACAAAGTCATAACACAAAACATCCAGGAAATCTGGGCACCATGAAAAGACCAAACCTAAGAATAATAGTGATAGAAGAAAATGTAGAATACCAACTCAAAGGCACAGAAAATATATTAAATAAATTCATAGAAGAAAACAATCCCAATCTAAATAAGGAAATGCTAATGAAGATGGAACAAGTTTATAGAACACCAAATAGACTGGACCCTTGCTACATAATAATCAAAACACAAAATATACAAAATAGAGGAAGAATATTACAAGCTGTAAAGAAAAAAGTCCAAGTAACATGTAAAGGAAGAACCAACAGAATAGCAGCGGACTTCTCAATGGAAACTATGAAAGTCAGAAGGTCCTGGATAGATGTTATGTAGAGACTAAGAGACCATGGATTCCAATGCAGAGTACTTTCCCAGAAAAATTTTCAGTCACCATACATGGAGAAAACAAGATATTCCATGGCAAAACCAGATTTATAGAATACCTATTCACAAATCCAGCCTTACAGAAAGCCCTAGAAAGAAGGAAAGCTCCAAACCCAGGATGTTAGCTGTATGCACAAAAGCACAGGTAATAGATGATTCCATGCCAGCAAACCTTAAAAAAGGAAAACACACTCACCACCACAAAAAATAACAAAAATCACCAATAACTGTTCATTATTATCTGTTAAAGTCAATGAACTCAAAAATCCCCTATAAGAAGACACAAGCTAACCAGAATGAATAGGAAAACAGTATCCATTCCTCTGCTTCATACAAGAAACCCACTTCAACTTCAAAGACAGATATTACCTCAGAGTAAAGGGGTGGGAATTTTTTTCCAATCAAATGGATCTGAGAAGCAATCTGGTGTAGCTATCCAACTATTGAACAAAATAGGCCAAACTAAAGGTAATCAAGAGATAATGAAGGACATTTCATGCTCATCACAGGAAAATTCCACCAATATGATGTATCTATTGTGAACATATATGACTCAAATACATGGTCATACACATTTTTAAAAGAAACATTTCTGAAGCTTATATTGCACATCAAACCTTCACACTAATAGTTGGAGACTTCAACACCACACTCTCACTAATGGACAGGTCTACCAGACAGAAAATTAACAGAGAAATAAGGGATCGCACAGATGTTATGACTCAAATGGGCTTAACAGACATCTATAGAATATTCCATGCAAACACAAAAGAGTATTCTTTCTTCTCAGCACCTCATGAAACTTTTTCTAAAATTTACCACATACTTGATTACAAAGCAAGTCCCAACACATACCAAAAAATTGGAATAATAACCTGTACATTATCAGATTACTTTGCTTAAAGTTAGACTTCAACAACGACACAAATTGTAGAAAGCTTGCAAACTAATTGATACCAATTAATGCTCAACTGAATCACTCCTGGGTCAAAGAAGAAATAAAGAAAGAAATTAAGGACTTTCTAGAATTCAATGAAATTTAATGCACAACATACCCAAATGTATGGAACTCTATGAAAGCAGCACTAAGAGGGAAGTTCATAGCACTAAATGCATACTTAAAGAAGTTGGAGAAATCCCATATTAACAAATTAACAGAATACATGAGCTCTAGAACAAATAGTAAAAAAACTCAAGCAGGAGAAGTAGAAAACAGGAAATGATCAAATTGAGAGCTAAAATAAGAAACACAAATAAACAGAACAATATAGAGAATCAATGAAAAAAAGAGTTGGTTCTTAGAGAAAAATAAAAAGATAGACACACCATTATCCAAACTAACCAAAGGGCAGAGAGAATATGCAAATTAACAAAATCAGTAATGAAAAGAGGAACATAACAAAAAATACTCTGGATACTCAGAGACTCATTAGATCATACTTCAAAAACCTTTACTCCATAAAATCGGAAAATTTAAAAGAAATGGACAATTTTCTGGATAGGTTCCACATGGTACAATTAATCAAGACCAGATAGACAATTTAAATAGACAGATAGCCGCTAAGGAAATAGAAGCAGTTATTAAAATTCTCCCAACCAAGAAAAGCCCAGGATCAGAAGGTGTAGGCACAGAATTCTATCAGAATTTCAAAGAAGAGCTAACTCCAATACTCCTCAAATTGTTCCATACAATAGAAACAGAAGGTTCCTTGCCAAACTCCTTTAATGAGGCTACAGTAACCCTGATACCCAAGTCACACAACCATGCAACTAAGAAAGAGAACTACAGAACAATCTTCCTCATGAACATTGATGAAAAATTACTCAATAAAATACTGACTAAACAAATCCAAGAACAGACAAAAAAAAAAAAAAACCATCATATCCAAGTAAGCCTCATCTATCGTATAAACAAACTGAAAGAAAAAATAACACATTATGATGCCTCCAGAAATTCTTTTATTGAATAGGGTTGTTTTGGCTATCATGGGTCTTTTGTTTTTCCATATTAAGTTGACAATTGGTTTTTCAAGATCTGTGAAGAACTGTGCTGGAATTTTGATGGGGATTGCATTGAATCTGTAGATTGATTGCTTTTGGCAAGATTGCCAGTTTTACTATGTTGATCCTACCTATCCAAGAACAGGGGAGATCCTTCCATTTTCTGGTATCTTCTTTAATTTTTTTCTCTAAAGACTCAAAATTCTTATGATACAGGTCTTTCCCTTTTTTGGTTAGCTTAACCTCAGGGTATTTTATGTTGTTTGTGGCAATTGTAATGGGTGATGTTTCTCTGATTTCTTTCTCAGCACATTTATCATCCATATATATTAGGGCTACTGATTTTTTGAGTTAATCTTGTATTCTGCCAATTTGTTGAAGGTGTTTATCAGCTAAAGGAATTATATCATCTGCAAACAGTGAAAGCTTGACTTCTTCCTTTCCAATTTGTATCCCCTTGATCTACTTTTGCTGTCTTATTGCTCTAACTAGAACTTCAGGACAATATTGAAGAGATATGGAGAGAAGGGACAGCCTTGTCTTGTTCCTGATTTCAGAGGAATAGCTTTGAGTTTCTCTCCATTTAGTTTGATGTTAGCTGCTGGCTTACTGTATATTGTTTTTATTATGTTCAGGTATGTTCCTGTTATCCCTGATCACTCCAGGTCTTGTATCATGAAGGGATGTTGGATTTTTCCTGATTTCAAGCTCTATTATAGAGCCATAGTGCTGAAAACAGTTTGGTATTGGCACAAAAACACACAGGTAGAACAATGGAATTGAATTGAAAACCCTGATATTAACCAGCACACCTATGAACGCCTGAATTTTGACAAAGAAGCCAAAGCTATACAATAGAATGAAGAAAGCATCTTTGACAAATGGTGCTGGCATAATTGGATGCTGGCATGTAGTAGACTGCAGATAGATCCATGTCTATCACCGTGAACAAAACTTAAGTCCAAATGGATCAAAGACCTCAACATAAATCCAGCCACACTGAACTTATTAGAAGAAAAACTAGGAAATACCCTCGAATGAATTGGTACAGAAGAGCATGTCCTAAACATAACACCAGTAGCACAGACACTGAGATCCACAATTAATAAATGGGACCTCCTGAAACTGAGAAATTTCTGTAAGGAAAAGGACACAGTCAACAAGACAAAACAACAGCACACAGATTGGGAAAGGATGTTCACCAACCCCACATCTGACAGAGGGCTGATCTACAAAATTTACAAAGAACTCAAGAAGCTAGTCTCCAAAATACCAAATAATCCAATTAAAAAGTAGGGTACAGAACTAAATAGACAATTCTCAATAGAGGATCTAAAATGGCTGAAAGACACATAAGAAAGTGTTCAACAGTCTTAGCCATCAGTGAAATGCAAATCAAAACAACTCTGAGATACCATCTTACACCTGTCAGAATGGCTAAAATCAAAAACACCAATGACAGTTTATGCTGGAGAAGTTGTGGAGAAAGGGGAACACTCCTCCACTGCTGGTGGGAGTGCCAACTCATACAGCCACTTTGGAAATCTGTATGGTGACTCCTCAGGAAAGTGGGAATCAGTCTACCACAAGATACAGCAATTACACTCTTAGGCATATACCCAAAGAAGCACATCTGTTCAACTATGTTCATAACAGCATTATTTGTAATAACCAGAACCTGGAAACAACCTAGATGCCCCTCAACTGAATAATGGATAGAGAAAATGTGGTGCATTTACACAATAGAATACTACTCAGTGGGGAAAAAAAAAGCAATGGAATATTGAAATTCGAAGGCAAATGGATGGAATTAGAAGAAATCATTTTGAGCGAGGTAAACCAGTCACAAAAAGACAGGCATTGTATGTACTCACTCATATGTGCATTTTAGACTTAGAGTAAAGTATTGCCAGCCTGCAGCCCAGGCTCCTGGAGAGGCTGGTAAACAAGGAGGAGGCTAAGGGAGACATAACATGGCCCCCTGGAGAAGAGGAAAGGGACAAGATCTCCTGAGCAAATTGGGAGCATGGGGGTTGGGGAGAGGGAACTAGGAGAATGAGAAGGGGAGAAGAGGAGGGGTGAGGAAGACATGATGGGACAAGGAGTTTGAGTTGGGGGAAGAACAGAAGAGAGCAAGATAAGAGATAATATAAGATAGGGAGACATCATAATTTCAAAGAAAAATCAGGCACTAGGGAAATGTCTGGAGTTATCAAAGATGACACCAACTAACAATCTAAACAACAGAGGAGAAGCTCCCTTAAATACCCTCTCCTGATAATGAGATTGATGACTAATTCATATGGCATTGTACAGCCTTCATTCAGCAGCTGGTGTAAGTAAAAGCAGACACCCACAGCTAAACCTTGAACTGAACTGATCTAGATGCAGAGAAGGAGGACTGATGAGCAAAGGGGCCCATGCCATAGTGGTATAACCCACAGAAATAGCTGACCTGAACATGGGAGAACTCTGGGTCCCCAGACTGATAGGTGGGAAACCAGCATGGGACTGATCCAGACCCCCTGAGTGTGGGTGTCAGTGAGGAGACCTTGGAAATCCATGGAAACTCCTGTAGTAGATCAGTATTTATCCCTAGCATAGGTATGGACTTTGGGAACCCATTGCACATAGAGGGATACTCCCTGAGCCAAGACACACAGAGGAGGGCCTAGGCCCTATGCAAAGAATATGACAGACTCTGAAGACCCCCTATGGAAGACCTTGCCCCTCCCTAGGGTAGGGATGGGTAGGGTTTTAATGGGGGATGGTGGCAGGTGATGAAGGGAAGGAGAGGGAACTGGGTGTGACATGTAATACAACCTTGTTTCTAACTAATTCAAATTTTTAAAAAATGGAAAAGAATGTCATCTTGCAAGGATGCTATATGTTACAACTTAAAAATAAAAACAACTTACTTTGAAACTAACTTTAACTAAATATATCAATGGGATAGTTGTTACAGCAATCATAGTGGGTGTTAGAATATATACATTTAAAAACCTTTTAAAAATTAAATTGGAATGTACAATTCTTTTAAAAAGTCTATACCTACAGAATGTATAATTTTAAAAGTATAAATGAATTTTGAGATAGCATGTTTAAGGTGTAGCATCAATTCAAAACTGGTTTCCTAATATTTTAATAAATATTAAGTTATTTAGTGTAGCCCTTTCTATACAATATAGATTGGCAAACAGAACATCTAGGTACTTAATTTCAAAGCCCACAACTATAAAGAGAAATTACTATGCTTATATGAGACTTTAATTTTTTAAAACTGCATGTAACAAGTACCAAAGACTGTGCAAAATGTGTACGGCATGAGTAACCAACATACTGCTAACTGTTGTGTAGGGAAAGTATCTGTTTTCTTCCTTTTGTATGCTATGCCAATTTATTGTAAAAATTGAGTAAGTGGCTCCATAAATGTAAATGTTTTGTTAAAATATTATAATTGTCTCAGGCTATTATAATTGATTTTAAAGATGAAAAAACTAAGAAATTAAAGACAAAAAGAATAAGAGGTAGACAGTTCTCTGTTAGCTCAAGCCCAGACTGACTAAACGAAATTGATCCAGTTTTAAAAGAAACAGCTCACACAAAGGTGATCTCAGCACCTGGGATCACAGGTCTTTAATTTACCATGCTGCATAACCCTCTTATATACAAATGATAAACTGGTTGAGAAAGAAATCACAGAAATGTTACCCTTTACAATAGCCACAAATATAAAATAACTTGGGGTAACTCCTGCATGACAAGAACTTTACGTGCCTAAAGAAAGAAATTGGAAAAGATATCAGAAAATGGAAAGATATCCCATTCTCTTGGATTGGTAGAGTAACATAATAAAAATGGCAATCTTGCAAAAAGCATTCTACAGATTCAATGCAATTCCCATCAAAATCCCAATATAATACTTACAGACCTTCAAAGAACAATATTCAACTTAATATTAAAAAAAACTTACTCCTTTTAGAATGGCTAAAATCAAAAACACCAATGATAATTTATGCTGGAGAGGATGTAGAGAAAGGGGAACACTCCTCGACTGCTGGTGGGAGTGCCAACTTGTACAGCCACTTTGGAAATCAGTATGGTGACTCCTCAGGAAAATGGGAATCAGTCTACCACAAGATCCAGCAATCCCACTCTTAGGCATATACCAAATAGAAGCACATTCATACAACAAGGACATATATTCAATGATGTTCATAGCAGCACTATTTGTAATAGCCAGATACTGGAAGCAACCTAGATGCCCCTCAACTGAAGAATGGATTGAGAAGATGTGGTACATTTACACAATGGAGTACTACTCAGCAGAGAAAAACCCAATGGAATCTTGAAAATTGCAGGAAAATGGATGGAACAAAAGAAACCATTCTGAGTGAGGTAACCCAATCACAAAAAGACAAATGTGGTATGTACTCACTCATATGTGGATTTTAGACATAGTGCAAAGGATTACCAGCCTACAATCTACACTGCCAGAAAAGCTAGTAAACAAGGAGGGCCCTAAGAGAGATATACATGGTCCCCTGGAGAAAGAGAAAGGGACAAGATCACCTGAGCAAATCAGGAGCAAGGTAGGAGGGGGGAGGGAGGTGGAAAATGACCAGGGGATAAGAGGAAGGGTGAGGAGGACATGAGGGAGTAGAAAGGTTGAGTCAGGGGAAGAATAGAAGAAAACAAGAAAGGAAAAACCATAATAGAGGGATACATTTTAGGTCTACAGAAAAATCAGGCACTAGGTAAAGGTCTGGAGTTATATGAGGATGACACCATCTAACAATCTAAGCAATAGAGGAGAGGCTACCTTAAATGTCCTCCCCTGATAATGAGACTGATGACTGTCCTATATGCCATCCTTTAGCCTTCATCCAGCAGCTTGTGGAAGTAGAATCAGACACTCACAGTTAATCACTGAACTGAACTGGAATCCAATTGCAGAAAAGAACAATTGATGAACAAAGTAGTCCAGACAAGGCTGGTGAAACCCACAGAAACAGCTGACCTGAACAAGTGGGAGCTCTTGGTCCCCAGGCTGATTGATAGCTGGGATACAAGCATGGGACTGATTCACATCCCAGGAATGTGGGTCTCAATGAAGAGATCTCGGAAATCTATGGGATCTCCTGTATTAGTTCATTACTTATCTCTAGCATAGGTGTGGACTTTGGGGTCCAATCCACACAGAGGGATACTCCCTGAGCCAAGACACATGAGGGTGGGCCTAGTCCCTATCCCAAAGGATATGATAGACTCTGATGACCCCCCTATGGAAGGCCTCACCCTCCCTGTGGAGCAGAAAGGACATGTGATAGGTAGGGTTTTAGTTCAGGAGGGGTGGTAGAGGAGGATGAGAGGGAGTGGGAACTAAGAGGAACATGTAAAACAATCTTGTTTCTAATTCAAATAAAAAAAGATGGAAAAAAAACAGAATAGCTAAAACAATCCTGTACAATAAAGGAACATAAGGCAGCATCATTATCCTTGATGTCAAACTCTACTATGGAGATATAGGAATAAAAACACCTTCGATGATTGGCAATTGAATAAAGACCCTGACATTAATGCACACACTTGCCTGGCGTTGGTGGCACACACATTTAATCCCAGCACTTGGGAGGCAGAGGCAGTCTGATCTCTATGAGTTTGAGGCCAGCCTGGTCTACAGAGCAAGTGGCAGGATAGGCTCCAGAGCTACACAGAGAAACTCTGTCTCGAAAAACCAAAAAAAAAAAAAAAACAGAACAAAAAAATCCACACACTTGTGAAACCTGATTTTTTTTTTTTTACAAAGAAGCCAAATTGTACAATGGAAAAAGGAAAGTGTCATCAATAAATGGTGCTGGCAGAACTGGATGTCAACATGCCGAAGATGCCACAAACTGATGTTCAAGTGGACAATGACTTAAAAAATAAATACAGCTGTATTGAAACTGATAGAAGAGAAAGTGGGAAGTAGCCTTGAACACATTAGCACAGGATACCACTTCCTGAACATAACACCAGTAGCACTGGCACTGAGAGCAACAACAAATGCAGGAGACCTCCTGACACTGAAAAGCTTCTGTAAGGCAAAGGATGCTGTCAATAGGACAAAATATCAGCCTACAAAATGGGAAAAGATCTTCACCAACCCTACATCTGACAGAGGGCTGATCTCCAAAGTATATAGAGAACTCAAGAAACTAGACATCAAAATACAAAATAATCCAATTGAAAATTGGGTACAGTGCTAACCAGAGAATTCTCACCAGAAGAATCTCAAATGACACAAAGGATATTTAAGGAATTTCTCAGTATCCTTAATCATCAGGGAAATACAAATCAAAGCAACTGTGAGATACCATCTTATGCCTTCCAGAATGGCTAAGATCAAAAATACTAAGGACAGCTAATGCTGTAGAGGATGCTGGTGGGACTGCAAACTTGTACAGCCAGTTTGGAAATCAGTATGAAGGTTTCTCAGAAAATTGTGAATCAATCTTTCTCAAGACCCTGAAATACCACTCTTGGGTATATACCCAAAGGATGCTGATTCTTACCACTAGGAAACTTGCTCCACAATGTTCATAGCAGCATTATTTGTAATAGCCAGAACCTTGATAAAACCTAGAGGACCTTCAAGCAAGGAATGGATAAGGAAAATGTAATGGATTATTACTCACCTGTAAGAGAAATGACATCATGAAATTTGCAGGCAAATGGAAGGAACTGGAAAAACAATAATCAGTGAGGAAACTTAAACTCAGAAAGATAAACATGGTATGTACTCACTCATAAGTGGATATTGAATGTAAAGGAAAAGATATCCAGACTATAATTATCCAGAGAAGCTAGATAACAAGTGAGACCCTAAGAGGAATGAATGGATCCTCCTGGGAAGGGAAGTTAGATGAGATCTCCTGAGTAAACTGGGACAAGAGGCAGGGGCGGTAAAGGGGAGGACAGGGGGAATGAGAACATGCAGGAATGGGATGTTAGAGGGGGGGAAGGGGCAGATTGTAAGATCAGTGAAAGAGATATCTTGATAGAGAGAGCCACTATTTGGTTAGGGAGAAACCTGGTGCTAGTGTAATTCTCAAGAATCCACAAAGATGATCCCAGCTAAGACTCCTAGCAATTGTGGAAAGGATGCCTGAACTAGCCTTCGCCTGCTATTAGATTGGTTGAAAACCCCATAGATCATCAATGAGCATTCATTAGTAATTGATAGAACCAGAAGCACAGATCCACAACCAAACACTAGGCCAAGCTCTGGGAATCCAGTCAAAGAGAGGGAGGATGGAATATATGAGTAAGTGAGGTCAAGATCATGATGGATAAATCTACAGAGACAGTTGAATCAAGCTCATGGAAACACATGAACTCTATATCGACAGCTGTGGAGACTCCATGGGCCCAAACTTGGCCCTCCATATGTGGTTGACAGTTGGGAAACTTGGACTATCTCACAGGCCCCTGGCAGTAGGGCCCTGATACAAACATGATACATGAGTTATCTTTTTGGAGGCCATTTCCTGTGGTGGGATGCTATGCTCAGCCTTAAAATGCATGGGAGAGGGGTTTGGTTCTGTCTCATGAGAGCCCTTACCCTCAAGGAGGAGTGGATGGGGGATTGGAGGAGTCAAGGAGGATGGGAAGAGGGTTGGGAGGAAGAACTGAGGTTGGAATGTAAAATTAAACATAAAAAATAAATAATTATAAAAACAAAGAAGACAACATACCACATTCTCTCAAAATGTCCATATGTTAGTTTACTTTGGTAAAATTGAAATTCAACAATTTAACAGTAATTTTATTCATCACTCTACAATGGGTATCAAATTTAGAGCTTAGGGAAAGACAGAGTAGTCACTGAACACTTCTTATTGGATTATTGGAGCAATTGGATCTTAGTGCACGCTCTCTCTCTGTCTCTGTCTCTGTCTCTGTCTCTGTCTCTCTCTCTCTCTCTCTCTCTCTCTCTGTGTGTGTGTGTGTGTGTGTGTGTGTGTGTGTGTGTGTGTGTGTGTGTTTTGCACTGCCTGGGTATCACCTTTCATGTATCAACTTCCGTGTATCCTACTCTATAACTTTCGATATTTTGTTTTCTTTACTGAGCGTGAAGACTGTTGTTTTAGCCAGACAAATGACTAACAAGCTCTTAAGACCCATCTGTTTCTCTCCACACTACCAAGAATACAGACATGAGGAGCATCAGCAAGGATTCTGGGAATCTAAGCTCAGGTTCTCATGGTTGCTGCATATTGCACAAATTACACCATCTCTCCATTTCCCTAGAGATTCTATTTTAATGTTTAGTTCATTCAAAATGGTAGTAAATTGTATTATGGGGAAAAGTAGAAAGCATTACTGCCTTACTAATAATTTTATAACACATAAATATTTGAATTTCAAACATGAGTGTGCTTTAATTAATCAAAGTAACAAAGTTACTCCTGAATTGCTTACAATAATAAGCCAAAGTGAACCATCAATTAATTTTAGACATTGGGCAAGGAAGTCCTTCCAGAAGACATCAAATATGTCACCCTTCCTACTCTAAGCTATAACACATTGGGTAATTCTGTCTGGAGATTTAATCTCCTGATTTGTTATCTAACTTTTTTTGTCCTCAGTCACTGTCATACACTAAGCCAAATAATTAGTGTCAAATGTCAATACCATAATTCTAAGTTAAAAATCAATGTTGTGGTGCTGTTCCCAGTGGAAAAAGTAAGGATAATAATGATGAAACACTATGCTTCATTGCTAATCACCTACTAAAATGAATGACTTCATTAGAATCATTTCCAGTTTCATTTCTAAAATATGCACCATTGTTCTTGTCATGATAGAACTATATGAGGCAAAATTATTTTTCTCCAATATTCTTCTTGTTCCATTTTCTCCCTTTACTTTAAATTTACATCTTCTTTTTCAAAATTAGAATTTGGTTGAAAATGGCAGAGCTAGTATATAATTTCCATTAACTGGGAAATCCTACATTTTCATTGTGGAAGCTTATTATATCAATGCATGTTTTGATCTTAGAAAATATGAGTATTCAATAGAGGCTATTGCAAAATTCAGTGGTGGAGCACAGGTACTGAACTAATAAAAGAGTGGATTAAATGCTAATCACAGCATGTATAGATAGATTGTAGACAGATGATGATATCTAGATTGAAAGATAAGCAGATTGATGATACATAGATACACTTTATATATAATGTATGAATTCATGTATGTGTGTGTGGTATGTGTGTGTGCATGCACACAAATAGCCACCAAAGTTAGTTAACAAGCAATCATTGCTACATTTTAGTTTCTAGAAGCCTGTGGAATTAACTGATCTAACCTACATTCATGTATTATAATTAATATGATAAATTAGCATACAATAATACTCATTGTACAAGAAAAGAAACAAGAAGAGTAAATTTTATCTGACTGCAGAAATTGTCCTAATCAATGCTTGCTTTGTTCCTAAAATACAGATTCTTTGTTCAGGATACCTTAGTCATGAGAAAGGGTTTCCAACAGATCTAATTTTAAGTATAAACAGCTTCTCTTTTTCTCTCTTTAAAAGAAGCAATAAGCCATCGTGCTTGTTCATGGTGACAAATCACAGAAAAATGCACCTAAGTATGAGAACAGAAAATACGTGGTCTCACTTGAAAAACTTGCCAATTGAAAATTTCCAAAGAAACATAAAAACGTACAGCATTGGATGTCAAAGGCCTTTTTGTTTGTTTGTTTGTTTGTTTTATTTTTGAAGACAGAGATTCTCTGTGTAGCTTTGGAGTCTGTCCTGGAACTCGCTCTGTAGACCAGTCTGGCCTCAAGATCCATGTGCCTCTGCCTCCTGAGTGCTGGAATTAAAGCAAATGCCACCACCGCCAGGCAAAGATTTATTTATTTTTATGTATGTAAGTGCTCTCTCTATATGCATGCCTTTATGCCAGAAAAAGACATCACATCCCATTATAGATGGTTGTGAGTCACCATGTGGTTGCTGGGAATTGAACTCAGGACATCTGGAAAAGCAGCCATTGCTGTTAACCAATGAGCCATATCTCCAGCTCTGGGACTTGTAAGTATAAAATCCTTCCATATAACAACCCTGAGACTAATAAGTTCTGTGACATGAAAATCAAGGCATCTTATCAAGTACATTTTACATGGACAGACAAAAGTCATAATATGAAGTTCTTCCATATTCCCCCATTTTAAACTTTAATCCATTTTATTTTATTTTTATGACTGTGTATGTATGTATACATGGTACAGGCACATGTGCATGTATGGAGGCCAGAGGACAGCCTCTACTTACATTTGTAGAAGATAGTCAACCTTCATTGAGACCAGGTCTCTCATTGGCATGAAGCTTATCAAAGAGATATTATTGACTGGACTGTAAACCAAGAGAATCTCTGTCTCCTTATTATCTTTGGGATTATAAACACACCAGACTACAAAACCTGATGCCCAGTGTCTTGGCATGGGAGCTAGGACTCAATTACCAGGCAGCTTTCCTGAGAACCATGCAGTCCCTCATCTACATTCTCCTTCCTTCTTCACACTAAGTGTTTATTTAACTTTATCAGTTCTTGTTATAAGCACAGCTTTTATGGCTGAGTCATCTCTCCAGCACCTTTTATGAAGAGAAAGGATGTATAGATGGGGGGAGGGAAAAGGGGAGTTTTGGTGGAGGGACTGAGATGAAGAGCAGGAGGGAAGGAGGGAGAAAGGGAGGGAGGGAAGGAAGAGAAAATGTGATCAGGCTGGGAAAAATTAATTAATTAAAAACTCTATCAGTTTTTGTGATGTGCTTCAGAAAGAAAAACAGAATCAAAGAATCTGTTATCTTCACTTATCTCATAACATACATGCACAGTAATCATTTAACAATTTTAATGATACTGTTTATTCTGACATTGTTAATTAGGAGGAGTCCCCAAGGTTTCTGGCTATATTCACTGGTAGAAAGGTAGAGTGACATTTCTCTGGTTTTAGGTTTAATCCACAGAAGTGTAAAGATGAACAAAAAAGAGGATTCCCAAAGCACAGTGAGAGGAGGAATGCTCATGTTTAAGTACAACTAGATTGAAATCATCTAGGAGACACACTTCTGAACAAGGCTGTGAGGATGTTTCTAGAAATGTTTGACTCAGGAGATAAGACCTAGCTTAGTATGTGTAGACATCCCATAGGCTGATGTCTCAACTGAGTATAAAGGGAAAATGGGAAAAAACAAACAAAACTTCACCATTCACCCCTCTCTGCCTCCTGACTACAGATACCAGGTACCTGCCACCTCAAGCTCCAGATGCCAGATCTAATCCTGTAACCATGACTGTCCAGCCTGCCAACATAACTTTTCTGCTATAATAAATTGCACTCTTAATCCACAAGTGCAAATACACCTTTCCTCCTTATATTGTTTCTTCATGTATTTTGTCAAGCAATGTTAAAATTAATATAAAAACAGAATAAAATCAGGATGATTCTTAACATAATTTAAACAACCCTGATATAAACTCTCATTTGTGTGACATAATAAGATCTAAATACTGTGAAAGAAATTATTCTGAGAAATTGATGCCTCTTGTAACAGAAGACAAGCAGATTAACTTTGCCAAATTTTTGGTAGATTTTTTTTTTGTTTTTGCTTTTGTTTCTCTTTTTCAAGACATGGTTTCTCTCTAATTCTGGAGCCTGTCCTGAAACTCTCACTGTAGACAAGGCTGGCCTCAAACTCACAGATATCCACCTGCCTCTGTCTCCCGAGTGCTGAGATTAAAGTGGACCACCACCACCTCATTGGTAGAATCTTTAGTTTAACTTCACAGTTTAAATTTTGCCTTAGTTAATATGAGAATGTTAGAGAAGAAATGATGGAAGGAGATACTTAATCAGTAATAACATAGTCCATTTTCAAAACAACACAACTTTTCCTTAGAATCTAATCTTTTCTTGAATTTTCCCCAAGTTTCTTATTAAGGGATAGCTATAGAGAGCTGTGATTATTCTAATTATGAAATCTCCATGATCAGGTTTACCAGAAAGAAGCACCTGCTGTCAAGTCTGATGACCTGAGTTTGATCCCAGGGACTCATGGTAGAAGGAGACAATCTAGTCTTGAAAGGAATCACCTGACCTCCACACATGCACTGTGTACACAAGCACCTTCTCCATTCCCCCACACACAGGCAAGAAAATAAAAAAATAAAATAAAAAAGAATACTGGAGATTAGGTACCTTTCCTAAGACCATAGAGCTAGAAATTGTCAAATGCTATATTGAAATGCAGAAATGTCATAAGGCTTCACACAACTTTTAGAATTATCATGGTGGCCAAAGTACTTGGCTTATATAGAAAATGAATCTTAACTTTAAAAGATAATTCAGGAAACTTCAAAGGGAATAGGACTGTAGATGAAGGCTATTTGGGTGCTAGCCAGATGGATGGATAGTACTAGAAACTTCTCAAAATGTGCTGAACATCAACTGTTGTGATTTGGCCTATGGAGACTCTATATTACAATAATTTAGTGTTTCATATTCCTTCTCCAGTTGTAGCATAAGATATTAAATTAAGAGTTAATTAAAACTTTACCTTATCATGAAAAGTTTTTATGTTGATATGTTCTGTGAAGATTATTTAAAAAATAGGTATCTGGATTCAAAAGTTCACATTCTCCATGCAAGAAGATCTCATGTAACAAAACAATTAGTCTGCTCTCAGAAAATAGATTTTTCAAAAATTTCCAAGATATTGTAGTGATGAAATTATATTTTGTCATAAATATATATATATATATATATTATATATATATATATATATATATATATGATTGCTGAGGTAATATGGTGCTCAACATGTGCATTTCACTTACTTTAATGAATTCTATACATCTATGGATAATTATAGGGAAATATTATTAGAAAACTACAGTAGCACACAAAGGAATTCTAAATAATATTAGTTTGTGTTTAGATTATAAAATCCAATAATTCCATGTGAACTATATTGTTTATATAAACATATAGTCTTATTTTAAGTACTTGATAATAACAGTACCCATCAAGCTAAATCATTTGATTTCAGGACATTTGGAGTGAATATATTTTTGATGACATGGAAAATTCTTTCCCATTGTTATACACACATAATATGCTTATAGGATCAGTTATTTAGTATTTCAATTTTGATAATATATTTTATATTATCAACAAGACTTGTGAAATAATTGTAATTAAGACAGCTACAGAGCCTTTACTGTCCAGATGGCAGCGATGGTCAAACACAAATTAGCTTTACATAAAGCAAACTAGCTGTAGTTCTTACTGTTTATAATGCAAGCTAGCAGTGTGCAACCTAAACTAACTGTTCATCATGCAAATAAGCTGTTTATAGTGTAAACTAACTACTTAGAATTTCCTACCCCAAACAAAAGCTCTTCATCTGGATGGTATGTATATGTGGCAATGCCACAGAAAAATGTAGTAACTAAATAGTTTCGAGTATTTATTACATTAATAACAAAGACAGATCGTTAAAAATCCAAATATTTGGCATTTGCATAATGGTAAACCATCTTTATGTCTAGATACTTAATGAATGACATAGTCCACCGACACTGTAGGTAGACAGGGAACAGCTGTTGTTCAACCTACTTTGTATTGTATCTCTTGCTTTATAATTTTTTGCAGAAGTAATATGTAATAATTTTGATAGTTTATGTCCTGCACAAAATTCGTAAAAGAAGAAAATACCACTTGTCTATATGGAAACATGAAATTATAATATATAAATATTAATTCATTTAATTTGTTCCAAAACTAATACAGAGATTTACTTATTGCAAAAAAAGAAAAACTACTCAGCATCAATATCAAATTCCTTTTGTTTGGAAAGAAACATTGGAGAAATACAAGAAAACCCAACTAAGCCATACAGAAATAAAAATTACTGTGTTCATGATTTTTATCTTGCTAAAATACATAATATTTTGAGCGCTGATTATAAACTCACCAAGTTATTAATCAACACCTCTCTGTTTTGCTATTAATAAAGTAATATATGTTTTACTGTGCTCTGCTGATTTCCCAAATATCCATGTGTATATTTAATGCCACTTGGCAAAATGAAAACTGTTCTATATTTGTATACCTCTCTACATAATTGTGTCTTGTACATTAATTTGTTTATATATCAGTGAATTTCTATTATGCAGTCTAAAACATTCAAAAAATAACCATTTGAAAAAACATTCATTGATTTGTATATTATACAACGTATTTTATGCAGATTTCTATATTCCTTTTCATTCAAAATAGTATTATAGTTGCTGAATGACCCTCATTGACAGTTCAAATTTTGTCTGGCCTTGCTTTTCTAGGAAGATGCACTTGAATCTGGTGCCTTAGACCACTCGGCCACCCTGACATGGCCTTGCTTTTCTAAGATAATTACCTGAATATTTTTACACAGACCTCCAGAAGTTCTGTTTCCTATATCATTCATCCATGTTCA
Organism: Cricetulus griseus; assembly: GCF_003668045.3. Lineage (NCBI taxonomy): Eukaryota > Metazoa > Chordata > Mammalia > Rodentia > Cricetidae > Cricetulus > Cricetulus griseus. The sequence continues at coordinate 124,757,769 of NC_048597.1, forward strand.
AATTTCAGTTTCACCTTGGCCGTACACAGGTGACTGATTGCATAGATGTTGTCCAATGTAAATACATTATAGAAAAAAGTTTTTTTTGCAAAACATTCTGATTGATTTTTCAAATCTCTTCTTCTTGGATCAATGTTTTTATTGTTTTCTGTCAGAATTTTAACTACTGTTAAACCTCATTAAGAAAATAATTTCTCATTCAAAATACTGTGTTGTTCATATAAAATAGAATTACTCATTTGAATACTATATATATTTAATTACTAAAATTATAAAGATTATATATACATAATTTTAATAGAGTGAATTCCTCATTTACATTTTGTGAAGCTTATTTTGTTCTATTATAATTTGGGGATACTTTTTCTTCTCTTATATATTATATCTAGGCCATAGCTGAATTTTCCCCTCTCTCCTCCTGTCCTAATCTCCCCATTTCCCTTCTTAAAAGGGCAGTCTTCCTAGGAATGACAACTGAACATCACATATCAAGTTAAGCAAGACTAGACACCTTCCCTATATTAAGGCTAGACAAGGCAACCTAGTAGAAGGAAAAGTGTCCTAAAAGCAGGCAGAAGAGTCAGGGACAGCTCCTTCTCCCAGTGCTAGGATACCCACAAGAAGAAAAAGCTACCCAACTGTCACATGTATTCGGAGGGCCTAGGTCAGTCCCATGCAAGTTCCTTGATTGTTCAGTCTCTGTGAGGCCCTATGAGTTCAGGTGTGGTGTCTTCAATCCCTCTGGATTCTTCCTCTCCCTCTTCTTCAGGATTCTCTAAGCTCCACGTAATGTTTGGCTATGGGTCTCTGCATCTGTTTCCATCAGTTGCTTGATGAAGCCCCTCTGACCACAATTATGTTAGGTTTCTCTCTATTAGTGTAGTAGAATATCATTTTATTGACTTTTGTTTGGTTTTGCTAGTTGTACTTGGTTCTATCATAGGTCTCTGGGATTTCTTGACTTTGGTTCCAGGCCTTCAAGGCAGTGTTAGTAATGGGTTCCCTCTCATGGCATGGGTCTCAAGCTGGACCAGCCATTGGTTGTCCAGCCCACAATTTCTGAACCACCTTTATTTACCCCAATACATCATGCAGACAGAAGAAATTATATGTCAAAGGTTAACGCTGGGTTGGTGTCCCATCCCTCCACTGGAAGACTTTCCTGGTTACAGGAGATGGCATATTCAGGTTCTTTATTCACTGTTGCTAGGAGTCTTAGCTAGGATCACTCTTTGACATTCTTGGGAATTTCCATTGAGCTAGGTTTCTAGCTTGTCCCTGACATGCTCCCCAATTCCAGTTCTCTGCCCCTCTATCCTTCCCACACCTGATCCCTCCTGTTCCTGTCCCCACCCACCCCCAGTCTACCTGTGACAACTATGCAATTCCTTGTTACCTAACCTCTATCTACTTCTGAGTGAGTATATACCATGTTTGTCCTACTGGGTCTGGATTCCCTCACTCAGGCTGATTTTCTTCTAGATCCATATATTTGCCTGCAAATTTCATGATTTTTTAACAGCTGAGTAATACTCCATTGCATAATGATCACCGGTCATTACTATCACTCAAGATCAATGGACTTAATTCCCATTAAAAAGACACAAAATATAAGAATGTGTGAGAAAACATGATCCATCCTTCTGCTGCATACAAGAAATACACATTTCAGCATCAAAGGTATACATTACCTCATAGTAAAGAAGTGGAAAAAGACTTTCTACACAAATGGAGCCATGAACCTAGCTGGTGTAGCTCTTCTAATATTTAACAAAATAGGTTTCAAACCAACATTAAAAGAGATAAGGAAAGACACTTCATGATCATCAATAGAAAAATCCACTTGAGATGAAATCTCAAGTGTTAACATCTATGTCCTAAATAAAGTGTACCTGAATTTGTAATAACAAGAAAAAAAACTTTACTAAAGCTCAGATCACATTCTGGAGCCCAAACATTAAAAATGAGAGGCTTCAACACCCCACTATCATCAATTGATATGTTGTCTAGACAAAAACAAAACAGAAATAATAGAGCTAACAGACATTATGACTCACATGAACCTAACAGACATTGATAGAACATTTCACCTCAAAAAAAAATATACCTTCTTCTCAGCACCTCATGGAATTTTCTCCAAAACCTACCACATACTGGGTTACAAATCAAGTCTCATTAGATACAAGAAAAATGAAATAACACCCTGTATCCTATCAGACCACCATGGATTGAAGATGGATATCAACAACAACAAAAACAATAGAAAGCCTACATGCTCATGGCCAATGAACAGCTTTCTACTGAATGATTACTATGTCAGTATTGGTTGATGAATAAAACACTGTTTGCCCAGTAGAGGCAGGAAGATAGGTGGGACTAGGAGACAAGGAGAATTCTGAAAAAGGTAGGCAGAAGAGATGTCATGCAGAGAGGAGATGACACACCAGGTTATCTCTGCTAAGATAAGACCATGTAGAAATACATAGATTAGTAGTTACTGGTTAATAATTAAGACAGAGCTAGCCAATAAGTACCTCTAGCCATCGGACAACAGTTTTATAACTAACATAGTGTCCATGTGCTTATTTGGGGCTGAGAAGGGTGGCAGGATCAGGAGGAACAAGAAAACTCCAGCAATATACATATGTATTTGTGTGTGCTTGTGTATACACGCATATATGCACAGATTGTAGGTTTGTGTTTCTCTCTCTCTCTCTCTCTCTCTCTCTCTCTCTCTCTGTGTGTGTGTGTGTGTGTGTGTGTGTGTGTGTGTGTGTGTGTGTCTGTGTGTGTTTGTGTCTGTGTGTGCATGTGCATGCATGCGTGTATGCGCACTTGGGCATACATACCACATCACAGGTGTGGAAGTCAGAGAACAACATGAAAAACATCAGTGCTCATGTTCTATCTTGTGAGGATTTATGTAGTGATATATTTTTATGATTTAATAAGGCCACTGAAGATCAGAATGCAAAGCTAGCCACAGCCATAGAATCTGGGCAGTGGTGGCACACACCTTTAATCCAGGATTCAGGAGACAGAGGCAGAATGATCTCTGTGTGTTCAAGGCCACTCAGGGCTACATGAGAATGAATCAATTTAAAAGAGAAACAGAGATTTTGCCTTTAATCCCAGCACTAGAGAGAATAGAAGGAGCTTAGTGCAGTCTCAGCAGTCTGATTTTTGGGTGGAGAGCACTGCAGTCTAGGCAGTCTGAGGAACAGTGTACAATCAGAGGACAAATTCACCCCTTTGGTCTGAGGATTGTTAGAGGTCAGAACTCTCAAGTATCTTGGCTGCTTTGCTTCTCTTATCTTCAGCTTGAACCCTAATATCTGACTCTGGGTTTTATAGTTTGTGTTACAGAATTAAGTCAGGTTTTCAGTTTTGGTGTCATGTACCTTTTATCCACTGATCTATCTTGTCAGCCTTGTAATGATATCTCATATATAGAAATAAATTATATTTTGACTGAGGCAATTTTTGTGCAGTTAAAATTGGTTGAAAAGAAACAGAAAATTTTATCTCTTGGAGGTAGTGAAAGATAGGGTACAAATGCAGCCAAATTCTTACTCCCTGTATCTCATTTATAAATGGAAAAGTAAATTCTAAGTAATTTCAGAAAAATAAAATTTACTAGTACAAGTTAATTTTTTCCTATTTTACTCAAACAGAAATGGTTCCAATGGAAGGCCAGATTTCTCAACTCAGCACAATGCCAGGGTTATGCAATTTAAAACGATAAGGATGTGACTATATGTAACTGACTAGCTTCATTGAGATTTTATTTCTCTCTTTTGTTGGCATCAAAAACAGCATAAATTAATATTTCTTTTTGGCTACCCATATATCCTCTCAGACTTGGAAACCTGGGAGCATATTTCACATTACGCTGTATTCTTAATTAGCCAGCTCCATCCTCTTATTGAAGCATTTTTAAATACCCACATATACAGAAAGGTAGCTGACACCACTTGACTCATAATGTGTGAATAACACACAGAATTGAGTAGTATTTATAATTCATCTCCTGGAAAAGTTTATCTGCCTTCTTTATATACTGGAACATCAACAAAATTATCAGTTCATATAGTTTCGGTAAAATTCAAGTTTAGAGTAGATTTTAATAGACTTTATTATTAATATAAAATTTAAAACTTTAATTAGAAGGAATTCTAAAATACTGCAAATTGTATCACATTTTACTTGTTGTTTCTCCCAACTAAACTGAACTGCAAATACAAAATATTGAATATGTAATGGGATTTGTATTATTGTAGGAAAGGAGGAATTTTGATGCCAGGAAGGACAAATGGTTTGTGTTGTATCACTAATGATTTGGTACTAGAGATATGAATCTAGCCAACACAAATCAGAATGAGTACATTTCTGCTATCATAATATCATGCATACCATGGACAGTGGTCTTGGATTTAAATGTATGAGTTCTTAGGAACAGTTAAATCTATAAATGTAATAGAAGTGTATCAGAGCACTAGACCCACAAACTTAGATGAAATTTTATCAGAAACATATCCAAATTGAAAGTAAAACATACCCAACACAAGGAAATAACAAACATTTCCCATTTTCTTAGATTTGGAAATGAAGTTGCATGTAGTTTTATTAGAATGGACACTGCTGTCAAAGTTATAATAAGTACTGTACACACACTATTTGAAATACATCAATAGATGAATAATTTATCACATCTAAGTATTTTAGGATTTAATAACTTTATTTATTTCCTGGGATTGCACTGGCATTGGATATTTATCATCATCCAATGAATTTATAATATGGAGTAACGACTAAGTGAACTCAGCATTACAGAGCAATTCAAAAGTGTTCTCTGTAGAGTGTAGTAGTCTGCCATATAGACAGTGAAGTTGGGTGATTGATTATGGGAACAGAACCATCATTATTTGCAGTTCCATATACTATATCCATGCCAAGTCAATGTCAACACTGCTTCTCAATGAAAATATCACAGTGATGCAAGACCACACTGTGCTCCAATACTCAGGAACTAAGACCTTTAGAGTAATTAAGTCACAACATTCTACAAGGAAGATGGCTGCATTAGCATGCTTCTCTGCTACATGAAACATCTTTTCTTGACACATACATTATTAAGCCTATCCAAATGGAGAGCAAATAACTGCCTTAGTTAGGCTATACTTAGCTAGGGTTTACTATTTATAGAGATTTGGATCACACTGCCCATGCTTGGAAATTTTTTTATCACAACTCAAAAAACTTGAATAGAGTGGAAGTTTCCCATGTTTCACACATGCGTTATTTTCTCTTGGGTTAGATACTACTGTTGTAAATATTAGGTCTGATATATTAGTTATTTTTACCCCAGTTACTTTACATATACAAAAGAAACAAATTTTCCACTACTCTGTAATACTTTGAATTTTGAAGAATCCAGTAATCTCTAAAGAATTAGAACAACCCTGGCATGCAATTCGTGCTCAGTGATTTGTTATAATAATTACAATGTTGTGACTTTCAGTGCTTTTGGTTAATAAAGTTTGCCTTCCTTTGCCAATTAATTGGTCACAGTTATTGAATTCCTACTATGCGTTCTTTTTTATAATTATTAAAATGAGAACATGAAGATCTTGATATGTCAGTTACAACCACCTGCATCTTCTTATTTGAGTATAAGGAGGGACAGAGTTAAATAAACCACCCTTTCTGGGACGTCATTCTGGTTCTTTGCTCTAGCTATCCACACTGCTGTCCTGTATCCCACATATCACATTCATCAACAGAGAAGTGAAGCTCTTCACACTTAAAAAAAACACCACCAAACAGAGGACAGAAAGAACATGTATGCTTACAAGTGAAATCTAAATTTTATGCTTCTGTTGTCTACTGCTACATCCTCTCACTGCTCACACACAGTGGCAGGAAACGTTATTAGCTCCAGGAAATTATCAAAAGAGCCTTTGAAAGGCACCGCCTAGGTTATGAAAGAGGATCAATAATTCAGAAAATTATATATAAATACTTGAGTATACTATTGAAATGTGTCGTTTTGGCATTTTGATTTTTTTAGATTTAATGAAAGCACATTTAAAACACCTTCCAGGGGACTGGAAAGAGAGCTATGCAACTAAGAGTGTGAGCTGCTTATTTAGAAGACACTGGTTCAGTTCCTGACACTCACATAGGACATCTCATGGCCACCTATATCTACAGCAGGATCACAGAGTTTCTGGATTCTAGGTGCACCTGTACCCACAGGGAATAAACACACACACACACACACACACACACACACACACACACACACACACACACACACCTTAAGATACAATAAAACATTAAGAAATAAATTATCTTTCAGACTCAAATTTAACAGAAATTAATGTCACATTGCTGTTACTATGTTTATACTCTAATTTAATACAGAAATAGTCTAATTCTTTTGAGAAATTACTAAAAATACTCAAAATTTAAAATATTAATTCAATGAATTCTAAGCATTTGGTACTTTATCTTTCGATATCTTATCCATGGAGAGTGTAGTTTCTTATTTATGACAACTCTTGCTTTTATCAAGAGTTTTATCATTTGTCAAAATCAGTTTTTTAACACCAAATTTCAGGAACAGTTTTGCTTCAGTAGCATTTCTGTGCTAAGTCTTTTTCCATAAGGACCTTTGAGATCTGTGGGCTTACACTGTACATTTCAATACATTAGCTGTTGTTGGTATGCATTACCATCATTGCTGTGTGTAAAGTCTTTGAAGACATATTTAGAGACATACAGAACTTCCATTTTGATATCATGGCTACTTCCCAAGAACCTGTAACTGGAATTACCTGAACTGCCATACTATTTAATTATAGCTAACTGTCCTATGACAATATAAATCTGAACTTATTATTAAACTGTAAGCCTTCTGTCATTAACTTGTAAATCTCAGGCACTAGAGCCAACTTGATCATGCAGTCAGCCTGCCAGTTCCAAAGAGTCTGGTGACCAATAGCCATAACTTTGCCAGTCTCTGCCAGATATTGTATAATGAAAGTAAATGATGTGTGGAGAGTATAATCAATATTACTGGGATGTCTATAAGGATGATGAATGACTGGTTTTGGCAGAGTCAACTGCTTTGAATAGAATGTAAAACATGTTCCTTCGATGGTGCCAATTTCCTAGATAGTATTGTCATGAAAAGAGATGACCTAGAGTCAAGTAAACTGATAATCAACACAGCTCTTGGGCAATACATAAATAATATGTGTTCAATTTATCGAGTTGATGAGTACAAAGATGACCTAAAGTCACAATACTCTTTGTCATGGATCCAGAAACAACAGTTCCACGCTTAAAATAAGAGTTTTCAATCTGGTCAATTTTGTTCCCCAGAAAATATTTTTTCAGTTATACATTGTGCCATACTACTAGGAAACTTGCAAACAGAGGTAGAGAATTCTCATTATCTTTCAAGAACACAGCTTCCTGTATATTCTCCTACAAAGACTTATGCGACCCAAAATGTTAATGTGGATAGTGATAACCCAAGTTATAGTGATAACCCAAACAAAATTTAACTTTGTCTAGTGAAATGGCTCAGTTGGGAAAGGCACTTGCTGTTGACCACAATTCAATGCTTAGGACAGACATGGTGTAAAGAGAAAATAGAATACTGCAAGTTGTCCTATATATGCTACACAATCATGGTGGCACATATTTCCCTCCCCATAATACACACATAAGATGAAATTTGAACTTCAGATAATCAACTTCAATGGGATAAAGTCAGGCTATTGTCTTCTATCTGGTGTTCAAAGATGTTTTCTCATCACTGCTGTCCAATGCTTACATAAATATTTATACAATAAAAATAAAAATCACACACACATAGAGAAAGGAACATAATTGTAGATGCATCTTATGGCATGAGGCTTATTCAAGTTTCTATCAGAGTTAATAGCTATTTGAAGATCATCACTAAAAATAAAGGCATGTACTTTTAACATTAACATATATGTGAAATAGTTAAGAACTTTGAATGTATATAATAAAGTTAACATTTGAATAATAAAAATATAACTATTTTTTATAATTGTCTTTGCAGATATTCTGTAATGATGATGTTTAAACAAAAATTATCTAGGTGTCTAATTTCTTATTCACAGTTAATCATTCAATCAGTTTTTGATGAGTGTGACCTAAGAGCTCAACACTAGCTTCTCACTTTTCTAAAAGCCTGTGTTGAAAATCAAGACTCGAAGAACACTGAGGGGGATGTGCTCCACACTACAGTGAGATCCACGTAAGCCCCATCAGACTTCAGCAGGGCAACAATTTCCACATGTTTATGAGTTCACGAATCACTTGAAGGTACATCTTGCAAAATGATGAGTACCAAAGAATGCAGTTTAAGAGAAGTGAATAGGACCCTCGAGTGCATATTTTTAAACAGGCCTTAGGGTAATGTAACTGGTTTCCACAATAGTTTCAGAAATATTGGCTTACTTTTAGTGTTCCAAAATTGTAATCCACAAATGGCTCAAGAGGGAAAGACTGAAAGCTTGGGTATTATACAAAGTATTGTTCACTCCTTAGTTCAAAACACATCTGCCAAGAATGGCAGTATTAAGGTCACAGTTATAAATAAAACAGAGAAACTGTTAAAATTTACACTACAGTGTAAAGAAACTGAAACAGAAAAAAAAAAAACCGATAAACTTTACACTACAGTGAAAGAGACAAACAATATATTATTAATACCATGCAGAATGTATATTAATAGTTGTGATAGTGAATGAACTCAAGATTTGTTTAATATAATTTAAGAAATTCTTGTAATTAAATTTTCTTCACCATATGGCTCTCTGTGAGGACTCATGATTCTGTCATGCAGTATTGAAATGTTTTTTTTTCTTCTTTTTAAATTTACATTAGAAACAATATTGTTTTACATGTCAATCCCAGTTCCCTCTCCTCCCCTCCTCTCCTCCCCCCACTGATCCCCTATCCCATCCCCTTTTTGTTCCCCAGGAAGGTAAGGCCTTACGGCCATACCACCCTGAACATTCCCAATCTCATCTATAGGGGATCTTCAAAGTCTGTCATATCATTTGGAGCAAGGCCTAGGCCTTCCCTCATGTGTCTAGGCTGAGAGAGTATCCCTCTATGTGGAATGGGTTCCCCAAATCCATTCATATCCTAGGGATAAATACTGATCCAGTACCAGAGGCCCCATAGATTGACCAGGCCTCCTAATTGACACCCACATTCAGGAGGTCTGGTTCAATCCTTTGCTGATTTCCCAGCTTACATTTTGGGGTTCATGAGCTTCTCCTTGTGTAGGTCAGCTGTTTCTGTGGGTTTCTCCATCCTGGTATTGACACCTTTGCTCATCTCCGCTCCCTGTCTGAAACTTGGTTTTAGGAGTTTGGCTCAGTGTTTAGCTGTGGGTGTCTGCTTCTGTTTCCATCAGCTACAGGATGAAGGCTTTAGGATGGCATATAAGTTAATATCAATTTCATTACCAGGGAAGGGCATTTAAGGTAGACCCTCCACTATTGCTTAGATTATTAGTTGGGGTCATTCCTGTAGATCTCTGGACATTTTCCTAGTGCCAGATCTGTTCAAACATATAATGGTTCCCTCTATTATGGTAACTCTTTTCTTGCTCTCTCCTATTTTTTCCCTGACTCAATCTTCCTACTCTCTGGTATCCACCTCTCCCCTCCTCTTCTCCCCTTCTTTTTTTCCTAACTTGCTTTCCCTTCCCCCATGCTCCTAATTGGCTCAGGAGATATTGTCCCTTTCCCCTTTTCTAGGGGATCATGTATGTATGTCTCTCTTAGGGCCCTCCTTATTTCTTACCTTCTCTGTTGGTGTGGACTATAGGCTGGTAATCCTTTCCTCTATGTCTACAATCCATATATGAGTGAGTACATACCATGTTTGTCTTTTGGTGACTGGGTTACCTCGCTCAAAATGGTTTCTTCTAGTTACATCCATTTGCCTCCAAATTTCAATATTCCATTGCTTTTTTTTTCAACAGAGTAGTACTCCATTGTGTAAATGTACCACATTTTCTGTATCCATTCTTCAGTTCAGGGGCATCTAGGTTGCTTCCAGGTTCTGGCCATTACAAATAATGCTGCTATGAACATAGTTGAACCAATGTCCTTGTTTATAGATGTGCATCATTGGGTATATTCCTAAGAGTGGATCTTGTGGTAGACTGATTCCCATTTTCTTGAGGAACTGCCATACTAATTTTTAAAGTGGCTGTACAAGTTTTCACTCCCACCAGCAGTGGAGGAGTGTTGAAATGTTAATGTATATCAGACTAAGGAGCCCCGTGTTTTGCATCAAATGACATCATATATTTGTCTCTAATTATACATATATTTTCATTTCTAAAATTATATGCTTTTCATTTTGATTATCATTGTTCCCTGTTAAAAATCATAGATAATTAATTATAATTTTAGAAGGTTTCTTGTAACCTTACTCTTACCTAAAAATTATTAAGTTCATCTGCTTCAATGATGAAGATAAGATGTAGGGCATCTATGTTAATACTTTTTTTGTTTGTGCCCACTATAAGACTCTAGACTGAAAGAGTCAATAAGCATGACTAAAACAAAATCAATTAAATGAAGTAATGTACAGATTTGAAACCAAGAGAATGTAAATTTAAACATTTATTGATTATATACTTTCTTGAAAATTTTTGTACTTGATTGTAAATGGTGTTTAAAGAGATCATAAAACAACCTCATTAGACTAGATCAGGTGCTTTCAGGGTGGTATGGTGGTAGACAAGAGAAGATTGCATAGTCCCTTGAAGAAGGGGATGGGAACAAGAACCCTTGACCAAAGTGGGAGCCTGGGAGACCGGGAAAGGAAGGAGTGCCTTCATCCTGTTGCTGTTCAAAGCAAAAACAGACACCCACAGCTAAGAACTGAACCATACTACTGGAATTCAGTTGTGGTGAGGGAGGAGGGATGAGCAAAGGAGCCACAAGACGGGGCTGGAGAAACAGTGGACCCGAACTACTGATAGCCTGGAGATCCTTGTCATAAAGCTGGGGAAACAGCATTTGACCAAACCAAGCCCCCTGAATGTGGATGTCAACTGGGAGGCTAAAAGAGTCTATAGGGTCCTCTAACAGTGGAGCCAGTCTTTATCCCTAAAGTACAAATGCACATTGGGTGCCCATTCCCTATGGAGGGATACTATTGCAGTCCAGATACAGCAAGGAGGGCCTATGCCCTCCCCCAAAAGATATGACAGACTTTGAAGGTCCCTGTTGTGGGGGGTCTCACTATCCCTGGGCAGGAGTTGGGGCTGAGTTGGGGGGGGTTGGTTGGGAACATGGGTAGATGGGAGGGTGAGGGAATGGGGGGATGGATATGTAAATATGAGTAGTGATTAAAGAATTTAAATAAAAATTAAAAAACAACCTGATTATATTTACTCATAAATTCTTTCTCATATTTGTGAAAAGAACTTGGAAAATAGAAAAAAAATAACCCAAATAAACTAGACAAACCATATTGGAAACAACATCATTTTATTCACCACATTCATGAGAATAAACATAATTACAAAACTATGTGGGTCAACATTTCAATTAGTATTAAAACCAAAAGCAGAAAAAAATTGCCTTTTTTCTGGGTGTTAAACTTCAGTGATTTGGCTTCTCATTTTAATCCTAGAGAACTAATTTTTAGACCAATTCTCAATCATTGAGTGGCTCATCCCCAGTCATTATGTGGTTCAGCAATCCCAGTGAAGCAGAGCAGAGTTCTCACAGTCAAAGCACAAAGCCTTGTTTCTACAGGGCTCTCAAATGAAATCACACCAGAAGGAAGAGGTTGCCTGATCAGAGAGTGAGCATTCATCTCTGTGGATCTGCAAACACTGCCTGGTATTTTGTGTAAGATGTGGAGAAATTGCAAGAAAGGAAATGAACTCCTGAAGGTATAGACCAACAGGGTAGGGAATGGTATGAAACTAGCAAAGGGGTGGAACAAAGAAGGGTGAATTCTCTTATTGACAAATGTGCATTACAGGATACAAGATTTGCCATTCAAAATTTCAGCAAATCTGGCATTCTGTTTATTTACTTATTGATAGTCAAGAATGAAAAAAAGTAATTATTAACTTAAAAATATCTTAGGTTTTGTATTTTACCCCATTCCTATACTTTAAAGGAGTTTGTTTTTCATTACTGATGAACACAAACTTTCCCCTTAACTCTGTATGTATGGCTGCAAGGATAAGGTGCTGACAGTAAACTTTGTAAGCCAACAGCTTGTATGCTGAGATACTGTCATTTACATTGGAACTAGACAGAAATAATGGGTCCCATAGTTTCACTGGTCAATAATTCTGCTTGTCAATTGTTTTTAAGTATTTAGTGAAACAGAACTGAAAATAAACTGAATACATTTAATTATTTTTTTAAATAATAAAATTGTGTGTGTATGTTTGTGTGTGTGTGTGTGTGTGTGTGTGTGTGTGTGTGTGTGTGTGTGTGTGTTTGTGTTCGCACGTGCACACACATGGTGACTACAGAAGCCAGAACAGGTTGTTCAGTCCCCTGCAGCTGATTTGACAGGTGGTGCTGAGATGCTCACTATGTGGATGCTGGGAACTGAGCTTAAATGCTGAGCCATCTGTTTAGACCCAATATTCAAATCTTGTTTACATGATTTTACAGTTTAGGATTGAGATCCACAAAAGAAGTACTAATAATCCCTAAAGAATATTACCAAAGCTAAGTTCCAGATATTATTTCATTTTTCCCTAAAAAGTACTGAAGAGGGTGTGGTAGGAAGAGAGTGAGGGGAGAGGGGACCTGTGGTTTTTCTAGCCATTCAGACAGCATGTTCTCAGACAGGTGATAAGTCAGTCAGCCAATGATCTGAATCGTATCTTCTTGAATAGAGCAAGAACAAACACTTCCCAGGTATCAGATAATAGTGGTTCCCTTCTCTTCAACTTGTGGATATTTTTGCATATTTTTAATAATTTTATCTTCTAACTCTTCTATATTTTTTAGATTGGGCTTTCTATGCCATTCAGGCTGCAACAAGATCTCTGTCTTCAAATGACTCCTACCTCAACCTGCAAGTGGCCAGGAGGGCAAAAGCACCATTGTCTGCCCCTGGGGTCCAAAACTTTTTAGTGCCAACATTATGTGGAATAGAAAGGCAACTCTTGGCAAAATAAAGACTGTTCTATATGAAACTTTGACATGTGAACAACAAGGATTTCAGAAAGATTTAGAAAACTGTATTAGGGGAGGAAGGATGGCTCAGGCAATGACAGAAGTCCCACGTTTAATTGTCAGTACCCACAAAGTGGAAGACAAAACTGACACCTACAAATTGTCCTTTGTACTCAGCAAGCATGCTTATAACCCATGTAACCACATACTGATAAATGAATTAATGTAAAAAAAACTATATATAATGTACTCTTTGTGATTGAAAACACTGATTTGGGCATTCATATGACATTATTAAACATGATTCCACTAGGAATAAAAATTCCAGATTGGTAAAAAGAAAACAGAAGTGTCACTAATGAATCTAAGAGCTAAGAGATAACTATGATTGTTTTATGTATTTCCCTAGTTTCTAATATAACCGTTCAGGCTTCTAATTTCATAGTGGTTGACATAATTTGATGAAACTGCTAAGAGCTGTAAAAACAGACAATAGTGGTTATTAGATGCATATCTTACTGTTTAGAAAGTCCTGATTGGCATATAAAATTGCTTTCCTCTATGAATTTCCCCATCAACATTATAAAAGAAACTTATATGTAAAAATACAAGTAACTTTAAATACACAAAATGTTATGACTGTCAGAACACATTCTGTTTCTTGGTTAGGCACAAATCCTTGCTAACAGCATTGGCCATAGTGAAGTCATGTTTTAACAAATACATGATAATTTAAAATTTAAGAAAATAGAATATATTTTTCAGTTAATTAATCCTGACAAAATCTCAAGAAAGTTCCCAGCCCCTGCCAATCTCTGTGCTATGTCAGCCCCAATGGTTTGAGTGTTCTGAAAACTGAGAAAACAATGTGTATGCAGGTAAGTGTACACAACTATGAGCCTGTGTTTGAAGACTTGACACATACTTCCTTCCTTGGTTTCTGTCCACCTTACTTTTAGATGGCATCTCTCATTGGTATGGGAATGGGGCCTACTGATTGTCTAGCCTGGCGGAACAGCAAGGTGAACATCAGGGACTTGTCTGTCTCCTCACGCTGCCCATGACTGTAGTTGGAGGTATAAGCTGCATTGCCTTGCAAGTATATTGGGAGTAGGGACTCCACCACTGATCTTCAAGCTTGCACAGTAATTACCCACTGAATCATCTCCCTAAGTTGAAAGTGAAAATTATATTAAAATTATGTGACTAATCTGATTGGTGATAAGAATGTTCCTATAAAAATATACAGATAAGTTATTAAAGGTTACAAATTAGCGCCACAGAGAAAAAAATAGAGAAATATATTACTTCAAAACCTTTTATTAGAATATTGACTTTTAAAGTCTTTGTTTAGGTGTAAGATCATGGTAGCTTTGGTTTACCTGTCAAGTTGCTGAGTTATTCAAATGATCTATAATTCCAAGAAGTAAAGGGTGGTAAATTATACTCTTTCAGTATAGTCTGCATATAACTTTTAATTTTTCTTATTTTTATTTTAATCAGTTTTCTAAATATAAAGGTATTTCACTTGATGTCCCCACACTACACACTTGTTAGAATATATTGTGATCAATTATAACCTTTCTAAGAAATATGTTATTCTTATTTGGGAAAGCAGTGAAAAGTTGCAAAATATATTTTAGCATAGTAACAAGATAATTAGACTCTTTAGTCACAAACTGTTCTCTTGCCAAGTTAGGCAACATTCCAAAAACCACATGGCTTCCACATTCCGTGATGTGATTATAGAATTTTCACTCACTTAAAAAGACATGAATGTATTGAAGTATTCCTTCAAAATCTTTTCCTTAGGCTTGCAACTATGTAAGTGTTTCAAGACTTGAGTCCCATACCAAGTAATGCTAGATGATTCTAGAACATGATTTCAATGAATATGGTTGTTGAAGGAATATATGCTTAATTTCTGTTTTGTTCTTGTTCAGTTATTTTTTTAATTATGTGATTTTCAGAGGCTACGAAGGTGAAGGAGAACAGTGACTTGAGAACAGTTATGTAACAGCATCACTGAAGAAAAGTCCACCAGAGAGGTCATGGCCAGATGATAGCTATGCGTGTGCAGTCCAAGAAGAATGTGAAGAGACACCACAGAGGAGTCAGAGAAAGATAAGGAGATAAAAATGCTAACTTCCCTGATCAGTACATGTTGCATCAATTATATAAGTTATACCACTGTACTTCTGAACTATGTTCAAGTATAAATCTTAAACAATTCCTCATGGTTTAAAAAGTCAAGTTCTAAGTTCCTTGTTTTTCTCAGAACCCAGTTCTTTCCCAAAGGTTCCTAATAGTTGCACCACAGACATTAAGCCAAACTGGACACCTCTTCCAAATGCCTTAAGAAGTTCTGGTTCATTGAAAATCATGGTAAACTTGATAATGTCTAAATTTTAATGAGAGAAATAAAATGAAAATTGGAAAATATTTGTGAATAATCAGTAGTGATGTAGAAAACACATTTGAATACAACAATTACCCAATTGACACATGCAGTTGCTCCAGGGAGTCTTCCACACTCTCCCAACATGTGGAGTTCTTGACTTTGGAATTGCCCTTGTAACTTATGTTAGAGCCAGAATACCACACATATGGCATGACAGTCTTGATGTGCCCTCAAATATGGTGACTTTCCTCTGCTGCTTGCTCTTATTACACAAAGACTACCACATGAGTGAGTCTGAACTCAACTGCGGAGAACGTATGTAGGAAAACCAAAAGACTGTGCTGGCTGCTTGACAAACACAAACTATTTCAGTGGGCCACTTAACATTGTGTCTCTAATCCTAATCATTATAAGGATATGCACCCATGAGTGACACAGCGAAACAAGCCACACTGTTGTGGAGTGGTATAAAATAGTGCTCCTATGAAGTTGATATCCAGCTTCCCCACTCTCCAGCCTTGTCTATATTTAAAATTTCTATTTGGAAGGGGTTGTGCTATGCAATGATAAGTAACAGATAAACTGCAAAATAAAAATTATACATTATAAATTTCTAACTTAAATGGTGGAATTAGAGTTAGAAGAGAACTAGTGCATGTTTAGATGAGGTGAGTTGTATATATATATATTTTTTTTACTGTAATTCGGATGTAAATGTCAAAACAGACATCCTCAATTGTGTCTACATTAAGTAAAGAACTAAAACTGGGGGGCAAGAATAGGTATATTTTGTTTTGCATAAGTCCTCTTATATAACACTAAAAACACCAATATCACTATGTAAGAGCAATAAATATTAACAATATCACTGTGCAAGAGCACTGAAAACTACCAATATCACTAAATAAGAGAACTGACAACTACCAATATCACTATGTAGGAGCACCTAAAACTACCACTATCACTATGTAAGAGTGCCTAAACCTACTGGTATCACTATGTAAGAGCACCTAAAACTACCAATATTGCTATGTAACAGCACCAATGTTTATGATCACTATCACAGTTTCTCATCTTAATGTAATCAAAGCATAAGGAAGATCCCTTGCATCTGTGGGATTATGGATTAGGAAGCCCTAACACCAACCCTAAGTGTATATATTTAAAAATATTTGGGAGCCCAGGATTCCTCAGACCATCTCCACCCAAAACACACACACACACACACACACACACACACACACACACACACACACACACTTACTTCTGCTTGAATATTAAAAATTAAAGTTTAGTTTAAGATATATTTTTAAAATATGCATAAATTTTGATTGAGTAGTCCCAAATAAAATAACAAACTTTTATCAAGACACTTAAAAATCTCCATCTATTTTAGACATTATATGTTTATGGCAGCATTGTTTGGAACAGATCACTTAGAAAAATGAATGTCATTAAAGACCAGTATAATGGAAAATTATTATACTATTAAACAGCCCATTAACAATGCATGTTAATGATCTGTGTCAATATCCATGATAATAGCTAAATTGAAGTAGTCACAATATTGGTAGAGCAAAAATTAAGAGTGTAAAAACAGTGTACCGGGGGAGGTACATTCTCCCCACTACATTTCTGGGTATCACAGCAGGGTGACAGTGTGTGTATTAAAGTCTCCTATGGTGCAAGCATAGAATATTTGATTTTGTATCAATAGTGACATGAGTCTTATAAATGACAATGGTGAAATCATACTTTATGGCATTAAAAAAATCTAGTCATTTGTTTTGGAAAGTAATAAATAACTGTCACACAAATTCCAAAATAGCAATACTGTTACTCTATATACTTCATCGAGAAGAGGCTAATAAATACTTTAAGAGAGTCATGTAATGAAAAGCTAAACCAAAATGTGAGCTTATATGGTCCAGGTAAGTTTTCTTGCTTTTCTATGTATCTCTATGAAGATACTTTTCAAGACATATGAGTTTTAAATGTCAAAAAAAATTATTTTTAAAATAATATAACACTAATATCTATCCACTAGTGTTCATGGTTTTCCTATCAGATAAATAGACAAATCTTTTAAACGCATTGGTGTATTGCTTCTAGATATTGAGAACTTGGAAATATACAACTTATACCTATGACCTGGATAGAAAATTAACTATTCATTCTCAAAGTAGAGAGAAAAATAACTATTAAAGAGACAAGTGAGAAGGAAAATAAAAACACACAATGGAGAAAAAATGAGAAGAAAAAGAGGAGGGAGGAAGAGAGAGAGCAGGTAAAAGTAAGAGGTAGAAGAGGGACTGAATATTTAAACTGGAAAATTAATTTAGGTATTTTAGACTTTGGGCATGGCTGTGTTTTTTATATCAGGGCATACTACTGCCCAATAGTCATTGTCTGTGATGATTGAGAATATATTTTGACAACAGTGTATATCTTCTTCTGTTTAGATTATTTTGCTGTCTAGATTAAAAGCATATTAATTCTGAAGACTAAGTAGAGTTCCTCCTGCCCATTAAACTCTCAGTCCATGTGGCTTCTCCATATGTCGATCCCACTCCTCATCTGTGGCTGTCATTGGCTGACAAGCCTGGCGTCTCCAACACCCTGAAAGTCCCATCACACAATGGTCTCCCCTTTACAGCTTGAAGCACTACTTTTTCAGAGTTTGTCTGGTTCTGTCACACAGGGGACAAGATCAAGCTCTGATCAGGTCCCCACAAATATGGGCTAAAATGGCTTATGAATGCCAAGGCATCTGAACTCAGAAAGTGTTTCTCTTTGTATCTGTACAGATCAGGGCAAACTGGAGCTCTAGTTTTAAAGCCAAAACTTTAAATGAGCTCACACCCTCATAATGCTGTCCTGTGATAGGTGGGGACAGGCAAGTCTGGGAAAGTTACCATGGCATTTCCCTAGTGTCTCAGAGCGAAATTCCCAGTGGTAATAACAAAAGCTGTGCCGACGCCTTCTGCCTTTGTTTCTGGATATGCTACGTCTCTGGCACAACTTCATAATTTATGTTCTCTCTTCCTTGTGGAGCATGCTTCAATTACTATTCTGAAAATCTCAGATAAATTCTTTGAAAAGCTGTTGCATGAATGTAGTCTTGTGGATTTTCAAGAACCCTTCCTTCCCTCTGGAACATTTTGAGTATAGTATTCACAGTCAGCTCTTACTGGCTTTCCGGTCTTTCCCACCAGACCTTGATGCTAAGCTGAGTTTATAGATTTCGGTGTCTTTTCTAGTGTGACCCTGCACACTTTGCAAATGCCCACCATTGTAATACATCATTTTATTTCAATTGAAATAAGTTATGTTACCTATGATTAAAATTTAAATGAGTAATGTTTTAAAAAGCCACTGAACAGTTTGGATACAATTGAACTTTTTGTTTCTGTGTTTGTGAACACTGATTCAGGTAGATTACAGAAATATGCATAAAATGTTTTTAGGTTTCAAGTCCTTTTAAAATTTGCTTGTGCCTGTGTGCTTCTCACCTCCTGTTTAATCTTTGACATATACATGCTACAGTTTCTGTCAATCATTACCTACCACACAGTAGTACAGCACAGCTTTTCCCATTTGAATGTAATTTCTAAGATAATGATCAGCCTCTTCCACACCTTCCCCTGACTCTCCCAGTCTCTGAAAGGCACTACTCTGCTCTTCCCTGAAATTTCAGCTTTGGGACATCTTTAAATAACCCTGCCATTTATGTAAATTTACCTTCTAAAAATATAAAAATTCATGCCCCATTTTTTCTCATTTTCAACAGAATGGGAGCATTCAATTTGGATGTGTACTTTTCTTCTATTAAAGCAGGCCACAGTGACATACAGTGACCGTGGCTGTGATGATGGGAATGCTGGTAGCAGAACTTGTATTGGCACTGTGGCCTGAAACTGATCCTGTAGCCAAGCCCTGAAAAATGGTCCCTATTTTTGGAAATGAGTTCTTTCAATGTGCCCTAGTGGAAACCCTTCAGGCTTTTATGATTTCCTCTAAACATTTAAATTCATGTCCCGATTATGCATTCTGACTAACAATTATTGGTTTCTTTCCAGGAAATAAAATATGCGTTACGCCATTTCCATTCTTATTGGCCTCATGCGGTCTCCTGCTTTCTTTATGATTTGTAACTTAGTTTATCTTTCAAGTGGTAAAAGTAATTTTAGTATGTTTTTGAACCTTTTATTGAGGTAAAAATATGAATTAAGTACTGAAATAAATAAAATAAGTATGGGATAATGAATGATAATCATGCACATTAAAAATTATGGTATTATGGTATCACAAATTGGTATGTCATATTTCATTTATCTTCCATTTATCCTGTAAGCTTTTGTTAAACTGAATAAATAGCAGCATTATTCTAAATGTGTTATTTAGAATTCAGTATTCAGTGAAGCTTTTAGATAAAATAGCCAATATTAAATTATGATCATCTTATTCACTTATTTACTAAATATAACATGAAAATGTCAAATTAGCTCAGGTGTTTAATTACATGACAAAAGGACCACTTTATAATTGAAGAAAACTATACAATACTTAATGTGCTACTATTATGTGTGTATACATGTGTGGCCACAGTGCAAAAGTGGAACTCAAAGGCCAATGTATTGGAGTATGCTTTCAACTTCCCTTTGTAGATTCATGGAATTGGGCTGAGCTCATCTCTTGGAAATCATGGCCTTCTCCCAGTGAGCCATCTAGTCAGCTCCCAAATAACATTTATAAAATACTAGTTATATAAAATTATGTGTCTTCTGTAGAATGTACTAAATGTACTAAAAGAGAGATCCAAGTGATATCACAATACATAATACTGGCTGTTCTTGCAGAGGACTCAGGTTTTATTCCCAACACCCACCATTGCCTCTATCTCTACTTCCAGGGGGCTCTGATGCCCCTTCTGGACTCTGCAGGCAATGCATGCATGTGTTGATCAGAAATCTATACAGGTCTATAATTAAAAATTAAATATTGACAGATAGTTGCCACACATATACTATACTATTTGAAAATCATATACAAGTTATTGAAAAATATAAACATTACTAAAAAAGTAGAAATGTGAGATGTATAAGTGTATGAAAGCAATAGTTGCTGCAGAATAGACATAAAGGCCAGGATAAAATATATGGGGTTTCTCTTTGGGAGGATATTGTGTATCAAATGTTGGCAATGTGCTCACCATGTAGCCAAGGATGACCTTGAACTTTTGAACTTCATATATCTACTTTCTAGTTCTGGGAATGCATGCCCCCACTACCAAATATGAATTATGCAGTGATGGAGATCCAATTAATGGATGCTAGACAAACGCTCTGGCATCTGAGGTACATGTGCAGACTTGATGGTTATAGCCTGGTGTCTCGTGACTCTGCACAGGAAAAAGTTATGAACTGTCAGTCACCATCACTCACCATTTGGACATTGAGTAGTTCCCACTGAAAACAGATGGGACCTGTGATACCTCATGGCATCTCATACAGACACTATCTTGGAGAAAGTGAGATTTTCCTGTCAAGAGTCGCTTGATTAGCTTTATTATGTCATATTTAAACAAGAATTATTGAAGTTTTAAGTTTACAGTTATATCCAGTGCTCTGCAATTTCCCTATACAGCAATCTAAATACACGATGTGCACAGCAGCACAAGTGCCAAAGCATCATTAGTTAATTGCATAGTTTTAAAATTATCATAATTTTAGGACTGAAGAAAGCACAAGGAAAAAAGAGACATAACACATTTTTTCTTTTTAAATTCTGCAAAGCAGTTTCAGTAATTCTCATTTAAATTTTACCAAGGAATATAATCCCATTTTCTAAAACCCTTTATTTAATAATACTTGGATTTTTTAAACATAAAGTCCTGTTTCCCCGAAGTCAAGATGACAGGAATGCTGACGTTCTGATCATTTTCTACTTGGAATTCATTTGATGAAGAGACATTTTCATAGGTTATAATGAATCAATGCGCTTAGAAAAACTGTCTTGTAATGAATGTGTGAGGGAACTGGAACTATTTAGTCACAGAGCTGAGCTTTCATGGAAGACATAAATAGCTGCTCCAAATATAGGTGGGTTTGCAATAGGGCAGGTCCTCCTCTCACATCAATCATCAATCAAGACATTGAACCACAAGCTTGCACAAAGGCCCATTTGATGGGGTGGTTTCTCAGTTGGTTTCCTGCTTCCAAAATGACTCTAGCTTGTATCAAGTTGACATAGAACTAATCAGCGCAGTTTAAGGTTTTCTTCTTTCTCCAGTCCTCTTTTTTTGTTTGTTTGTTTTGCTTTGCTGTTTTTCCAGACAGGGTTTCATTGTGTAGCCCTGACTGTCAGGGAACTAGTCCTATAGACAATGTTGGTCTGAGTCATTCACAGTGATCTGCCTGCTTTTGACTCCAGAGTGTTGGGATAAAAGGCAGGTAACACCCCCACCCAGCATATCTTCCAAAGTTCTATGGTAGTTCATGTAACTAATACTGTCCTGATTGGCACTTGACTCTGTTTCACAGATGGTTACCCGAGGAAGGGTACATCAGTGATGAGAACATGGATGAAGTTAGTCAATAGGTTAAAGAGCTACAGTTGGCAATAGTGAGTCCCAGTGTTCTTCCCTTGTGTAGGGGAGAGGCAAAGTGAATCAGCAACAATGTGTCATTTTTTGAATGATAGTGGAAAGACAGATGTTTGAATGTTCTCATTACTAATAAATGAAAAATAGAGATTTGACATAGAAAATACAACATTGTTTTGGAATTATGCAAGGTATGGTCAGGCTTTGCTTAATTCTAGAAATACACATTAAATTCTCTCTACAACTCCAACTTTGGGAACTTTGCTTAAACTTCCCTATGTTCTTTTAAGGGTGTTTGAGGTAATACACAACCTGAGAGAAGCTAGGAAGTAAGGAAAACCTAAAAGAAACATACATGGACCCCTGAGAAGTGGAAAGGGACAAGATCTCCTGAATAAATTGGAACCACAGGGGTGGGGGAGAAAGAAGAGAGGAGAAGGGGAGAGGGGAGGAGAACATGAGGGATCAGCAAGGCCCAGTTGGGGAAACAACATGGAAGAAGAGCAAGGAAAGATATACCTTAATTGAGGGAGCCATTATGGGCTTAAGGAGAAATCTGGCACTAGGGAAATCTCCAGGAATCCACAGAGATGACCCCAACTAAGCATCTAAGCAATAGTGGAGAGGCTTCTTAAATGCCCTTCCCCTATAATGAAATTGTTCACTACCTTAAATGTCATCATAGATCTGATAGAAGCAGAAGCAGAGATTCATAACTATGCATTAAGCCAAACTCCTGGAATACAATTGTTGAGAGGGAGGACAGATTTGCAAAGGGGACAAGATGATGCTTTGGAAACCCACAGAAAGAGTTCACCTGAGAAAGTGTGAGCTCACAGACCCTAGTCTGACAGACTGAACTAGGACCCCTGAATGTGGGTGGCATTTGGGGGGTCTGGGCAGTCTATGAGGCCTCTGGTAGTAGAACCAGTATTTATCCCTAGTGCATGAATGGGCTTTGGGAGCCTATTCCTATGGAGCCATACTCTCTCATCCTAGATACATGAGGGATGGACTAGGTCCTGCCCCAAATGATGTGACAGACTTAGATGATTCCCCAGGGGAGACCTCACCCTCCCTGGGGAGTAGTTGGAGGTGGGATGGGGGTTTGTGGGGGGAATGGGAGGAACAGGGAACTGGGATTGGTATGTAAAATAAGATTGGTTTTAATTTGAATAAAAATTAATAAATAAACTTGATATTTACTTGTTTAAAGGAGTGGGGTTGAGAGTCAAAAAGGTACACAGGTTGCATCTGTGCTGATTTTTAAAGTTTAAGGAAAGTGTGTATCAAATGAAAACAAACCCAAAGATGACTTTTTACATTATTATGTGAATTGGTAATGACTTGTAATTGACTGAAATTGCCTATTTCTATGAGGCTAATATTGGTGAGCTAGTGTTTTCTGGATTTGTCCTCCTCTGTCTCTGAAATTATAACTGTTGAAAAGGGTCAGCTACTTCACTTTCCTTCCTGACAGACACAATGGAGAAGCTAGACTAGAATAAATCACAATTGGACAAAGCAGGCTGAATGGGCAGCTTTCACTAATCCCAGGACACAACTCTGCAGTCCTTGACATGGATTTAAGGGCAATGATGGTAGGCTCTTCATTGGATTTGGGACTAGTTTCAAGTTCACACCTCCTTCTATGGACAAGGAAGGTAAATATAAAAGGAAATTGAGTTTCAGAGAAACCAGGGTCTTCACTCACATATGTGAAGGTAACTGAGTCTCAGCTACTGGGAGGCAAGCTGGAATAGGAATGTCATTTTTCCTTCTTCACATTAAACATCTACTGATTAATTCTTCATTTTATCCAGATTGTTGCTGTTAAAGAATTCTTGAATACATCACAAAAGGTAATGTTAATTATTACTAATTAACAGCAATCAAGACAGGATACAAACACTTAAACTGACCAGATCCAGGCAGTGGTAGTGAGAGCCTTTAATCCCAACACTTGGGAAGCAGAGGCAGGCAGATCTCAGTTTGTTCCAGGACAGCCAGAACTGTTACACAGAGAAACCCTGTCTCAAAAACCAAAACAAAAGAAAACCAAAATCCAAACACAAAAAACAAACAAACAAAAACAAAAAAAGAAGCTGACTAGAAAGCTTATTCCATAACTTGGAATACAAATCATTTACCACTTAAATGTAATATAAAGAAAGCAATTATATACTTAATGAAATAAGTCTAACAAACCTTTGGAACTCCACCGTAAATTAATATCCAAACACAGCAATGATATGGAATATTGGCTTATAATACAATAGATAAATATTAAGCTTTAAAAAGCTTCCTATAGTCTATTTGAAAATTCATCTCAATAGTTTAATTTTATGAATAATGAAATAATGGAGAATAAAGTAGTAGACTATATATATATATATTATTATATTAATAATATAATTATTATTATATTAATAATAGTTATTATATTAATCAAACTACTGAGCAGTTTTCAGAGGAGGTAAGTTGAGTCTGTGTTGAAAGTTACATTGCCTCTTTGGATTAATTCCTATATTAGTATATTTCATTCTCCCTCTTTCCTTCGTTCCTCCCTTCTTTCCTTTCTCCCTCCCTCCCTCCCTTCCTCCCTCCCTCCCTCCCTCCCTCCCCTTCCTCCCTCCTTCCTTCCTTCCTTCCTGTAAACATATTCACTAATTTTTACATACCCTGCATCTTTTTTTTAATTTATTTTTTATGTTCACAAGTGTTTTATCTATGTGTACATATGAGCTAGAAAATGTCCGATACTCTGGAGCTGGAGTTCCAGGTGTTTGTGAGCCACTATGCGAAGCTAGGACAGACCTTTAGTTCTCTGCAAGAACAACAATCATCAACCACTAAGTTGTCTCTGTAGTCCCAATGTCCAGCATTTTATCAAATGGGTATGATCTATAGTATCTTTTACTAACAGTAATTTATATGATTACAATCATTCATCATAACTTTAAAACTTTGGTTAACAAATTTTTGTTTTAATTTCAATTTTTGTAAATCTAAGTAAATATATTGTCTTTGAATTATAGGAAATAAGATGAAATTTATTTTTCCTTTATATCTTAGAGGAATGTACTTTCTTAATAGTATTTTTAGATAATTATTATCCATTTATGGATCATATATTACACTAAAGCATAACCATAATTTCTAATTTTTATAAAAGGAAAATAATGATAACGTGAAGTATGTTTTTATAGCAACCAACAAAATAAGGCTAATTCTAATTCTAAGGATTTACAAACTATGAAAATTAGTCTAAATTTCATAATGTGGGAAGAACAGTGTTGAAATAAATGATATCTATTTCATTTAATTTTTTTTTTCAAGGCAGGGTTTCTCTGTGGCTTTGGACACTGTCTGGAACTAGCTCTTGTAGACCATGCTGATCTGGAACTCACAGAGATCTGCCTGCCTCTGCCTCCTGAGTACTGTCATTTAAAAATTTTAAGGAGTACTTGAACTAACCTGCAACCCTTGGCCATGGAATGATAAAAAAACAATGATCTTAATTTTTTAAAAAAATACTTATTAAGTTTAGTCTTATGTGTATGAATGCTATGTCTGCATGTTTATATATGTAATGTGTACATGCAGTGCCCACAGAAGTCAGAGCAGGGAGTCAGAACAGAACTCCTGGAGAGGGACTACAGGTGGATATGAGATATTATGAGCAGCAAATGCTCTTAGCCACTGAGCCATCTGTCCAGCCCCAATGTAGTAAGTTTTTTTATTTAATATCCTTTTTATTGTATTAAAATTTAAAGAATTGAATACATTAATACTACATTTACACCATTACAACCCCTCCCACAGACCTCCCTACTTCTTCCTAAACCATTAGTCTTTATAAAAGAATAAAATAAGACATTAGATTACAACCTGCAAAGACATCCCATTTTTATGACCATCTAAGATATTCATCTTTGTTGGCATGTATGTGACATTTATGTTACCATTGAGACACCAAACCAGATTCAGGTAACAGTACTAGTATGTGTAAACAGATTTTCTTTCCCAGCTTTTACACAGCAACCAAGCACATTCTTTAGTAAGAATTGAATTTCAGAGAAAACTTAATTTCTCTGTCTGTTGTCTGTATCTTCAAGACAACACAGGAAAATCCAATTATTAACTCATGTTAATTCTCCATTCTTAAATAAGAAAGATATCCCTCAAAAACTGCATTTAAAAGCTTGGAAAATTTAAAGTGGTCTGTGGATAGGAAATTATCAGCAAACTTGATATGAGAATTTATTTGGACACTGGAATTACAGTGACATTGAGTCTGATAAGGACCATCACCTAACAGCTGTTTGTCTATTCCCAAAGATAATTGTAGATCTTAGTTCCTTGATTTTAAAATTAATCAAGTTGCTTCTTAATTTCCCCTTTTGTAGTCAGAGTCTCAAAATGTGGCCTAACCATGTCATGAACTCACTGTGTAGATCAGGCTGTCTGGCCCTCTGTTTCCCCTAGTCTAATGGAGTTCTGGGACAGAAAATGAGAAACTGTGGCTTTAAAACATGCATGATTTAATGTGCATTATTTATTACACTCTACTGATTTCCATAGCAATTGTTCAACTGTTTTCCTGCCTCTAAGCTTCATGTTCTATACTCTATTCTGTAGCATTCTTCACATTACATGTAGTGATAAGCCTTTAAAACCTAATGCATGGGGCTAGAAGATGGATCAGCAGATCACTGAACTAGAGGATCCAACTTCACTTCTCAGCACCCATGTGCACAGACTCCAACCATTGTTATTTCCAACTCCATGGACTCTGACATCTCCTCATCAGGTTTCTACCAGCACTGCATTCATGTGCCCACATCCTACATACAAACACACACATACACACACACACACACACACACACAATGAACAAGAGGAATTCATATTAAAAAATTTTATACTACGTGTAAAACCAAACTCAGACAAATCATGTCATATCATATGCTACTCAAAATCATATCATCACTGTCTGTATCACACAGAAAAGGAATCCCATCTTAATCTTACCCTGTGAAAGCTGAATTGGCAGGACATTTCAGAATTCATTCCCTCTACATTAAAGCCAAATTATAGTGTCTTATGCTGGTTAGGACAAGCAAGCTTATGTCCTAGGGACTGTATGACATCTCATCTGCTGGGAAGACCTTTGTCCAGATCTATTCATGGATGAAATGCCTACCTTCAGATGCTCAAGGTCATCAACATGAAGAGCTATATCCTATGATAGAGTCACTTCATTTAAACTTCATTGGAATTTTCATAATTTTGTGGCATTGTCTACTTCCTCCCTTGGTTTTATTATTTTATATACTATATTGGTTGTTATCATAATAGCGTCACTGATGATACTGATGAACTTGTATTTCCCAGCATGACATATTCAAAAGGCCCATTTTCTGTTCACTGTTACATCCTTAACAATGCCAACTATTCAATCAATTTCTTCAAAAGATAAATGAATGTCAGTGACACTGAACTGAGAAATCTAGGTTCAGAAGCAATGTTTAGTTTATTAACAATGGAACTTACATGATATCTTTTACACAAACACAAGCATTCTGAAGACCTCTTTGGTGATTTTCCAGACAAAACTAATATGCTAATATACTTATCAGTGCACCATGTTTCAATAAAGCATATGATTTCCAACAAAGGATTTCATATGTCTTAGAAGTTCACAATCTATGAAAGAAACAATAAATAATAAAAGAAATGATCATGTATTATATTTAAGAAGTCACATTTTAAAAGTTAATGCACCAATTCATCCTAAATATTATCCAAATGGTGTCAATTTGTTGCATACAACTATAAATGCAGTTTAGAAGTGAGTTCTTATTCTGCAGAATCTCATGAGTTGATATATAGGTGCCCATCATTAAAGAAGAATAGTGAAATAGATTTTTGTGTACATCATCATCATTGCCCCAAACTCCAAGTGTTTATGGTTTCAATAGGATATAGGTGTGACCATAACTGCTTATCCTACTGCTAGTGTCTACTGAGCAATACTTTCTCTTCATATTCAAACACGTTCAACTTGGGATAATAAATTACAGTTATTTGGACACAGATCTGAAGGTCAGTGGGAAGATCTGGGGAAGGTGTAGTCGTTATAGCCATGATCCTGGGAACAAGACACTCTATGACTTGTTTCTAAAATACTTTGAAATTTAAAGGTCAAAGAGTCTTAAAAAGCTAGCCAAAAGGCAGAGAAGACAAACCAATTAAGTCAGAGGAAATCAAAGCAAAGTTGGTGTCACAGAGGCCAAGGGAAGAGCATGTTTCAAAGAACTCCATGAATGATACTGGTAGCAAAGGGGAAATGAAGACAGAGGGCTTGCCAGAGTATGAAGCAACAGAAAGATCATTACTGACATTAACAATAGATCTACCGCAGGAACCATAGCAAATGGAAAGAATGGAGCTGCAGAAAAGAAATATGTGTTCTTAAGAGGTTCGCTTTGAAAGGTTGTAAAGGAATAGGACTGCAAAGGGGTTAGCAACACGAGTATTTTAAGCCAGGTTAAGTCTCAGCATGCAAGTGCTGAAGCAAGTGATTCAATAGAATGTGACAATAAGTGGTGCTTAGAAAGGAGACAGCAATTATAGGATTGATGCCTACAGAAAGGAAAGGGAGAAAATTAACAGAGATTACATTTGTCAAGAAACTTGTGGATTTTGTTTCTGACATTTTAAAAATTAATTTTAACATGATACATAAAGACTAATGAATGTACAGAATTATGAGTGCTGTACAATTTATTTAATGTCAATGGGATATGAATACATATGTACACATACATGCATGCATATGTATAGTGGAGGTTTGAATAAGAAAGACCCCCATAGTGTCATATGTTTGAATGCTTGGTTGCCACATAGTAGAAGTATTCTAAAGTATTATGCGGATTAGCGGTGTGGCCCTGGAGGAAGAGTGTCACTGGGGGTGGGATTTGAGGTTTCAAAAGCCTTTGCTTGGCCCAGTCTGTCTCTATCTCAGTCTCAGTCTCTGTCTCTGTCTTTGCCTATGGATCAGCAACTGCTGCAGTACCTTTTTGCATGCTACCATGCTCCCAGCCATGTGATAATGGACTAAACCTCTGAAACTGTAAGCAAGCCAAGATTTAAATGTTTTCTCTCATAAGAGTTTTCCTGATCATAGTATGTCGTCACAGCAATAAAACACTGACAAAGAACACTTACAATACAGACATTCAAAATCTTCTACCATTCATAACAAACACTGCCTAAATGCTGTCAATACTTAACTTTACTGTGGAGAGCAAAGTGGAACTTCTTACTTTTTAACTTAACTAATTCTAATTCCCAACTCCTTCCTCTAGCCTCTGGCAACCATCATTCTACTCTGAATTCTTAGCAGGTTAACTTCCTTTTGAATGTACGTGGAAACTGAGACAGGGTTACAAACTATGTCTGGATCATTCCATTTAGATCATCTCCAGTTCCATCTATACTATCAAGAATGTCAGAGTCCCATAAACTTTCCTGGACTAAACAACTTCTATTGTATGTGTGACTGTTCTCTTTGCTTAGTATGGCATATGCTGTAGAAAACATGGGCATGGCTCTAACCAGCTTCCTTGTAGAAGGAATAATTCCAGGAGCAAGTGAGAGCATATTTCATCTTAAAATCCCACAGAAATCCCCTAGTGGGCTTATTGTTTTCTAAAATCAGCATTATCTTCATCTGGGAAAAATGAAGTGCCATTGGTATACAGAAATGAATAAAAGTGGGAGCCAGGTGTTTGAGTAGGATAGAACAGTGTTGGTCAGATCACATCTGCTGGTAAAACTATTAGCATTACATGAGAGAACTTATTAGAAATGTAGATGGTCAGATATCTCATTAGATTTTTATACTTTACATTTTTTTATTCGTTCAAATTAGGAACAAGCTTGTTTCACATGTCAATCCCTTCTCCCTCTCCCTCTCTCTCTCCCTCTCCCTCCCCTCACCAACAACCCTCCTACCCGACTCCGACCTACCCCCAACCCCATCCACCCTCCACTCCCCAGGCAGGGTAGGGCCCTCCACAGGGGCTCCATAAAGTCCACCACATCATCCTGGGTTAGGCCTAGGCCCTTTCCCATGTGTCCAGGGCAAGAGTGCATCCCTTCACATGGGATGGGCTCTCAAAGCCCCTTCATATACCAGGGAAAAATACTAATTCACCACCAGGGTCCCCCTAGAGTGCAAAGGCCTCCTCATTGACATCCATGTTCAGGGGTCTATATCAGTCCTGTACTGGCCTCCCAGACAGCGTCTGGGGTCAATGTGTTCCCCCTTGTTCAGGCCAGCTGTTTCTGTGGGTTTCACCAGCCTGGTACCGACCCCTTCACTCTGGTCAATTATCTCATTAGATTATTATACCTTACATTTTTACAAGTGGCTTGTGCACCTCTCAGCTCTAAGAGGCACTTAGGCTAAATGAAGAGAACAAATTGACAGGTTAGGATGTGATGGAACTATGCAAATTAGGTGGGGCCATGATTTTACTGTGGCATTAGTTGGGTATAGCCTTCAGAGGTCATCTCATTAATGATACTTTATCTGTCTCTACTTCAAAGTCATCTGTGCTTCTCCAGTGGGTGTCCTACTGTCAGTGAATGGCACCTCAATTCCCTGCCAGTGTTGATTATGTTCAGTATCTCAGACCAGTGAAATCTTTCATGGAGTCCTGTGGTTGTTTCCACTGACATCTATCCCACATATCTCTGCAGGTCTTTGTCATCTGGACCCTTGACAAATCTCCATTATCTCTACCTGGGTGCTTTTGAGAGACTCCTCCTCATTCTCTTCATTAGGTCTATAGTGCTATCTCCTCCTCCATATTCTAAGACTCATAAAGTACTAAGTGGAGCATTCCAAACTTTCAACAGCCTCTCCACAAGCACAGCTGAGATATAACTACAGGAATTTAGGATGTTTCACACTGAGAAGTTCAGACAGGAGTTGTAAATTGGAGGATTTGAAATCCACATGTAAACACTTGAAGCAAAAATAATCACTAAGATTTTCAGAGGCCCATTGAGCATCTACAGGGATAGGCATTGGAAGTTTGTTACCTCCATTTTAAAATAATAACATTCAGGATTGCTTCCAGTTAATCATAAACTCTGAAGTCATAAACACTAGAGTTATGAAGGAAAGAATGATTTGAGAATAAATCCAAAGTATGGGCTTACTTTCTCATTATGGTGATTGTCCAGAGGAGAGATGGGCTCTGCTTTATTTCCTGATGTTTGTTTTTTCAAGCAAGGTCTCCCATAGCCCTGGCTGACCTCAGACTTTTCCAGCAACTCACATTGAACACCTTATCGGCAACCATGTCCAGCATGATGGGACAATGGTGTGTGCTACCATGAGCAGCTTAAATGCTTTCCTTGTAGTTTTCTTTTGTAGATTTACTTTGGCTGTCTGGTCCCTGTTTTTCTCTTTTATTTCAGCCTGCAAAGCTCAAACAAATCTCTCCTCTGACAGTCCTTTCTTTCTCTGTCATTTCGGGGTGCATGCCTCTCCACTACAGGCTTATTTCAGGTGTAGGGAGCCTGTTTAATTGCCAGTTCCTCTGCTCAGTGATGCCCAGATCTCTGCATTTCCATTTTCATAATCAGTAAACACCAGTGGAGAGGCTGACACAGAGAATGATGCAAAAATGGTTGGTGAATAAATTATCGATGACAAATCCATCTTTATATCAGCCCAGGCTTCCAGATTTGTTTGCAAAATAAAACCACAGGATGTACTGATTCTCAGCACTCAAGGAAAATATTCAAGGAATGTTTGGGATTATGTGAACAGGAGATTTACATAGCTCTTTGCCTCATATTTTAGAAAAATAATCCTTAATTGGATAGAATTTAGTTATTATAAAAACCATGGTAAAATTCAAAGGCTATCTCTAAGTACATCATAAGCCATATGCAAATATCACTGAGAATCTCAATCAGCCTGCAGATATTTTAATGCTTTCTTTTGGATTTTTCTAAACTGTTTTGTAGGTATTTATTAAATCCAGAGGTTTAGTGGTTGATTATTCTGTATCATTTATTGTCCCTCTTTGATTCACAGCACAATTATTCTTTTTAATCAAGAATATTTTTACTTGGAAAACAGCTATGCCTCAAGGAAAATATTTTATGCAGTAAATATTAATGATCGATAGACTAACTGGAAAGAATTCATGTAATTTCTGAATACCATGGATGTTTAATATTTACTAGTTTAGTTATTTAGCCAGATCCACAGCACAACCATTCTCCAATTAAGTATTACTATTTTTAAAATATAATATGCTAAGACATCTATTAAATGTTGGACTGCTCACATATCTCCCTCTCCAATGTCTTCCAAATGACATAAATGCACTTTTAAAGAGCAGGTACAATGGAGAGGGTAAAATGACAAGATGTCAACACAGTTGGAAGACAGGAGATCTCCAGACAAGTGGGAAAGTGAATTCAGACTGACGGATCTTGAGAGTAAGCAGAAGGTGGGAGGCTAACAAGTCAATTAGTTTAGATGTCACAATGACATGATGCTTAGAGGCTCTTGGAAGTTCACCAGCTGATGCTACCTGTACTGAGACTAGAAAGGAACAAATGAAAAGCTTCCAGAATCTGACACTTATCCTTTTTCCACAGTCCATAATGTTAAGTAAGCAAAATTTCTTTGCCTACCCTCAGGACTATATTCAGAGCAGAGGGACCTTCTCTAAACAATAGCTTAATCCAGCCATGGATCATGCAATACAGACATAGTTCAATACAGAAATGAAGCATAATACAACATGGAAATTAGGAATATCTTTATATATAAAAGAACAATTCCTGCAATCTTTTTTAGATAGATTCCCAGAATTCAAAGACAGCTCTAATTGTACCATAGCTCAGGCAGATGTGTGTTTCCTCTAGTCACAGGTCAAAGCAGCCATTGGGAACCAAGAGGCATATTAACACCATGCTATCCATGGATAATTCACAGCGCTAATAGATGGTAGGTCATATGGAAATACACAGTGCTTCCAATGAGTGCTTCAAACACATTATTTTACAACATGGAACTTGCCATTACTAGAAGATTCTGAATGAAATGAATACAGATCTCAATTAATAAAAAATAAGAAAAAATGATTGTGCAAAGGATCACTTAAAGAAAACAGAAACTATGGATAACATCATCTGAAATAAACCAATAGAGAATGAATGATGTCAAGAAGTAGCTACTATAATAATATTAAAATCAATTCATAATCTGTGATTAAAACCTGAAAATACAAGGTTGCCATTTTTATTATGTTGATGCTACCTATGCAAGAGCATGGGAGATCTTTTGATTTTCTGGTTTCTTTATATATGGTCCCCCAGAGAAGGGGAAAGGGACAAAATCTCCTGAGCAAATTAGGAGCATGAGGGAAGGGGAGAGGGAGCTAGAAGAATGAGAGGGGGAGAAAAGGAGAAGTGAGGAGGACATAAAGGAGCAGGAAGGTTGTGTAGGGAGAAAATAGAGAGAGCAAAATAAGAGATACCATCAGAGAGAGAGCAAATATAGGTTGAAAGAGAAATCAGGCATGAGGTAAATGTCCAGAGATCTACAAGGATGACACCAACTAACTATCTAAGCAACAGTGGAGAGGCTACCTTAAATGCCCTCCCCTGATAATGAGATTGATAACTAACTTACATGCCATCCTAGAGCCTTCATCTATCAGCTGATGGAAGTAGAAGCAGACACCCACACTAAACACTGAACTGAACTGGAATCCAGTTGCAGAGAAGGAGGAGTGATGAGCAAAGTGGACAAGACCAGACTGGTGAAACCAACATAAACAGCTGACCTGAACAAGGGAGAGCTCTTGGTCCCCAGGTTGATCACTGGGAAACTAGCATGGAATTAATCCAGAGCCCATGAATGTGGGTGTCAGTGAAGAGGCCTCAGAAATCTATGGTGCCTCTTATAGTAGATCAGTATGTATCCCAAACATAGAAATGGGCTTTGGGAGCCCATTTCACATAGAGGGATACTCCCTCAGCCTAGACACATGGGGGAAGGCCTAGGCCCTATCCCACAGGTTATGACAGACTCTGAAAAAACCCCATTGAAGACCTTACTCTCCCTGGGGAGCAGAAATGGTATGGGATAGGTAGGGTGCTAGTGGAGGCCAGGGGAGGAAGGGAGGGAAAGAGAACTGGGATTGACATGTAAAACAATCTTGATTCTGATTTAAAATTTAAAAATGGAGGGGAAAACCCCTGAAAATATGAAAATGAAAATAGTAGCAAATCTGGATGAAGAATCCAAAATCTACAGAGATAAAATATATGAAAATGCAGGATATGAAAATATGACATCAGAATAAAACAACTACAGAAAAATGTTGGAAAACATAACTTTTCAAAACTATAAATGACAATTTTCTCCAAATTATAAAGTAGAAATTCTTAAACAAGATATTTAGACCAGTACTTCATCCTCCAAATGTCACACATGGCACGCTCATGTCACACTCTCTGAAAGTCATCAAAGAATGTGGTAAATGTCAAAAAAAATGGTGTGTGTGGGTATCTTCTAAGGTAGAACTCAGCCTGTCCCCATTCTGCCATGCAACCCAGCTTTGGACAAACAACATTACAAATCAAAACAAATGAAAGAACCATTTTCATATAAATATTCTTTCATAGGAAGATTGTTCCTAAAGCAGGTGTTCAACACAATAAATGAGAAAAAAAGGATTAATAGAAAATAGAGCCCAATGAAGGACAGTTTTCACATAGGAAAAAGTAAAAACCAATAAACAAATGAAATCCAAGAACAACAATGGAAGGGCATCACATCCTGAGCAGGCTCTCAGATCTGTGGGATGGACAGAGGGAAAACTGTGCAGGAGGACTGAGCAGAGGAGGAAAGGGTGGGTGCAAGTCAATGGGTGTGGCAGCGGAGGAGGGGAGGGAGAGGGACCTGAGATTGACATGTAAAATAATTTTCTTTCTAATAAAAAAAAAAAAACAGAAGTGGAGCTGAAGGATCAGCAGCTAAGTCAACTATAGAAAAAGTTTCTAAGTCAAGTGTTGACAAATACATTATGGTTACATTAGAGTAAGAACGTGAATGTTTCAAAACTCACAAATGATGAGATTTTACTGTTTCAGATGTTATTAGATACTTTAGTGAGTAACAATAGAAAAATTACAAAAAATAAGGCAAGGGTTAAGAAAATGAGAAAAGTAGAAACTTGATGGAAGGTTGGAAATTCCTTTGACTTGTAAAGGGAAATATTGTTTTTTCAGACTTAGCACCAACTAGTATGATGAATTGCATTTATTGTACACTCATGTTAGTAGATCTTTGGACTGCAATTAGTTAGAATGTTTGTTTGATTGTGTTGTTTTTT
Organism: Cricetulus griseus; assembly: GCF_003668045.3. Taxonomy (NCBI): domain Eukaryota; kingdom Metazoa; phylum Chordata; class Mammalia; order Rodentia; family Cricetidae; genus Cricetulus; species Cricetulus griseus. The sequence continues at coordinate 124,793,442 of NC_048597.1, forward strand.
ACTAGTGGAATTGCTTTACGTTTTCTCCCCCTATAACTTGATGTTAGTTAAAGCCTTCGTAAACTGTCTAAATCATGTTTATATATGTCTTTTGTATCCTTAATCTCTCCAAGACTTTTTTCATGAAGGGGTGTTGGATGTGGTCAAAGGCCTTTTAAGCATCTAATGAAATGATCAGTTCATTTATAAGGTGAATTATATTGACTGATTTTCGTATACTGAGCCAAGCCTACACATCTGGGATGAAGCCTACTTGATCATAGTGGAAAATATTTTAATGTGTTCTTGGATTTGGTTTACAAGTATTTTATGAAATATTTTTGCATCTAACTTCGTGGAGGAATCTGGTCTGTAATTCTCTTTCTTGATTGTTATCTCAAAGAAAACCTAGTGCAAAAATAGTAGTTGCTAGCAGTCTTTAAAGCATGTGGTCTCGCTCAGCTGAATAATCTTTGGGTTGGAAAAGAATACATTGAAAATTCTTCAAAACAATATTTGTCACTTGTTTAAAAAGTCTCCAGTATACTTGAGAGTTCAACATATGAAGCTATGGTCTTATTACTAATAACCACAGAATGTGCATTATTATGATTTGTTTTGCTATAATATCGTATCTTCTGTTATTTATAATTATCTACATATCTGTGTGATGTAAAATATTGAATATGTGCCTTAGTTTCATGTTATGATGGTAAAAATACTCTCTTTCAAATCAGTAAGACTTAAGAATGAATCTGATAGAGAATTTACTGTTTTGAAGCATATGATTAATGATAAATTAGGACATTAATCCCAGCCATAGAATAACATCAGAATATTGTGTGCTTCTCTTTACCTTTAAGTTTATTTAGTTAACATTGTTTCATTTGAAAAATTTTTCCATATTTATAATGGACTTCGAATTTCTTATGTATTTAATATTGTATATAGCATCCACTAATGGAAAATTAAGGCATTTTAAAATTTGATTAATTTAAAACACAGGCTTCTATTCTACAACATTACTAGCAATGTTGATTTCCTATGTAAAGTGCCTAGTCATACAATGAGGACACCCTGTAGGTAGTATCTGAAAAGGACCACAGTGAATAAAGAAATTATTCATGTGTGTTGCAGTAAGAGCAGAAACTGGGGCTTAAAAGGAAGACAAAGGGTTAATGGCACTTAAAAGGAAGATAAAGGGTTTTAGAGCACTGAGGAGAATGAATACAAGTGCTTAGGGTTGGGTATGAAAGAACCAAGCTAGATGAATAAGGGGACAGACAGGGCTCTGAGCCTGTGACAGCAGGCTAACTTGCCCTCCTAAGTCTTTCAGGAACATATGCAAAGATCTAGTGTCCTTTAGTGTAGCTTTGCTTCTAATGCAGCTATTCTGGGAGACTAAGGCTAGATATTCTCAACAGGCATCCTCCCAAGAGACCACTCTCATCATCCCATAGAAAAGGAACCAAATAAGTGGAAACCAAGAAACAATGCATTCATATCTCCATGGAGGTGATAGAGTTAACTCTCTCTCATCAGAGAGAGGGGTAGTCATGCCAATGTGGAAACAAATGCAGCCTAGTTGCATTAATGGCACTAGAGAACCTGAAAGTAGCTCAGTGGCCAGAGTGACTAGTGGGCTAGCCATTGTCAGCAACTATCAAACCTCAAGTTTAGATAGAGTGGGACTTCAAACACACCTCACTGGGTGAGCAGCACATAATCAGGGCACAGCCACATCCATGGTTGGGACAATTGGGCATACATAAGGCATGTGGCCCTCCACTGGCTAGGTCTATGACACCCCAAAGAATTTATCAGTCTTAACAGAGATTGCCTCAGCTTAACAAATCTTGGACACTTCGCTTACACCCATGACAGTCCTGGTTTCTTACTTCACTGTCTTGAGACAATGAGCTTAGAGCCAGTGTTCCATTTGACCTTTGGTGACAATTGAATGCCTAGCACCCAAGGACCATAGGTCAAGCACAATTTCCCCCAAAATGGTTCCATTTTACTAAAAAAATCCTGCAAAAATATGATTTATACTGATAATTCATGAATAATTAAAATATTTTATCCTCAATTTTCTTTCAATCAACTTCTTTAAGAAAATAATTACATCTCATATTTTCATTGTCATTGTTTAAAGAATTTATTGTTCCACTGAATTATATTTGATTGATGTCTTTATAATGTCCATAGGTGTGGATTCCATTTTCCACATGAAGTTGCAACTGTTAATTTGTAAATTGAAAGTTTTCTGGATTAGCCAAACCAAGATGACACAAAACCTGATAGCTATTAAAAGTAAATACATGTGGGACTCAGTATGGTTTCACAACCAGTACATTGGAAATAGCTTACATTCTCCTATTCTGGGGAGCATACTGTAAATGAAATAGCATTTGAAAATGGATTGTAGGTTTACTAAAGACCATGGTTATTAGTATAATGATTTAGAAAGGATCATGGCTTTTTTGAACGGATATGTCTTTTGGGTATTAATGTCCTATAAGCAGAAAAATGTCCACACCCACCTCAGGACACTTTTTTTTTATTGTAAAAGCATAAGGTCTTTGTAAGCAAAGCATATTTCAAATAACCACGGAAAGGGTTCTGCAATATATTTTCTGTCTCTATTGGAAAGTTTCAGCTTACAACACACACACCTCTAAATCCATCTGGTATTACCTCCCTCCCACATAAAAGGCAATTGTTTGCTTTGCTTTGCCAGCCCTCAGGTTGCAAAGCCTGCTTGTGCATGCCTTCCTTCTGATGGCTTGCTTTATTTCTTCACAGGCACTGATCATTCAGGGATCAAATCTGTCAGCTAACAATTTGCCATTAAACATTCTGTCAATAGATTGTTCTTTTTATAGCTTGTTACATTTTAAAATGTGATTGAGCTAATTAAACACAACTGTGAAATTAAGCAGAAATTTAATTAACATTCTTAGATGGTTTGGGGAAGGACATATTATCGCCAAAAATGTACTTGAAATAAATCAAACCACACCTAATGCATTGACCTAAGGCCTCAGTGTTACTGTCTGGAAAATATGTTTAGTTTTTATATATTTTATTGTTTTTAAATATTTGTCACAAAATGCTAAGGTATACACAGCCAAATCATAGGCTGCAAGGATGTAAATTGTTTTTATCAGGTTCGGAGAATGTTGAATAATACGTAAATTCTTTTGTTGAAAATATTTGTTCCTCTCTTGTTAGAAGCAGACTTCTGGTTTGGATTTTTTTAATAATTCAAAAATTGTTAGTAGAGTAAATACAAACATAATGTATTTGCTCATTGTAAATACAAATATATTGTACAACTCATCTAATGTAAAGATAATGTAATTAAAACAGAAGAAAAATAAAGGAAAACATATTAGAGACATATTAGAAATTTAAGTGTTGCAGGCCGTTTCCTAAGACCAGGGAGCTGGATCTGTTGAAGTGTTCTTCTGCATTAAAACACAGTTGGTCCTGATGTGGTACTGCCACCTTTGAGGATTCCCTAGCTGATGCCATGTTAGTTAGTGGTTTTGTGTGCTCCAGTTCTCTTTGAGCTGTTGTTTTAATCACTGAGCACAGTATGGCACATTCTTCTTCAGCAGTATTGCTAATTCATGTTTGTGTCAAGTTTAGATAATTCATACTAACTAGGTTAATCATAAAGTCTTTGGGTATTTATTTTATGATTTTCCTTGTTAGACTAGTAGCCATAAACAGAATTTTAAAGTATAAAGTATGATAAATACTTTGTTAAACTATGTGCATATCAAAATACGACATCAAATGATACCCAACAAATACACATTTCTTTCAGTCATTAAACTTTTTCAAGTCATTATATCTTTTATTTCCAACTTTTTAAATTTGAATGAGAAACAGGATTGTTTTACATGACAATCCCAGTTCCCTTCTCCCACTCATCCTTCCCTACCTCCCTCCAACTAAAACCTTATCTGTCACATATCTTTTTTGCTCCCCCTGGATGGTGAGGCCTTCCATAGGGTGCCATAAGAGTCTTTCATATCCTTTGGGATAGGGCCTAGGAACACCCCCATGTGTCTTGGCTCAGGGAATATTCCTCTATATGGAATGGGCTCCCAAAGTCCACACCTATGCTAGGGATAAATACCGGGCTTCTACAGGAGGTCCCATAGATTTCTGTGGTTTCCTCACAGAAATCCATGTTCCTGTGGTCTGGATCAGCCCCATGCTATTATTCCAGAGATCAGACTGGGGAGCAAGAGTTCCCCCATGTTCAGGTCAGCTGTTTCTGTGTGTTTCACCAGCCTGGTCTGGACCTCTGTGCTCTTCACTGGTCCTTCTCTGCATCTGGGTTCAGGTTCAGTTCTGTGATTAGTTATGGGTGTCTGCTTCTACTTTCACCAGCTGCTTGATGAAGGCATATAAGTCAGTCATCAATCTCATAATCATGGGAGGGCATTTAAGGTAGCCTCTCCTCCGTTGCTGAGATAGTTAGCTGGTGTCATCTTTGTAGATCTCCAGATATTCCCCTAGTGCCTGATTTCTCTGTAAACCAAAAATGTCTCCCTCTATTATGATATCTCCATGCTTGTTATCATGTATTCTTCCCCTGACTCATACTTTCTGCTCTCTCATATCCTCGGCAACCCTCGTCTTCTCCCCTTTTCATTCTCCTAGCTCCCTCCCTCCTCTTCCCATGCTCCCAATTTGCTCAGAAGGTCTTGGACCTCTCCCCTTCTCCAGGGGACCATGTATGTCTCTCTTAGGGACCTCCTTGTTTATTAGCTTCTTTGGCAGTGTGGATTGTAGGCTGGTAATCCTTACTCTATTTCTAAAATCCACATATGAGTGAGTACATACCATGTTTGTCTTTTTGCAATTGGGTTACCTCTCTCAGAATGGTTTCTTCTAGATCCATCCATTTTCCTGCAAATTTCAAGGTTCCATTGTTTATTTTCTGCTGAGTAGTACTCCATTGTGTAAATGTACCACATTTTCTCTATCCATTCTCTCGGTTGAGGGGCTTCCAGTTTCTGGCTATTACAAATATTGCTGCTATGAACATTGTTGAACATATGCCCTTGTTGTATGAATGTGCTTCTTTTGGGTATGTGCCTAAGAGTGGAATTGCTGGATATTGTGGTAGACTGATTCCTACCACACGGAGGAGTCACCATACTGATTTCCAAAGTGGCTGTACAAGTTGGCACTCCCACCAGCAGTGGAGAACTGTTCCCCTTTCTCCACATCTTCTCCAACATGAACTGTCATTGGTGGTTTTGATTTTGGCCATTCTGACAGGAGTAAGATGATATCTCAGAGTTGTTTTGATTTGCATTTCCCTGATGGCTAAGGATGTTGAACACTTTCTTATGTGTCTTTCAGCCATTTTAGATTCCTCTATTGAGAATTGTCTATTTAGTTCTGTACCCCACTTTTTAATGGGGTTGTTTGGTGTTTGGGGGACTAGCTTCTTGAGTTCTTTGTATATTTTGGAGATCAGCCCTCTGTCAGATGTGGCGTTGGTGAATATCTTTTCCCAGTCTGTGGGCTGCTGTTTTGTCTTGCTGACTGTGTCCTTTGCTTTACAGAAGCTTCTCAGTTTCAGGAGGTCCCATTTATCAATTGTTGACCTCAGTGTCTGTGTGGACATTACATCTATTATAACAAATTATTTCATATATTAAAAATTCTAATGAGTATATTCATAAATGGCAACTTGTCTGCTGGTTTTGCATTTCCCAGTGCTTTGCTGATCTGTCCAAAGTAGAAACCCTAACCCTAACCCTAACCCCTGAATTAAAAGGCAGTGAATGGAATGCTATCATTACACTGAATTATATAGAACAGTTGAACTTAAATAAATGTTTAAAGTTGCTATTCCAAGTTAATTTTCAATTTGATTTAAGATATTTTCATACAAGCGATACCTTTAGTCATTTGGATATGCAAATCTGGAAGGTTATGAATGAACCCTTGGAAGGCGGATACAAATGAGTTCCTGGTGCTAGTTATTTCATAATTCAGCAGGAAGTATTTTCAAAGGATTGAAGACATCTAATATAAACAGAAACACACACAGAGCAATAAAATCCGGGTAGAAATGAATAAAATTTATGGTCCATGTTTAACCTCATATTTAAAAATAAAATTCTAAATCTTGTAGCTTTTATTATTTTACATTTTTAATTGAACAATTACCTGAACAATATATAATTCTGTATATGAAGAAATATTTCAATTCTGAAGTTATTTTGGTCAAATTATGATATATTTTATATAATTTATATATTATATGTTACTAGAATATATTCTTATAATATTATATTTTCATATTTTAAATATGTAATAATAACAAACTATATAGATCCCACATCTTTGCACAAAATTCTGACCCAGCATATATCTCCACACAGACAATTATATTTTGGAAATAAACAGACCAATATCAGAGAAAACCCTCAAGAAGTACATGAATATTAATGAACACACTGTAACAGTCATTGGATAGAGAGAGAAGCAGACACTACAGAGAATCATTAGGACAATCTTCAGGTTAACACACTTAAGAGGTAATAAAAATAATTTAAGAAGGTGCAGAAAGCTTGAAATGGATGAAACCATGTTAAGTTATATATAAATAGAATGATAGTACCCCAAATTCTGAATTAAAATGGATAAATTTGCAATCTGAAAATGTAAAACAACAGATTACAAAAACTATTACTAAAATAAAAAGAATACAATATATACAAAAGCTAGAGTGTTTTATACTTAATAAGAATATCAAGGCAACTAGAAAAATACAGCATTGGAAAAAAGTAAAAAGTTGGAGAGAAAAACACAATTGTTTTTTTGTGATCAGTGATGCTGACAACTACATTCCACCCATGTTATCTCCAGAGAGACTAAGATAATAATTTCTAAACTTTGTAATAAAGAAGTATACTAAAAGCTTCCCTTGGGATACTACAAGGGGTGGGAGGTAACTCAAGGCATTGGACTTGATTCCCATTGTATGTGAGGGGACTTCTTTCTTACATAAAAGAAGAAACAAGTGTTTCATTCTAATATTTTAATGTTATCTATATGGAAAGTAAAACATTGGTAGATCAAGATATCTCTCCCTTTTCGATTCTCCCACATTTATATCTATGTGTTATATCTTTTTTTATATCTATGTGTTAACCGTTTGGATGGGTAACCTACGAGGAGCTATTCCCTTGAAGGAAAAGGAAATCTACTTCCCCTAGTAGCCATCCCCTCCAGTAACTTCAAGTAGGAGTGTAGTCTTTTGAGCCCCTCTCCAATCCATATTGTACATTTAGATGTCTAAAGCTATGTGTGCCCATATATAAAATGGGAATTTTGTTCTCGTGAACAGGACAGTTTTCAGTGGAGGGAATCTGAGAGTGATTCTGCAAAGCAGGTAAGAAAATGCTGAGGAAGACATAGACTATTAGACCAGATCCAATCCTAGCAGCTAAAGGAAGCATTAGCCTGACTCTGTATTATCAGAACAAACAGCTTCCTCTAGATTCTAGAGTCTACAGAAAGAAGATGGATAAATGATGCACCCCTCCAACCCCTGCCCCACAGACATGAATTCTATTGAACAAAAGAAAAATACAGTACCAAGAATTGTCTCTTTTGTGGGGATTTTGATACTCTTAAGTAATTAGAACAACCTGACTATCTCAGAGCTGTTCTCCATTTCAGTCTGGTAGCTGTGTGGTCAGATATAATTCTACATTAACTTAAAGCTGCAGAAATGTCAGCCTATACGTTGGCATTCTGAGTTTAAATTTCATTTGTTTTTAAGATAAGCAACCTTTTATTTAAAAATAAGCTATTTTAAATTTGGAATGATTGAGGCTGGTGGTATTAGATGAGCATACCTTTTAATGAAAGTGAATTCACATGATTCTGGAACCAATGTTTTCCAGAAAGTCTTCAGTCAGGTGAGAATATCCAGTACAATGAGCTCGAGAATGCACTAGATCATAGAAGCCAGCCAGGAACCACCCAGAAGGAAGGCAGCATGCAGTGTGGACCTTGGCATGAACTCTGCAGCTACTACAGTCAGGTCTGCTCAGACCTCTTTTTTCAGGAGACTGAGCCACACACTAAAGGCTGTAGAGAAATGTTCTCTTATAGACTCAGCTCAATTTTTAACACTCTTCCATTTCACACTCCATGGAGTCTATCCATAGAGATGCGGATAGGATGGAAATTAGTCATGATTTTCTGATCAAATGGCAAAAGCAAGAATACAATTATCCCTTTTCCCATATGCTAAATTTCCTTGGAGAGGATGTTCAATTGTCCAGCAAGTAGGGTGGAAGTGAATCAATGCCAGGGAACTAAATAACCTATCAGTATTTCTCTGACACACTATTATTACATAAATATTAGGCTCTATACTTCCTTATATCCATCCATTTTTACTTTATCTTTCTCCATCTCTTCTCACCTCTCTCTATCTTTTTATTTCTAGAGATACCCTAAATCTGAATTTACAATTAAACCTTTGTGACTATTTCCAAATAAGCAAGATTTCTAAATACCAAACAACAGTCAATGGTACCTATGCCATTAAGATGTGATTAAAATATGTACTACCGAGTTTACAGTTACTAAGACAGGGTATTATTTTTTACTTTATTTTTACATTTTATTATACATATTATGTTTTAAAAATGCATGTAAGATCACAAAATACTTAACTCAAAAATTAACAAAGAAGAATTTGACTAATTTACTAATTTTTTTATATTATAAAGAATGTAGCTGATTTTATTTATATTTTACTTACATCTCAAGGTTAATTTTCTTCACTTTTGGTAACAGAATCCAAAACAAAACCTAATTCTCTTGTGTATGAAATCTTATCTTCACAATTAGCTGCACTCTGAGCTACTTGCAAATTTTCTGTGACCTATGTTCTTAAAGGACATTTATATCTCCATTGTTAAAATGAATTGATTTAAAAGTAATTTTAACTTACATTTTCTATGAAACTGCCAGGCATGAATAAAGGCTAATTGCATTGGATTGTTAATAGCTGACTCAAAAAACCCCAGGCTCCTACACAAGCTTTGAGAAATTGGTGGAGTCCACTTTGCCCAAGTGTTTGAGTAAACAAAATCCACTGATCAAATAATAAAAAGCACTTTTTTTGAATCCATATAAATATTCCAAAGACAATAATCTTGAATGCAATATGAATTATTGGACCTGTGTCAGCTAATTTGGCATTTCTAATTGTAAATAATGTTCTTGTATGACATTAATTTCTCATTATTGGTCTTACAAACAAGCCCGGAAGCTTAAATAAATGTGCTTCTTTACTGCTCACTGGGCTCAGCCTCACTGGAATCAAATCAAGGTGTCTGTCCTTGAGGCTTGTGTTTCTTTCTAGGGATTCAATGAATTAATACCCTTGCTTTCTCTTCTTCTAGTGGCCATCTATGTTCAATTTCATGCCCCATTCCAGCATGAGGAATTCTCTGTGCCTTTCTTCTGGGTCTACATCTTCCTCTAGATAGCTGTCTTTCTGTTTCCTACTCTCATTTTTGGATGTCAAACTGAATCCATCAGATCTATCATAATACCAGCAATAGGCAGTGATTGGCAAACCAAACTCCATCTACAATGTTGATGCTCTTTGTATATATGTGTAGGAAATGTATTCCCTTGTTTTTTTTTACAGTTAGGATATATGCTTTGCCTATAACACTAACTTACATTTTCATTTGATAATTAGATTTTTGATTTTGGACAAAAGGGATATGATTCTAAGGTTAAGAAGCAAGAGAACTATGAGGAAGGACGTTGCTTCTGGGATCATTCTAGGTTCAGGAACTCCATTCCTCCTGCACTGTCATTAGCACCATGCACAGTGAACAGCTGTGGTGCCCGTGGAAGGCAATTCTTTTACTGGTTGTCCCTGCTGGGATCTCATGTTGACTTGGATTTTCAGGTTTGCTTCTGCTAGCTGAGCAGGCTTTCTTACCTACTCTGTTCATGAGGCAGCTGGAACTAATTGTCATCATAGCACACACACACAGTTACAGCACTCATTAAAAGGTCTGGGTGAAACTTACTGGTAGAATCCTTACTTAGCAAGCACAAGATTGCTGTGGGCTTGATTTTCAGCATCAATGAACTCAAACAAAATATCAGAAAAGCCAAAAATGATGGACTTACAACTCTCATTTTTTCTCCCAAAGAGGGATGTAACAGCAATGTCTCTGAAGCCTTGCTCATTGATAACTCTGTATTAAAGATAAATGAGTCCAATGTGTACTTCATATATGTTGATCTTACAAAGGTTAGTTCACAAAAACGGGGTTACACAGCACAATATACCCGAGAAAGTTTCCTAAATGTGGATGGTAGTTACAATACTCAACTCAGAGCTTCCATGACAATATGTTACTGTAGACAGTTCTGGCCCTGTTATGGAGAAGTGTGTCTGTCTTCAGACTGTGAATTTTTAGCCACAGCAGAATGAAATATGCCCAGTCACTGGAAGGAACAGGGAAGCAACAAGAAGAATGTAGGGTGATATCTGTATCATGATGACATGGATAAAGCTGACAGTCATGGTCATACTGGTTTTATTTATTTTGGGTTATCATCTATGCTTCTTAAGTTTGACTTTTAACTCAAACCTTCAGCCAAAATTTAAGGTGGATCAAGTTGTAACTCACCCCTTCTCATCCATGTGTACAGTGTTTCCAACATAACTCTATAGCCTGTCTAGTGACAATGATTATCCCCACCTCAAGGTGTGCAGCAAATATCAGGAAACACCTTTTTTCAGAGAAAGCTTGAGATAGGATGTTGTGTGATCCAAGAGCCCATTACTGAAATGATACAGTGTGATTTCTGCCTGTTTGGGGGTGTTTAGGCTGAACAGTCAATCTTAAAAGTCTAAAAGACTGAAAACACTTGGAGTGATGCTTATCACCAAGCTGGACACAAACCCAGACTGGATAAAATCACCTTATTAGTCACTCATTTATAGCTGACTTGAACACGAGAAGATAGGAGGTGCACCTATTGCTGTAGTAAGCCATGGGTTCTACCAACCACCAGAAATAAATGTAGAGGTCTTACATAATTTTCTAGCTATATTTTTCTTTCATAATTTCACTTTGACGGAAATTCTAAATATAAATGACTGTTTGTACCATGTTAAATATAATACAATAATAAAAATATTTACACTGTATAAAGATGTGTCACTGTGATTAGTTTACTAAAGAACTGAATGGCATTAGCTTGGGAAGAAGAGATTAGGTGGAAATACTTGGAACAGAGAGAGCTCTGGGAAGAAGAAAGGAGGAATTACTATCTGGATGCAGAGGATTCAGAATGAGTAAAATAGAGAAGAAGTAATGAGTGTGTGGAAGGATGTAACTTTACAAATATGGGTTAATTAAGTTATAAGAGCTTGTTAGAAACAAGCCTTAGCTAAGGCTAAACTGTCATAATTAAGAATAAATCTTTGTGGGATTTTGTTTTCTGTGTGTGTGTGTGTGTGTGTGTGAGAGAGAGAGAGAGAGAGAGAGAGAGAGAGAGAGAGAGAGAGAGAGAGAGAGAGAGAGAGAGAGAGCTGGCAGCCCAAAGAAAAATCTGCACACACACACACACACACACACACACACACACACACACACACACACACACACACACACACGGTAGGATTGAACTTGTGCTGAGTTTTGTGTGGCAGTCAGAGAAGAACTGTCTCCACAGATTAGATCTATGGTTAGGATGTATTTCTCTTCACTTACTAACTAGAATCCATATATAGAATTCCCTGAAGAAAACTGTGCTGTTGTGTTTCCTGTTCAGGCTCCATAACCAATATTTTGGATCTAGGATCTCACAAAAATTATGTATGAAAGGAAATGCAGCCCTTTTGGTACTCCTGACTGCATCATACCTCTCCTTAGAATCCTCACCAATACCATTCTTAGCAAAATGTCACCATTTTCTCATCCTCATGTTAATTTATACTTGTAGGGACATTTGCTGAACACAAAGATACCTTGGAAGTTATTCAGAATACAAGGTGGTATAATTTAAACTGCAACTCACAGGACATGAGCCTCCCTTTGATTTATTTTCAAATAGCACCTTACAATGTCCCCTAGAATGAGTTGGAGTTGGCCACCCTTCTACCTCAGCATCATTACTGCTTAACTTCCTGGAGCATGCTGCCTGTCTGGCTTAGTCACACTATTCTTATCTTTTCATATCCTTTAGCAACAGTTCCAGCAAAACAAGACTATCAACTGGAGGGACACACACTTATTTTCTCAACAAGAAAATACTGATATCCTCAGTGGGGGATTAGTTAAAAAATAAAATAGTCTCTATCATCGCTTCCTCTCTGTTGAAAGATTGCATTTTTCTTTAGCACGCAAATAATTGTAACTTTATATTTGTAAAGCTTTTAAAAACCGATACTTCTTTTTCAATGTTTTGCTCATTTTGTTTCTTCTTTAGATATATCAGTCATTGCTACTACAGCAACAGAACAGTGTTAAGCATGAGCCAAGAATTTATAACTCTGTTACTTAAAAGTTTTGCTCCTCAGAGCTTGCCTGTAATAGTGCTCTTATTTTGCTATGCTCTTTGGGTCACACTACTGAAAACATTCTGAAACCCACCCCACCCTCTCTCTCCTTTTATTTTACTGAAAAGGTCAAACTCATCACAGTAGTCAAAATTGCCCAAGTACTTAACCTGATAAGGTCAGGGACCTTCTCTGTGAATGCACTTCAAGTGACTGGATTGCTTACAATTCTGCATCTACCGCCAATGAAGGGTAGAGTGGATGCTTCCAATTTCCATTCATCCAGGGGAATTATGAAGTTAAAAACAAAGTAAATGATTGCATTAGTGCAAGACAGTCAGGGAACAAATGAATGCATAAGGACTGCAGGGTCCTGAGAAGACCTTCTTCCTTCTGTCTATGGTTACATGCATGTAAAGAAAAACAAAGGCTGCCATGGGGCTGTTTAGGTGCTCACCTGACCTTCCATTTCAGGATGTTTCTGACATGGAAATTAGAAAGTTGATGCAGAAGCTGCAGTGCCAGTTTTCACCAGCTGGTTATTTTATTTCTCTCATACAATACATTAACAGTTACCTCCACTTTAGAATAAGAAAAGGTATTGATGAAGTGAGTGGTATTTGTCTCTGTGCTATCCAGTCGTCAAGTGGTAGACTCGGGAAATTGATTCATACACCGAACTCAAGGTCCTTTTCATTCTAAAGAACAAGAAGGACAAGCTTCAATGTGACCATGACAGAAAAACAAGTGGGCTTTTAAAAGAGGGAGGAATTTGTAGTTCAGTATTTGCAGCTATATAGTAAAAAATATCGCTGTTGATGGATAATTTACATATGCATCTGCATGTGTATTTGCATGCGTATATCTGAATGTGTATTTATGTCTTAGTATTTATACAAATATATGTGTTTATGCATGTATTCGTGTCTATATATGTGCATGTGTATGTGTGCAACTCAATATGTTTATTTATATGTGTTTATATCCATCGATTTGCATGCATATGTATAGATGTGTGTATATGTATGCATGCAAGTATATAGTTGTGCATGTGCAATTATATATTTGTGTTTATAGTGTGTATGCTCCCTACATATGAAAAACAATGGTGTACAAAGAAAATTAGAAAATATCACATTTAAATTTTTATCACATTAATTGTTATTGAGTACATACATAAAACCATAAGTAAGTTGAATTTTGACAAGTCGATATTCTTTATCAAATTGTATGCTAATATATGGTTGGTGGGAGAAAATGAATTTCAATAGTTATCTTAAGAATTTCAGCTCTTTGGGATCTCTTGACCTGAGGACTGCAGGCAGGTCGACTAGTCCTAGGTGGAACAAGCCATCCAGAGTCTGCTGACATTGTGGTGCTACTCCTGCCTCCAGCCACAAGGAGAGGGAGTGTCTCAGACCTGCTTGCACCCAGCTTGAAACCCATCACAGTATTGGACCTGTTTGAACCCACTGGAAGAGAACCTTGGACCCTATAAAGAGATTGATGACTACCTTAAACACCATCCTAGAGCCTTTATCCAGAAGCTGATGGAAACAGAAGGAGACACACACAGCAAAACACTGAGCTGAACTCCTGGAATCCAGTTGCAGAGAGGGAGGAATGATGAGCAAAGGAGTCAAGACCAGGCTGGAGAAACCCACAGAAACAGCTGACCTAAACAAGGGGGAGTTCGTGGAACCCAGCATAGGACTGACCCAGATTCTTCTCTGAACCTGGGTGTCAGTTAGGACTGGGCAGTCTATGGGGCCTCTGGTAATGGATCAATATTTATCCCTAGTACAGGAATGGACTTTGGGAGCCCACTCCACATAGAGTCTAGATTCAAGTGGGGGGCCTAGACCCTGTTACAAATGATGTGACAGACACTGATGATCCCCATGGAAGCAGAAAGGGGATTAGATAGGGGGTTGCTTGGGGGCAGGGGAGGAAGGGAGGGAGACAGAACTGGGAAGGCATGTAAAAGAGGATTATTTATAATTTACATAAGAAAAAGAATTGCACACATAATTTATGAAATATTTGTTTTGTGTGCATATATGCCTTAAGAGCTATTTAAATGTCTGCTTTTCATGTGTTGAGACAGAAATATAATCTAAACGTGATCAAAAAGTGTTGGGGATCATGCTCACACTCTTTTTCTGAGATATATTAACAATTTGTGACCTGGTAAATGCATATTCAATTTTGAAATATGAAACAATTGCCTTTCTATAAACATTGTGTTAATAGAGGCACTTGTCACATTCCCACAGTTTTCACACTATATAACTACTAAGTATTTTTTCTTTCCTTTTTTTCTACCAGATTTGTAACCTAGGCTAAACTTGGACTCCAGAGGGAGAACCTGGATTCCTGATCTAAATGCATTGACTTCTCAAATTCTATGTTTGTGCCAGCTTTTGTGTTGTAATGCTAGGAATTGAACCAAGGGCCTTGTGAATGCTTGGCAAGTACTCTATTTACTGAGCTACATACCCAGTGCCTAAACCATATCTCTTCTATACTGCAATTTAAATTTAATCCCCTCCTATCTGTTGTTTCTGTGACAATACAAACAAGGCAGAAGTAAATAAAAGAATCATGAATGCACGAGCCTTTAGTGAAGTCATAATATATTGTAAGCAGCTTTGAATTCTAGTTTGTTCATAATCATATATATATATATATATATATATATATATATATATATATATATAATGCTTATCTCATAGTTTAAATTCAATTATTAATTTGAGGGAGTGCAAATGAATAAATGAATGGCCATAAACCCATAAGTAAACTGTCAATATGAACCAACATTTCATCAAGATGAATTGGTAATAGTAATGGTAAAGGGAAGTATTTCAATATTACTAGTTAGGAAATAATGACATATAATTATTGATATTCAATTTGTTGGAAATAAAAGAAAATCTCTCTCTTTTCAGGAACTTAATATGTAAGACATCTTAAATGTATTGGTAAAATTGTGAATATTTATTGCTGCCTGGGTGGTCAGCCCCCAAGAACCACAGGGTTCAAAGGGAAATCTATAGCATTGGTGCTTACTAGACTTTTCTATCTAGTTAGTGAAATTCACTCACACTCTCTCTTGATGGTTTCCTTCTTTACTTTCTATTCTTTCTCTAGTTCTTTCTACTTTTTTTCATAAAGCTTATGTAACCCAACAAAATTTTTCAGGCAATATAGGATTTTCAATGTGCTCCTCCCCTGACACGGACACTGGCAAATAATCATAGATTTAGATTTATGGTCAAACATGGATGAAACACCTGTCTAAGAACCCATCCTATGGGAAAGGGACATGCAGATAAGACCTTTAATATTCAGGTTCTTTAGTTTTTGTTGGTTTTCATGCAAACCATTAAATGAGAGCACTGTGACCATACAGTAACAAACATGAGTCATTCAGACACTACATTGGGCCAAAATTCATATAACTTACATAGTTTTGACTTCTCCTGGAGCCACCACCAGTGAGGAAGAGTGGGGTGGAGTTAGATTAGGGGAGAAAAAAGGTTGTGGGAGGAAGGATGGGAGGGAGAATAGTGGTTGCAGTGTAAAATGAGATTTAAGAAAATAAATTACAAAAAAGAAATTCTATGTGAAATAAGTCTAAATTTACACATCACCAGATAGCTGTATAACAATAACTGTACATCTAGAGATGTTTTCCTTTTGACTACATGCTAGAAGTTATGGTCTGGAGAGATAGATCAGTGGTTAAGACCCTGGACTGGTCCTAGAACCCATTTATTGGTTCACAAATGCCTGTAACTCCAGTTCCAGGCGATACACACTCTTTTGGTTACCAGGGACATTTCACTCATGATGCACATAATACATGTAGGTAAACACTTCTACATATAAAATTTTAAATATTAACCTTAAAAAGTTATTGAGTATATCTCATTATGTTTTTCAGACTTCTTGCTATAGCATATACTTTTCAGCTATTTATAAACGTATGTTTTCTATCTTAGCAAACTGAACTTTAATAATAATTTAAAAAATCTCTTACTATACTGTGAATTCTGGGGGTGGCTTTGTATTTATGGTTTTACTGTCAGTGATATACTACAAAATCATTCTCGTTTATAGTATTACATAAAAGCCTCTGCAAATTTTCACTGGTAACTCACAATTTAATTATTGTGTTTTTAATGATCATTTTTTACATTTTGTATTCTAATGCTTTGTCATCATAAACTCTCCTGCTATTATCACCTGCTATTATTGGAATTCACTTATTTCGGGTCACCTATCAAGTTATTGTCCTTGTTTCATAATTTCAATTTCAGTCGAAAATTTTATGTGTGCTTGGGTGATTTCTTTGAGTTTTTTCTACCTTGCAAATTCCTCATTTCTTCCCTAGACTTCTGTGGAATATTTCTTACATGTTAATTTAATAAAATATTCTGGATTTAATTATTCTTCTAACTGCATGCACACTTTAAAAATTGTGGAATGACAACATGGCTCAGTGAATTATGGCACCTGCTGGCCGGACAACCTGAATTCTACCACCAGAGCCTACACAGTAGGAGAGAACCAAGTCTTATAAGTTGTCTCTTGACCTCCACAAGCCTTCTATTATGTCAACATACAAAATAAAATGAAAAATGCACATTTTTGGCAAGTTTATAGTTCACTACTTTATTAAGTATTATTTGAATTTTTATTGATTTTAAAACACTTTGATTGTAATCCCCACCCCCAAATGGCCTTTATTCTTCACTTTTATAGGATATCAGTGCTTTGACCTTTTTTCCAAAGCATTTATGAAAAGTTTTAATGGTGAACGTATCCTCAGCATATCAATAATTCTGTGTCACAGATGCCAATATAGTTCCTTTGTGAAGGTGTTTGCAGTTTCATTATCTTTGGTATTGAATGGTGATAGGTTTTTGTAACACACACACAGACACACACACACAGACACACAGACACACAGACACACACACACACACACACACACACACACACACACACACACACACACACACAAAAGATATAGAGAAAGATATTGGGGTTCAAGCTTTAAGTTGAAGTTCTACCAAACTGAAATGACAATCCTGTTTCCATGAACCTCAGAGGCAAAAGCTCTATGTTCTTATCTCTTCCTGCCTTATATTCTTTTCTCCACCTAGCCATATCACTCATGTCTCCACCGCCCTAGTGCTGGGATTAAAGGCATGAACTCTGTTACACTTCACTCTTGTTTAGTCCAGGGCAGCCTTAAACTCAGAGAGATCCATATGCCTGTCTTCTGAGTCCTAGGATTAAAGGTATGTGCCACCACTGCCTGGCTCTATGGCTTGCTAGTATGGCTGCTGAGATTAATGTTTTGTATCACCATTACCTGATCTCTATGACTTTGTCTAGCTTTGCATTCTGAACCCTCAGGCAAGCTTCAATAAACCATAAATAATATATCACCATAGGCTCGGTCTTTCACATTGTGAGGGAAATACATATGTTCAGGAAAAGCCTGGATTTCCAATTTTATCCATGACTCTTTTTATCAGAGTTCAGGTGATGGTCTCAATGGCAGGGTGCATTCTCAAATGATCAGTAGTATCTCTTCTGCTGTGGCATTTCTGCTCTCATGTTTAGACATTGGTCATCATTTCTAAACTCCCTATCACGAAGATCAGGCTTAGCTTCCTGGTTGGCAAGGACTATGTCCTTTCCTAATGTCACTACACAATACACATGATCTACAACCAAAAATCATACAATGTATAATCCCCATTACTACTTTGGTCCTTGGTTTTCTGCTCTTTTTGTTCCTCTTGCTTTGAAACTGGGTCTCACATAGCATAGAATGATTCTTTGGAACATTTGGTTTCAGCCTCTCACATGGAAAGACTGATGTCATGTGCCCTGCTTAGCTTTATGCTTATTTTCTGCTTTGATTTCTGTCAATCTAGCTCTCTCATCTTTCCTTTGATTGTATTTGCTTATGTTCTCCCTTTACTTCATAGTAGAAATTTAATTTCCATCCCAATTTTATGGTCATATTGGAGACAGAGCCCCTAGTATTGATTCCAGTCTTACTAATGAGAAACATGAACTTCATAAAAAAGTCCCTATATTCAGGAATCCCATAGCAAAAGTTTTCAAACTGGTTATTTTAGAATTAAACTTTGCTCACACATACATACTGTCTGCCCTCCTCCAAATACAGGCACATAATTATACACTGATAGAAACTAAACAAATGAAAAAAGAAAAATTGTAATATATACCTAGCAGGGTATATATTCATGTCTATATAATTAGTTTATTTTGCTCAAGTGCTACACATGGGTTTTATGTAATACAAAAGTGATATAAATGAATAGACAAAAAATAAATTAAAATAAATAAGTGCCTACAACATACTTGCATGGTCATTTAAAGAGGGTTTAGCATTTATATTTTACCATATGAACATTTGTTTATGACACAGGCAAATTAATATTATTGTTAACTGAAATCACAAGAAAATATACCAATAAATACTAATTTGCCATTCTGTTTTCAGTAGTTATACCAAACAAGGAACTTTCTTTAATATAATAAAATGCTACCATATGGTACACTTATGTAAGACCCCCCTTCAACTTCACAAACTTAGCCTCACCACTTATTTAGTACAAAATTATATACTGCTTTTAATATATGTCTATATTAATTCATAAAAAGATTAAAAGATACTTATTTTAAAATTTCAAAATATAATTGTATCAGAGTTAATAATCTTAAAATCCATTGTCATTATAGTAATTAAATTTTTTTCCATTGACAGTTATGAGGATGTTGTATAATTTATATGCATTTGTGAAGGTTTCAAAACTCTTTCTATTCAAACTTTTATAGATAAAAGAGTACTGAATGTTATCTTAATTTTCTTAAATAAGTTGGCTTTTCTTGTAGTCAAATTATATGCTCCGTACTGGAAATTGTTCAATGTACAATTGATGACTTGTTCTTTTGCTGTTAGGTGGAATGTTATACACTATTTGTTGGAATTATTTTACACAAATTCTTAAGTCTAATGTTTATTTATATGTTATCCTTCCATTTCCGCTAGTAACCCATTTTGAACTCTTCCAAAATTTGCATAAACCTATTTTAAAATACAAACTTTACCTTGATCCTAAAGTCAGAAATGATAGTAGTACATATATACATATGTCAATAGTCTTGATGAACACAGATGAAGAAAAATACTCAACAACCTAAAAAGCATCATTTCCAAGGATAACACAACATAAGTAAGTCACATGAAACATAGAAAAATCTAGAATATGAAGTAATGCATTGATAGAGTTAAGGACACAACCATGAATTCATCTCATTAGATGCAGAAGTGTCATTAGATGAAATTGATTGTTTTACATGATGAAAACCCTCTACAAATTTGGTTTAGAAGCATGGTTTCATGATGACCAGGACATGAGAACAATGGATCTCTACTCCCATACTCATTGGTAAGAAGTAGAAAGCTTTCCTACTGAGATCTACAAGACAAGGATGAGTGTGCCCACCATAACAATGTAGCACCAGATGCCATGATGCGGAAATCAGCAACACAAGGAAAAAACTGGTTTCCAATTAGTAACAAGAAAACAAATTGTTTGGGACAGCAAGGCTTGCTATGAAGAAATTCCTTAACACTTACTTTATCAAAACCTGTCAGAACTAATGGAACAATTCAATAATATTGTAGGATATAAAATTAAGGCAAAACTGCATGCATATATATCAAGCTCATTTACAAAAGACCAGATAAAAAACACTTCAGGATAGATTTGTGACCAGTATACTAATAGCAATGACAGAGATAAGAAGCCTCAAGAAAGGCTAAGTAATTGTGGACAAACAAGCAAATCCCATCATGAGACTTTGAAGAAAACTAAAAATCTCTAGAAATTTTAAAAGTAACACAAGAATATATGGTGGAAAAGCTTTTTGACATTGATCTTAGTGATTAATAATTTGGCTATGAACCCACCGATAAAGGCAAACATGGAAAAAATAGACAAATGGAATAACACCAACCTACAAAGTTTTGTGGAACTCTGAGACTGTTAGTAAAATTAATCTTGAATTAGCTGATAAAAATTAGCCATAGAAATTTTAGATAATCCAGGAAATGATAGGGAGGGGCTTAGCAAGATTTGCATGCCATATATGTGGATACTACTTAGACTTAAGTAGGAAGAGAATTCACATCTTAGTAGTAATGCATGGAGGACATTCAGTTCATTGAAATAAGCAAACAATTAGTGACACCTACAACAGTTCACTTACATGAAACCCAAAAAAATGCCAACACATAGAAATAAAGAGGAGAACATTCAACATACAGTGTTTGGGGTTAGAGAAGTTTGGTAACACACTTGCTAAATTATTTAAAAATTCAATTAGCTATAAAAGAAATAACATGTAGAGATCCATTATACAACAGAAGGAGAAAAGTTGCCTAGTGAAAGTGTATACTCAGCACCATTACTGTAGACAGAGTTCTTACCAAAAAGGTGGTGAGAACCTCTATGTTACCAAAATAAGATACATGTGGGAAAGAACACAATGAAGCCATTTCATAGAGTATGCAGTTTTCAACACTACATTTTTTAAAAGAAAAGGATAGATATTTTAAAATTACAAACAGAATCATCATGATAAATCATTAATATCAGGATCACATCTATGGAATCATTGATATCCATAAAATTTTCAAAGAAAATTGTTCGGGAACTGAAACAATTAAATGAAGGATAACGCAGAATGTGATGCTTCTGAGAAAGAAAGTTTTGCACTCTCACAGAGAGGTTGAAAGAGTGTGCATGCCATCCTCATGTCTTGCTCCTGTGTGACAGAGCATGCAAGTTAACAAATTGCTGTGCTTGCAGAACTGATAAGAAGGGCATTCCAGACACATGGGGGACACTGGAACACCAGGGGGTCTAACCATCTCCATCAGAATCAGAGACCCATTCACCCTTCAATCAGCAGCCTCATTTTTGGCATGTAATACACACACACACACACACACACACACACACACACACACACACACACACACACGGACCACGGACTCACACATATATTCACACACACATACTACTCATTTCAAATATGAAGTAATGTGTATTCACAATGTTTCAATCAAGTATAATTAACATTAATAAAAGCATAGAGTCAACCCATTTGTTCATCAGAGGCCTGGCTGGAAAAATTGCATATATTTAAAACAATATAGAATGATAGCAAGATCTAGAACACATGAGTGCTCTGATGGGAAAGGAAATTGAGGCATGAAAACCTCTGTTTTGTGTGGAAGAACCAGGGGTAACAGACCACTTCCATATGTGGCTCATAATGGAATAAATTAATAAAGGGAAACGTATAATGAAGTACACCTCATTGGATATGCTGGTAGGAATTTAAGTGGCAAATTAGATTTTATAGTTGTGCAATTAACTCTAAGAAAATAATCTATCTTTCCCTTCTCTTTTTTAACAGTATGAGACATTGTCTACATTGATAGGAGTTCCTGTCTTTTGATGTATTAATAAATCTATGCTTTCATGAATTATTTTAAAAGTAATCCCATTTCCCACTTATTTTATCTCCCCTGGTTATCAACGTAAGACAAACACATCCTTTGAGGTCCCGACCTTCAACTAACATTGATGTTTATATCATATGCCCTAACATCCAGACACAGAAATGTTCCTTTTGGAGTTAACACATTCACAGCTTTAACATGTATTTTAGTTGATGAGAGTAGGAAAGATTCCATTCAAATTTCACAATGATCTTAATTAAGGGCATAGGAGAAGAGCTTTTTCTTGAATTTCACTCACTGTGGTCTTGTGCAGAAAGGCAATCTTGTATGAGGAAAATTTGAATATTACCCTCGAGTTCAAATGGTTTAAGCCATTTTATTATTATTATTATTATTATTATTATTATTATTAATAATAATAATTCTACAAAATTAGTCCCCTTTCTAAGTAATTTACACAACTGTCATTGGCTCACCTTATGGAGATCCCATCTTCACCATCACATTTCTGTTTGAGGGCTTTATCAGCTCCCTGGTCAGTAATTAATAAGCATTTGTTCTAGGAATGAGCTAAGGAATCTCAGGTTGTTGGTTCCTCCTCATCAGTGTGACTTTGTTAGTCTCGCCCACCTCACCCCTTCCCTTGTCCAACCCCTCCCTATTGAAGGGGTCTTTTTTAAAATACCATTGCACTATTTTGTGTCTCCAAGTTTGGGGCAACCTAGGTTTTATATTTACACTTATTTCCTTCCTTAGTCTTATGTATTCTTTAGGTAAGTGTACAAGTGTCTAATTTCTATACCATCTTTGTTTCAGAGCTGTCTATATTGCATAATACTGTTTGATTACTATAGCTATAGACTTTGAATCAGAATTTGAAACTCAAATTTATTGAGTCTCTTATCCGTGAGCTTGTTGCAAATATAATTTTTTCTTTATTATACTAAGTACAGTGTCTTCTCACCACTGTTAATTTTTTTTAAACTCTTGTATTTGTTATGGGGAGTTAGCATTGTAGGTGAAGTGCTTACTTTACCAGTGTAAGGACGTATATTAAAATATACAGGACTATGTAAAGCTGGCCACAATAGCCCATGCCTTCATCTCTGCCTTCTCGTGGAAGATAAGGGGTAGAGACCAAAGAATAACCAGATGCTCCTGAGCTTGCTAGCTTGGTACAAGCAGAAAACTACAACAAATAAAGTAAGCAAATAAATGAAAAAAGGCAACTGAACAAACAAGGAAGAAGGTAGGATTTCGGGTGTTTATGAACGTCCCAGCACAGTAGCAGGAATTGAATATGACTCCCCTGGAAGAGCAGCAAGAACACTTAATAGTTGACATTCAATGAGCCTGGAAAATGCTCTTAGTTTTTAATTAATCTTAAGGAATGAACACATGCATATCCAACAAATAGTTTTATATTACTGAAATGAAATGTGATGTGAATTGTCATACAATGTCTTGATGACTTAATAGAAGAACTCACCTTAATAAAAAATAAACTGAAACTCACTAGAGAATAAGCATGATAACTTTGGTTTCTAATTTTATTTCAGTCATGCTTATACATTTTTGAGGGCACCAGGGATTGGAGGTGCTCTACACAACCTACAACAGAGAAACCATGACTGAAGGCTCTGGGTACGTGGCTTGCTATCATAGTACTGCACCTGTAAAATACTAATCTGTTTGAGCAGCTGTATTTTTATACATAATTTATTAGTGAATTGTTATTGAAAAAGAGGCGTCTGTGTGAGAAGCCACTCTGCCAGCTAATCCCCAAAGGAGTCTTTACTTAGAACTATTACTTTAGTGAACAAAAGACTCTTGTATGGCATGAATGTACTGTACAGGATTCAGCCGTACACTGTTCCTCTTCATTATCAAGTCGCTTTATGGCAATAATGAAAGTGCCTCTAACTGAAATTTGACACTCTATGTATAGTATGCCATTTCAAATGCTCACTTTAAAAATTGTACTATGGAAAATATTGAAAATTTAATGGAAGAAAAATGTGCTCATATTTCAAAAGATATGTACCCTCTGTCTGTCACCAAATATTCTCACTACTATAACCTAAAGGTAAAGATGCCTTCAGTAAGAGGTGTGCTGAGACACAGAATTTTATTCTCTGACTACAGGAACTATAGTTACTATTATATTATATTCCTATTATATTAAATAACCCAAACAAAATTGAGATGAGTTTGACTTTCCAAAGTTGTATGGATTTGGGTACCATCTAAATTTATATCCAATCCCATGCTAAAACTGCATATATAATGACATTGGTACACAAACTACCAACTCTATAATATCCAGCCAGGATGATTCAGAATAAAAGATACAGTCTCTACCTGAGTCTCAAAATAGAACAGTGATGTGGATATAAAGCCCAATGTGACTGGTACCATGCAAGAAGCAAATGTAGCGTTTTTATGATTTAGGGATGTGATTGGATCTAAGCAATAAGACATATTGTGATTGTTACGCTTCTGCTACAGCCATTAGTATAAAGAATATAACTGAGGTGCAGAGGTCTGGGAAACATGATTGTTAAATTATATTAACTAGGGGATGATTCAGTAGTCAAATGAGGACAAGAATTCAGAATCCAGCACCCAAGTCCAACCTCTCAGAACTGTGTGTAATTCCAGCTACAAACTCATGTAAGCTGTAGTGGCTTCCACATTCTTGTGCTCATACACTCACATTGACATGCAGACCCAAACTAAATTTAAAAGATGTTATCAACTTTATAGGAATAGCTTTAGAAAATTAGTCGACCTGCCTGCAGGATGTAACTAGAAGAAACCATTCTGAACAAGGTAACCCAGTCACAAAAAGACAAACATGGTATGTCCTCACTCATATGTAGATTTTAGACATGGAGTAACAGACTACCAGTCTACAATCCATACTGCCAGAGAAGCAGGACCCTAAGAGACACAAACATGGTCCCCTGGAGAAGCAGAAAAGGAAAAGATCTGAGCAAATTGGGAGCATGGCGGGAGGGGAGAGGGAACTAGGAGAATGAGAAGGAGAGAAGAGGAGGGGTGAGGAAGACATGATGGGGAAGGGAAGTTGAGTTGAGGGGAGAACAGAAGAGAGCAAGATAAGAGATCATATAATAGAGAGAGACATTATAGGTTTAAAGAGAAATCAGGCACTAGGGAAATATCTGGAGAGCTACAAAGATGACAGCAACTAACAATCTAAGCAGCAGAGGAGAGGCTATCTTAAATGTCCTCTCCTGATAATGAGATTGATGATTAATTCATATGACATCATATAGCCTTCATCCAACAGCTGGTGGAAGTAGAAGCAGACACCCACATCTAACCCTTGAAAAGAACTGGAAGAAAATTAGTAAACCTGGCTTCATTTTAATATTTATTTGAAACATAATTATCGTAATACAATAGTTGAGAGATGGTAGAGACATACATGTGTGTAATGAGTTAAGCAAATTCATGAACACACGATTGCTATGTAGGTCCAGGGGCTTGCTTTCTTCTGCTCTGGCCCCTCATTATCTACACAGATAATGTCAAATTCTTCACCTTATATTTTATTGGCTGACACAAGTTTAGCATTAAAATATATAATACTCCATGTGTTATTTTCTGCACCAAAGCATATATTACCCAGACATTTAACAAAGTATATGTAAAACTAATATATCTCTTTAAGAACCTGCCTTATCTCCTGATGCCTGTTTAATAACCTGACCTATGAGGGCTGTTTTTTTCTATTACATTTTTCCTTCTCGACAATCATGCTTCCATGTTCTCAACACCCACACACAAAATGCAATCAGCATCCTGACTCATTCATTCCCTAACACTGAGAATTTTGCATAAGAAAAAAAAATATTTGAAGAGGATCATTTGAAAATGATTCTATAGAGACAGATGGGCCACACCATTTGGAATTTACACTTTTTCTCTTTGAAATGTGGATTCATATTGGATAATTTCTTCTTTCATTTGTCCAGTCCCCCAAAGATAATTATTAAGTTGTTCTACCATGTATTAGAAATGATTTCAACTGTTAACACTCAAGAGAACTTATACAGTGAAGGGAACCAATTAAATAAATAGGAGTCAGATGGCAATATGTTCATTTATAGTAAACAATACATGGGCAGAGAAGATGCTACTTTTAAAGAAGGTGAGAAAGAACAGGAGGAAATCTTGGGCACTGAGAAGTGAGATTTGTCCTTGCCCTATTTTGGATTGTTTTACAGTGGGAAGTTATGAGTGGATAAAATGCAGGTAGATAGAGAAAACAAGTAAAAGAAAGAAAAAAAGAAAAATGATTAGAGTAAAAGTGACAATAAATCAAGGTTAAATTCTGCAAATGATGAGTGATGCAACTCTTAGATAAACTGGAAGAGTTGGGAAATTTGAACAGAGTGACAATCTGATTTAAGATGACTGTGATTAAAATATTTAGGGTAGTGACTTGTGAGTTAGAAGTGTAAGATGTGAGATCAATGAGAAATGAATGCTAAAACTAGAGAAATAGTGGGACCCAGGCAAGATTGATAGTAGAGAAAGTGATGGGAAATAAGACTGTATATATTGAATGTGTGTTTAAGGTTTATTGTATGTACATCTGTTTGTGGAAGCAAGTGCCAGATGAGGAGGAGTGATGAGGGCACTGGGTACCCTGGAACAGGAGATACACATGACTGGGAACTACCATGTAGGTTCTGGGAGCCAAACTGGGTTTTCTTCTGCTCTAAAGTGCAGAGCATTATCTTCAGCTCCACAGTTACAATGTATTTTAATGTAGGAAAGTAACAAGTTGTTAGTGAAAACAATGTACAGGAAAAGAACAAGTCAATAATCACTGTAAACTTTCAGGAATTCTTAGTAGTCAGATTGCAGTAAGCATCCCTAATGTTGAGGAAGACAGTAAGAGATGAAACCAAGAAGAAAACAAAAAGTTGAGTTTAATTGTGAATATGTGGATACCTAGGTTCCTATCAAGTGTGCAAATGGTGAGATTATACAGTAAATTGAATATGCATACCTATTTTTCATGAGCCATGCAGCCTAGGCTCAGATCAGCATATGATGACCTGACCAATGGGATTCCTGGAGCAAGGCACCTGTGAATAGGGATTCTCCCTTGGCAAAGATCAAAAGGCCACAGGAAAGCAAAATATGGGCAGCTTGCAGGCTCTTTTCTCTCTCATTTTATTGTTCATTCTTTGTGTGGTTGTCAGTCACACATGCAATACCTGTAATTTTCCCTGGCAATTCTGTTTTTTTCAAATGTTTTCCCTTAAGATTCAGCAGGGGGCTAATGCATCTCAAATCTCTTGCTGGGATTACAAACTACAACTCCTAATCCTAGGAACTTTTCTGACTCAATAGAGACAATTAGGTACATATGGGACACACACACACACACACACACACACACACACACACACACACACACACACACACACTTGGAACATTAACCATATCTCACAGTTCTGGAAATGAGAGTAATGAGAGTAAGGCATGGATGGGAACACAGAACAGGGAAAAGCCCTCAAGAATACAAAGAATGCTTACTGCTGGTAATACGTAATATCCTGGGTACCATGCATATATCATCAAAGGTATGATCAGATATGCTCTAAAAGGAAAAGTTGTGATGCAAAATATGGGATGAATAGATCCATCTTTACCATTCACAGGAGCTTGTATTGGGGAAAAAAGTATGGTATAGTAGAATGGGAAAACAGTGGCTCATCAAATTCTGCCTTTTATAGAAGATCAAAACATGATCCTCTTGTAGAAAAGGGAACCATATGAAAGCATATCTTGCAGACATGGAGAATTATTTGGGTTTGAATAATGCTGTCTTTAAAGCATTGTATCGATGTCTGTTACTTTTTAATTTTATAAATGCAGGTAGCTGCCAGATGATGAAACTGAAGCTAGAACAGAATGTGTCTAGCTTGATATTTAGTTAAGCTTGCAAAAATGCTGAACTCTATGTCTAGAACAAGTTTATGTAGGGGGTGGGAAAGTATATTTGGGGATGCATTAAGGGGGACAATGGGAATCTTTACACTGTTTATGGTGCATCTCTTAAAAATGATATATTTCTTAATAGTAAAAATAGAAGGCAATAATAAAGCTGTTCATGTAAGCTTGGTAGAAAAAAACTGTTAAAGTATAAATAAAGATTGCTAAAGGTACTTGGGAATACTTGGGTGCAATGCACCTAAGAAACATATTTCTTCCTTTTCACAATGTTCCTCTCTACCCCAGGGCCTGAACTCTAACCGAGGCTAGACCCCAACAATCTTAAGAAGTGACATATTTTGGATTCATTTATGATATTAGTTTTATCCAGAGACAGATTAAACAAATATGAGGAATCCAAGGAGATTGCACTGTAAGACTTTATTGTTAAGGAATCTGGAATGGAGCCATTTAAACAGAGAGATAAATACTAAAAGGAGTTGATGAAAGTTTGACTGTCAAGGGTCGCTTAAACCAAGTTGATAAAACTTGAAAAAAAGAGATATTTTCCAATAATTTCCACACAGCTTGAGTATAGTTTTGAAGAGTGTGCCATGTGACCCTGACATCATGAAACAGCTCCAGCTTGCAATTCTTCCCCATCTTTTCCTGAAATATTTGGAATTGTTTGGAAAGTGCCATTAGTCCTTTCTAAAATTTAATTGGGCTCAATAAAACCTTTTAGTTTATCCAATAGTATAGAGCCAAATCTGACTGCATGGGAGAGGTTTGGGCTTCCAATTTTTATAAGATAGAAACAGCCTGTGCTGGCAGGCTTCCTTTTAGTCTGTGGCCTTAGCTGCTAGAGAATCACAGGGACCTCAACTATGGTCTGTTCCTACATCATAAATGCCTCCTCTGCAAAGGAGACCTCCAAACAAACAAAAAAATACTTTCTATGTCCTTCTAACAGTAAATTCTAAAGCCTGCTAAGAACTAGATTTGGTCTGCTCATGGAATGGCTAAAGCTTCTTTTTGTGTGTCTGAACCCTCCATATGTGCTCATCTTTCATTTGCTCCATGTCTCCTGCAAATTGTGTTTTTTTTTCCAATGCCACTGTTGTTTTTAATAGCACTCCCTTATACTGTAATGTGCTATAAGAGCATAATGTTCATAATTATGAAAAACTCAGATTTTACACACATTTCTTCTAATAACTATATTTTAAAAGAGAAATTTAAATTTCCAAATAGACACCAGGAAAAGCACAATGATGTCATTATAACAAAATATAACAGTCAGGAAATTATGCAATGACTAGAATTAATGAGTTAATTAAATACATAATTTCACATGTAATGGAAATTAAAGTTACTAATACAGGAATGGCAATGGAAAGATTTTGCAAAGTATCTGAATATTAAATTATCCCCATCATAGTATTTTATGTTTGGAATGTAACTGAACAATTACACAGTGCTTTCTTTTACTATAAAATCATCTTTGAATGACGAGGCCTTAATTATGGACATGTGGAATGTGATGTTGCCATAAGGAAAGAAAGAGTTTGGTCTTTTACAAAGACTATATGTGTATTTTGGATATTCTGATAAATTATGTTCAAAAGGCAAAGTGAAAGTGAAATTCAAAAAAGAATCTATGTGGATGGAGAGTAATGTGTCAGGCCTGAGACCAAGAACACCTTACAGAAATCATTACATTAAAAATATGTAATCAAAGAACCTCATAATCATATACACACAGAGTGAGAGAGCAGAGAGAGAGAGAGAGAGAGAGAGAGAGAGAGAGAGAGAGAGAGAAGAGAGAGAAAGAGAGAAGACAGGAGAGGACAGACTCATTAATCCTTGGTACTACTGACCTTTTGTTTCATGCAATCTTTGAGAGTGAGCTCTAAAATGAACCTCCCTTGTATCTCTTAAATCTATCAAGAATTTGGACCTTCTATGTATCTGTTGCATTTATCCAGAAATTCTAATGCCACCATTCAAAGTGATGACAAACTAATGTCAATGACAACACCTGACCAAAATCAAATAGTAAAGGGATATTTGCAAATAAAATTCCACACTTGCTCTCCATTCCTTGACACAATTGAAATATTTTGACATCCCATTTTTTGTTGATTATTATTATTATTATTATTATTATTATTATTAAATTTAAAGTAAAAACAATCTTATTTTACATACAGATCCCAGTTCCCTCTTCCTCTTGTCCTCTCAACCCCCAACAACTCCCCATCCCACAACCCCATTAACTCCTCAGGGAAGGTGAGGCCTCCCATGGGAGATCATCAAAGTCCGTCACATCATTTGGAGCAGGACCTGGACCCTGTCCCCTGTAGTTAGGCTGAAAGAGTATCCCTCTATAGGGAATGGGCTCCAAAAGCCCATTCATGCACTAGGGATAAATACTAGTTCATCTGCCAGAGGCCCCATAGACTGCCCTGCTCCCCAGCTGACATCCAGGTTCAGGAGGCCTAGTGCCATCTCATGCTGGTTCCCCAGCTGTGAGACTAGGGTCTATGAGCTCCCACTTGCTCAGGTCAGCTGTTTCTGTGGGTTTTACCAGCATCATCTTGACCCCTTTGGTCATCACTCCTCCCTTTCTACAACTGGATTCCAGGAATTTGGATCAGTGCTTAGCTGTGAATCTCTGCTTCTGCTTCCATCAGCTACTGGATGAAGGCTCTAGGATGGCATTTAAGGTACTCATCAATCTTATTATAGGGGAAGGGCATTTAAGGTAGCCTCTCCACTATTGCTTAGATTTTAGTTGGGGGTCATCCTTGTGGATTCCTGGGAATTTCCCTAGTGCCAGGTTTTTCATTATGTCCATAACCGTTGCCTCTATTAAGGTATCTTTTACCTTGCTCTCCTTCTTTGTTCTTCTCACAACTGGACCTTCCTGATCCATCATGTTCTTCTCCCCTCTCCCCTTCTCACCTCCTCTGTCTCTTCTCTCCTCCCCTCCTCCCCCCATGCTTCCAATTTACTCAGAATCTCTTGTCCATTTCCCCTTCTCCAGGGGAAAGTGTATGTCTCTCTTAATTTCCTCCTTGTTTCCTAGCTTCTCTGGAGTTTTGGATTGTAGGCTGGTGATCCTTTGCTCTTTGTCTAATATCCACTTATGAGTGAGTACATGACATGTTTGTCTTTGATTCTGTTTTGTTTTTTTTTACATTTTTGTACTACCTATCACATAACATAGTAATGTAGAAGTATTGTGTGTAATTTTCATATTCATATTAAAGATATGAATGACTATAAAGGGGGCCTTAAATGATAGAGTATTCTGGAGGAGTTTTTATATATTACCTGTGAGTCTTACTCCTAGTTATTTTATCACACTCAGTATTACAGATTTTAATTTGAAGAAGCCCTTAACTTTTGTTCTAGAACAAATCCAGTTGAAATAATTTCTGTCTTTGTCTGAGAATATCTTTACCCCTTCTCTATTTCTAAAGGATAACTTTCCCTGACAGATTATTTCTGAGTGGCAAATTATTTTCTCTTCATTAAATAAAAATCATACATCTTTCTTCCAGATAGAGAGTTTTTGTGAGATATTTTTTTCTCAAGTGAATTGGGGCACATCTATGTGTTATTTGTTGTTTTTCCCAACAGCCGTAAAAAAATTCTTCTTTATTGTTCCCCTTTGAGAGTGTTATTTTAAGATGTTTCAGAGTAGATTCACTTGAGTTAAGTCTGACTGTTGACATTTCACCCTCCTGTCATTGAATATCTGTATCCTTCTCTATGTTTGAAACTTTTCTAGTATTATGGACTTGAGCCACCTGAGCATTTACTGTCAATACTGTACAAATTTTCCACATGACTTTTCACATCTGTGAGTATTTTCAGATATTTTCTGAAATTTTTGCTTCCAGAGATCATTTCAATAGTTTAAATATCTTTTGTTCGTCCACTACTGTTTCTTAAACTTGATAAATCATGAATTTGTCAGCTCAAATATTTCTGTGTGAGTTTTTAATATTGCTTTCACCTCTTTGCCAAATTTTTATGATAGAATATTTAGCCATTTCTCACATTTTTAAAGTTCATTGAGTTTTCTCAGCAATCTGTCTTAAGTATTTTTTTTCTGTAAGCTTCCCATCATCAATTCCATCTGGTCAGTTTACCTTCAGTTAGGTCATGATTTGTAGAAAACCCCAATTGCTATGGGATTTGCCATCTGGAAGGTAAAGGAGTGGGCTTTGAATCAAGTCTTGCTAGTTTGATTTTATTTGTGGATGTCTTTCTAGAATTTAAATTGGCTGCTCATTTTCTGGTCAAATCCACTATGTCAGGACTTGAGGATTCCGATGGCTGCTATTTCCCAATTTAATCTTGTTGGTGTGTTGTCACATTAGTGACATGGGGCAATTCAAGTCCATGACTATCATCCAATAATTATATAAATTAGGTAGAATACTACAGAATACAGACCATGATGCATTACATGAATGAGAATAATGGAATCATAACTTTCCTCTATGGTGTTTTTACTTCTCTATTTTGAAGATTAAGTGTTAGTATATGCTTTTATATTTTATTTTACAACATCATTTTAAGGGGTGGATGGTGACATGCTTTTGCTTCTGCATGATGCCCTCACAAAGACTGACTATGATTCGTGAGAAAATTGGGTTTTAAAACAGGTTGACTTGTCTGTGTGCACCTGCAAAATGCTCTGGTGACAGCTGCCAAGAGCCTGCAGCCTTCTTTGGATTAAGGAGCAAAATAAAATTGAATGCACATCTTCCCAGCCTGACTTAATGGCTAATAAATCACTTGTAATAGAAAACAAGAAATGGCCTGTTCTCTTTTGCAGCCTAGAATTACATACTTTTTAATGATATCTTTTGCTCTGTCTCAACTTCTCTCAATAAAGAGGTTCATTATAGCCTTTGTAGTATTGAGAATCCACTATTTCCAAATCAGAGCTATACAACTGAGAGGAAACAATCTTACAGATAATTTAAAACAACTGACTTACACATTGTGAAACTCTGGCTGTGGGGGAAAATGTGATATATCCAAGGTCACACAGCTCTAGATTTACAAAAGCAAGATCTCATCAACCTGCCAAAATTGTCTTGTGTCAATTAAATGTCATCGGTTCATTAATCAGAACTTCCTGGTCAATGGAAAAATTTTAGATAAATAAGAACTGTTGTCAAGTTTAGTTTCAGATGTATCAGTCTCTACTATTTAGCATTACTATTTATGTTTCTTCACATTCCATTGTTTGCTTTTTCATTGGGTTGCTGCTTTTTTCAAAAGTCAGAACCTCTTCCAAAAATCACCCCCTCCACTCTTTAAGAAACTGAAGCTGCTTGAATTGTTCATGCTTAAATTTCTAACTTGATGTTTTCCACTACACAGAGGTATGGTTCTCAGCACTATTCCAGGAGCCTTTCTTTGGTTATTGATTTCCCAGTACCTCCCAGAAAATGCACAACAGCCCACAGGAGTTCCAATATGAATCATTTATTTCAAATCAATTCATTTAAGAGGCATGTAAAAATATTGCCGCTGCATGTGTTTATGGAGTATCAGTAAGACACGTCTTCATGGAGTTCACCAGATCTTTTTTCTTTTGTATCTGGTTTTGTTCATATTTTCCAATGTTCTCTTAATTATGTAGCCATTTCTTTACCAAGCTCACACTTCACTGCCCTCCTGATGCTAGAGCATGGGAATATAGAGATGAATAAAATATATACCCTTCTCTACAAGCTCAAAGAGTTAGTCTGTTCTCCCTGCTGTTCAGTTGTTCAGTGACACTTTTGTATCAATTCCCCACGTTGGGACACAAACCAGGAATACAAGTCTTCTGTTGCAATGATTACCTCATCCTTCTGCTAGAGTGATCACCCTATCACTCTCCTGCAGTGATGACCTAATTTTTCTGCTCCAGTGATCACCTCATCCTTCCCGAAAGACTCCATTCTTTAAGTATCAGCCTCAAAAGAATAAAATTCTGCGGTATGACTGTTTGGAAAGCTCTTTCAATTTGGGGACTGGAGAGATGGTTCAGAGGTTAAGAGCACTGACTGCTCTTCCATATGTCCTGAGTTCAATTCCCAGCAACCACATGGTGGCTCACAACCATCCATTATGAGACCCGTTGCCCTCTTCTGGTGTGCAGATATACATGGAAGCATAATGTTGTATACATAATAAATAAATAAATGAATAAATAAAATCTTTTAAAAAAGTTCTTTCCATTTGGTAGTCAACTGTTCAGGGAACATCATGCTGCATGAGAGGCAGGCCTCACAGAGCTTCAGTTACCTCAAAAGAGGCCACCAGCTCGCTCCACATTGGAGCCATAGCTTTTCATTTGGTGTCAGTGCTGTGTTCATAAGAAAAGGCTTTCAGATTCCCTATAAACACCTATCTCAATGTGGTCCTTATCCAGTAATGGCTTGCTGATCCTTAAACATTAATAGTAGAATATTCCACCAGCTTTTATTCAAGTTGCCATTACATTTTTTTACTGCCAGTCTCATTCTATGTTGTCTAATATTACATGGAAAATATAAGTTATTTTCTTGTCACAACCCTTTACAGCATAGTTAGGACTAAGTCTAAATGTCCATAAACGGCTGCCATGCTTAAAACTGAAATTAAGCAGTTGACCTGACCTAGTGATATCACAGAGACCATAGTTGTA
This sequence comes from Cricetulus griseus, assembly GCF_003668045.3. Taxonomy (NCBI): domain Eukaryota; kingdom Metazoa; phylum Chordata; class Mammalia; order Rodentia; family Cricetidae; genus Cricetulus; species Cricetulus griseus. The sequence goes on from NC_048597.1 coordinate 124,828,281, forward strand.
AAGCTGGGGAGCCAGCTTTGGATGGAACCAAGCCCTCTGAATGAGGGTACCAGCCAGGAGGCCAAGGCAGTCCATTAACAGAGGAGACTACGCTTATCCCTAGAGCACAAATAGACTTTGGGAGCCCATTCCCTGTGGAAGGATTCTATTGCAGCCCAGATATGGAAGGAAAGACTGGACCATCTCCCAAATGATGTGAAGGATTTGATGGTCCCCAATGGAGGGTGTCACTATCCCTGGGGAGTTTGTAGGGGTATGAGGACAGCATGGGAGGATGGGAGGTCAAGGGAATGGGGGATGAATATAAATAAGAGCACTTCTAAAATAAAAAATGTTTAATAAGAAATATTCTTAAAATAATTTTATTTTCAAATAAGAATGTTGATTATTCTAATTTTTAAATTAGATTTTAATTTATTAAGTGTGCGTACATATGTATGCATGTGTCATGGCCTTGGGATTGTCAGTAGACAATTCATAAGATTTTTTTTCCCCTTTTCACATGTGGGTAAGGACTGAACTCAGGCCACCAGGCTTGTTAGAAGACACTTTTTTTTGGAACACCTTTCCAGCTTTAGAATTTTGTTTTAACATTTCATGTTGAAAATGCCCCATATAGCTACTGATATGTAATCCTTGTTGCAGTTTATCTGAATCAAGCTACATTTTGAGATTATGCTACAACAGAAAAAAATTGGAATGAAACTATGCTGGATTTTGAACATTTTTAAAGATCCATATACATTATGTATTAATCCTAAAGAAAATGATAAATTCATAGGGAATTCTCCAACAGCTGCTACTTATGTAATCCAATAGACAATTAGACTCATAAAAGTCAACACAGGGCATAGAAATAACTCATTTTATGAGTTTCCATAATAGAAATACTTAACTGCAGCATTTATTTGATGCTTGCATAGTTATCTGCCAGCATATGAGTTTGTGAGATCATCATGCATATAGCCATTGTGTCCCTCAAATACCTTAGTTTCTAAAACTTAATTTTAATAACCTGCACAGCTTATATTTATATTTGGAATTCCAGAACAAACAACCATAGCTGCTTCATAAGAGTCTCTGCTCCCAATTAGCTCAGGAGTTCCTGCCCCTTCCCATTCTTGGGGTCCATTTATCCCTTAGAGTTCTTCATGTTTCCTAGTTTCTTTGGTGAAGAGGATTGTAGGCTTGTAATCCTTTGCTCTGTGTCTAAAATTCATATATGAGTGAGTATATACCATGTTTGTCATTTTGTGACTGGGTTACCTCACTCAGGATGGTTTCTTCTACTTCCATCCATTTGCCTGCAAATTTCAAGAATCCATTGCTTTTTATTGCTGAGTAGTACTCCATTGTATAAATGTAGCACATTTTCTCTATCCATTCTTCAGTTGAGGGGCATCTAGGTTGTTTCCAGGTTCTGAATATTACAAACAATGCTGCTATGAACATGGTTGAACATATGTCCTTGTTGTATGAATACGAACTATTTGGGTATATACCCAAGAGGGGAATGGCTGGATCTTGAGGTAGACTGATTCCCATTTTTCAGAGCAACCGCCATACTGATTTCCAGAGTGGTCTCACAAGTTTGCACTCCCTCTAGCAATGGAGGAGGGTTCCTTTTTCTCCACATCCTCTCCAGCATAGATTGTCATTGGTATTTTTGATTTTAGCCATTCTGACAGGTGTGAAGTGGTATCTCAGAGTTGTTTTGAGTTGCATTTCTCTGATGGCCAAGGATTTTGAACACGTTCTTAAGTGTCTTTCAGCCAATAGGGGAGAGGGAGCTGCCACATTAAGAGCAGGAGAAGAAGAGGAGAGGAGAGGAAATGGAGGAGCAGAAATATTGAGTCGGGGGAAGAATAGAGGAGAGAGAGCAGGATGAGAGATACCATATGAGAGGGAGCCCCTATAGGTCTGAGAAGAGATCTGGAACCAGGGAGATCTCCAGTGACCTACAAGGATGACACAATCTGACAATCCAGGCAATGGTGGAGAGGATAACCCAAAAGCCCTTCCCCTAAAATGAGACTGATGACTACTCTTTATGCCATCCTAGAGCCCTCATCCAGTGGCTGATGGAAGCAGAGACAGACATCCACAGATATACACTGACCTGAAATCTGGAATTTAGTTGAAGAAATGGAGGAATGAAGATTGAAGGGGTCTATACCAGGTTGGAGAAACCTACAGAAACAGTTGGCCTGAACAAAGGGGAGCACATCGACCCCAGATGCTGTCTGGGAGGCCAGTACAAGACTGATCCAGACCCCTGAACATGGATGTCAGTAAGGAGACCTCTGCACTCCAGGGAGGCTCTGAAAGTGGATTAGTATTTTTCCCTGGTGTAAGAAGGGACTTTGAGAGTCCATCTCATGTGAAGGGATACACTCTGGCCCTGGACACATGGGAAGGACCCAGGCCCAGCACAGGAAGATTTGATGGACTTTGCAGAGCCCCCATTAAGGGCCCTACCCTGTCTGGGGAATGGAGGGTGGATGGGGTGGGGGTAGGTTGGGGTGGGGGAGGAGAGATGGGGGTGAGGGGAGGGAGAGGGAGAAGGGACTTAAATGTGAAACAAGCTTGTTCCCTAACTTGAACTAATAAAAAAAAATAAAGAGTTTCTGCTCAAAACACCCACCAGCAATAAGAACTAATAGTTGTGTAACTCTTTCTTCTTCCTATATAGCTCTAGGAAGAACCATGTTCTAGAAAAAAAAAAAAACAATTTATCAAATCTGATAAAGTATTTTAGAAATTACAGCAACAAAGAAGATGTAAATCAACAAAATGCTAAGAGTGAGTGAAACATAGAAGAATATGCTGTGCAGGCTTTAATTTACTTTTAGTAAGTGGTTCATCCTTAAATGTCCCTGTGAACTCCAGACATTGAAAACAGGAGCCAAATACCTGCCACATGCTTCCATTACGACAATGGAGAGCAATGCCTTGTCAAAACAAGTTGAGCTTCATAAACAATGAATTCTCTTTGAAAGTGATAAATTTGGGCTACAGAAATTGCAGTTGTTAGTGTTTGTATAAACACCCACAGAACATGGAAAAGGAATTCTCTACAGCTGTTCCTTGCAGGGTTTTATTCAATGAAAATTGATGAAATCAAAGCAAATGAAAAGATCTAGGGACATGCAAACCCCTCTGCTCATAATAGAATGGAAAAGAAAGAAAAATATTCTGTTCATTTCCTCACATCCCCAACAATTTTAACTTTCTTATTATTTATTATTTGTGTCTTTCACATCATGCATCTCAATCCCATTCATTTCTCCCCCGCTTTGTACTCACACCCTGCTGCTGCAACCACCACAAAAATAAAATAAAATTTAAGAGAAAAAAAAGGAAAAGGGACAAATCAATCTCCCCAGGGAAGCTGCAGTGTTACACAGTGAGTCAGGAAGTAATCCCTATTATCCATATATCTTTACTTGCAAGTGCTCATTGCAAAGAGTCATTGTTCTGGTTTGAGGCCTGTGGTTTCTGCTGTACTATCAATGCTGGGCCCTCATTGGCCCTCATTTCTGTGGCAGAGACAATGAATAATGGGTTGACCTAAGCTGTGTGACTCGGGAATGACCCCAGGATAATTTGACACATAAACCTCAGTGATTTCAGAGTGTTCTTCAGTTATATCTGGATAAAGTTTGAAGTCAGAAGACTACTAGTAAGTTGACAAAGATTAAAATAAGATCAGATGTGTTCTCTTAAGTTTTATGGTTGGGAAATACCACAATGTGAGGAACCACAAAAGAGGATTAGGAAGATTGAAAAGCACTGATAAATTAGGACCCTAATTGTTCACAAAGTCATTTTTTTCATTTTTGATGTTGATTCAAGAATTAAAATTTATATATTAAGATGAATGAATTGAGCATTTATTATTAATACAATAAAATTTAAAGATTGGGTTCATCAAATATTAGTATTGTCATCTCAACACTGTCTCAGCCAAGGTGATGTGTCTAAGCCAATTTTCAAATTCCTACCTCCCCTTTTACAACAGGATGTGGAATTTGTGAGCTAACAGGTTCCCAAGAAGAGCACTGTCTTTATGCAGAAGGATGTCCCTTCTCTCTGTGAACTCCCTCATACCCTGACAAGAGTCCAGAATTGAACTGAGCCCAGTAAACATTGAATCAGAGTGGGACAATGCAAAAGTCCTTGGTTCTCCAAGGCCATGGAACCAGGGAACCAGGCTGTCTGCACTATATACTCTCTGTAATGCTTTGCATTGTTGAAAACCAACCCATTTCTTATTATGTATAACAATGAAGTAAAATCAAGGGAACTTTTCTCCTTTATTCCTCTAACACCCTGAAAATAAAAGTAAATATTACTTTAACACATACCTTCCCCTCTACAAACTACTATAAGAACTACTTGAGTCCCAATGTAAAATCAACTAATAGTTGGCAAAGTATAACTATGTTAATAGAGTATTACAAAGGGGTGTGGGCTGTTGTATATGATCCACCAAATAGTAGCAATATTTAGTGATGACTAGCAATTAGGATGCATTAAATTGTGTCTGAAATATTGCTTATTTAATGGTTTATTGTTTTCAGAATGATAGCCTCCATAAACAAAAGAGCTTAACTTTCATCTGCATTTACCAAATCCTTATTAATGTCTTAACAAGATGGGAAACAATCACAAACTATCAGATTTACAACCCCATTAACCACTGATTGGTAAATAAATGCTAATTTGTGTGCTGCAGTAAATTTTAATCTAGTACCCTAAACACATTCATTAAACCATTAATGTAAATGAGATCCTTTGAAGAATTTTTGTCAATGTATTACTCTACAACTATGCAAGAAATATTGAAAAACTGAAGCATATAGTGTTCAGGAGCCTATGGGAGTTTTTCAAAGGGAGACTGGTGCTCTCTATAAATATAACCACAGGTTTATATACACGCATACATGCTTCAGGATAGAGAAACACTCAGGAACACATATTTCTCACTTTATAGTCATTTATATTCATATTACTATACACCAAATGTGTATCAGGCAGTCAGTGTCTGGATTTTTTTCACAAAAGCTCAGACACACAGCAATCCATACTGAAAGATTAGTATTTTATATTAAAGATGATTATCTTACTTGCATTTGAAACTTTATATTTTAATTCATGAAATCATCAGGAAGAATATTCTATCAGTTTACCCCTGGCATGAGAATAGACAATTTGTTTCTTTAAATAACTCCAGCCATGAAGGAGAAAAGCACAACTCTAACATTTCAATTCTAAAACAAAGATTGTGTCATTTAAATACCCTTAAAATGAAAGGGGCTTTTAAATGAAACAACAATTAACTGAATGCTAACTCCTCTTACGCTTTGTTCTTAAACTCAAATTAGTTTTTTGCTGTTTACTCTTGAAATTAGGCTATGTACACTTCTGAACATATTACTTTTAAGGTGCTACTGTGCATTAAGGTTAAATGTAATTTCATATTGTTTACATTGGTCTGAATTTTTAAGAGTCAACTAATCTGTTACTTAAGAATATAGGAAACTTTCAGTAAGCTGAGACCTGATGTACACCTACTTCCACACCTTTGCCTTGTCACCTTCACATGGAGCTATGCTGAATCACTTCTTATACAAAGAGAAAAAAAATCTTTGTAGAGATCAAACGTAGGTTAAAGTCCAGTCCTTTATATAACCAGGTTAGGAACTATATACTTTTGAATGGTGCACCATGTCTACTAATTCCAATGCAGAGGATTAAATTCTGAAACTTTTATTCTTTTCTAATTACTATTGCAATGTTCTAGAGATTACACAAAGACTGTTTTATTTTATTCTTCAAATATATAGATAATCTCTACATAAACAATGCATTAAGAAATTTGTAGACTCTAATGTAATTAAGAATCTGCCATGACACAGAGCCTAAAGATGTTGGTAATTTATTTAATTGAATTTTTACTGTCAAGCAGCAAGTTTAAGAATCAACAAATATTATTTATTTAATATAAGTAGAAATAGGACTAAACATATTCAATGAATATGATATTACTATGATTCTAATAAAAAAAACTTATCCCAATTTCTAAGACTAAAATCAAGGCAAAACAGCAAACAGTTTCAGAAATATATCCTTTGTATCTTCCTCTAAGTGAGTCACATGAACTGTATTCTAGCAAATGTCTCAAAGCTGTTTTTGGTCTGCAAGGTCACACTGAAGTAAAAAATTAAAAGGAGAAACAATTACCAGGAAAAATTTGACAAGGATATTCCATATGCTTTAGCTTTGTAAGTCACTAGAATATTCCATATGCTTTGCCTTTGCAGTCCCTACAAACCACAATAAAAAAAAGATATTGAGCTTAGGTCAGTGGTGAGGAGAATGAAGTCCTTTTGTCTCCCTACTTTTTATGATTAGCTTATCAGAAAAGGCAACTCTGTGAAGAGAGAACCTTGTAACAAGGTGTCATATGTCCAGTTAAAGGCATTTGGAAGGATATCCCCAACACCCCATGAGTTCACTCTGCTTCTGATACCACTGGGAACTGGTGGTTTAAATAGACAGGTGTGGGCCACGGATCGTTCCCATAGAATTATGACAAAATGAGTCATTTTTTCATTCCTGACATTATTCATCTATCAATTATTTTTAAAGAGTCAAGGAAAAAGAAAACTTGAGCCACTACTGGCTACAAAGATCTCAACAGTGGAACACAAGAATCCAGTTAGTTGTACCAGAGTAATAGCATCACCCTCTGGTTGTGAAAAGCAACCTATTTTGACTGTTTTAGTACTTTGTACCTAAATTACATTTGTGGATATTAGATAACATATTATAAAAAGCAAAATTTTCCAGTAAAAACCTAATAAATGTTTGCTTAGTGTACTCAGAATTTTGTCAGCTATGGAGTGTTATTTAGCAGAACACTTGAAATCCTAAAAACATAGTTTCAAGCTCTGATTCACCAAGCATGACCCAGAATTTTTACACCAGTGACATGCTGACATTTCTCGTTTGGGTTTATTGCCTCATGGTCCCAAGACAGCAGTTGCAGTCAGAGCACATTTCAAAGTGGAGGCAACAAGTTACAAGAAGAAAGTTTATTCTTTACACAGGGACTCTACCTTTATCAATAAAAGGAAATGTTTGCAGGAAGCCTCACACAGACTTCTTCTTCTGATCATCTATTGGCAGAAGCTGCATGAGGAGGAGAGGAAACCTCCCCTGCCAGGAAGCTGGGAAAACAAACATCCTTCAAAGTAGAACAAGATAGCTCTGACTGGCTGAACCACAGCTCATCACAGGGCTGCAAACACCTGCTGTTCATACAAAACGGAATGATTTTAAGAAAGCCTGGACAAAAGTGCTGGGGAGTTAGGCAACTTTTTACAATGCTTTCCCCAAATACTGTTCTTGTGTACCATGAGCAAAATAAACACAAGAAAGAGCAGTTACTTCTCAGTGGCAATTAGGCAACAAGATAGTAAGTAGGGTGACATTCATAATGGAGTTTGAGGTTGAAGGTTTGAAGGTGGAGGCGAAATCACAGTCCAACAGTGTTCTCAGTCATTTGTGACAATATCATAGTAGACAGTTTCTTATTTTAAACATCCCACATTCAACTATTCTATACCACTTACAGTGGTATTTGACTCCCTACTTAGTGGAGTAGGATTTCAGGACATTTTGTCTGCAAAATCAGCAACTTGCAAAGAATGGCACACAGGGAAATTTGGAATGTGACAGCCTAAGGCTGCTGCAATAGTTTGGTAATGCCATTTGCAGGCTGCATTAATTTTAGTTGGTGTGTTACCATTTAAAGATAATGGCATGGCCTTTGTGTTCACAGCAGGTCTGTGGGAGTTCCAGCCAAAATTAACAGTGGTCAAGGAGCACCCATCGGTATCTTCCTCCAGTGAACACCCAGTAATGACTTATGCTTTTATGTATTTGCCCAGAACTCTATCACTCAGTATTCTTGGGTGATGACAGTGCGGGGAAATATCCTTAAAGCTGCTGCTGCTGTAAAAGATTGGTGTTCTATTAGAGAGAAGGAAAATGCACTAACTCTGCAATTCTTCCTGGAGGTAGTGACAGAAATGTTCAGTGGTGTTGGTGTTCTTTTACTGCTTCTGATGCACCTAGTTTAAACATCTCACCATATAGTAATTAAGCCCTTTATAATCACACCCTGTTCTTCCTGTTTAATTAATTTATTTATGGTCAAATAGATACATATGACTGATTCAAAACAGATGTCAGTCAAGGGATTTTCTATAGTCCAATGCTGTAATAAAGAAATGGTGAAATATGTGTCTTTTGAGAGTTTCCATCCTTTTCCATCTTCCTGGTACACTTAGGGTGTATCTTAGGGTGCCTGGTACACTTTCCTAGATTTATAACATTTTCTTGTCCGTGTACCCATCAACCTGTTCTGCAGTATTCCATTTAAGCTTATTTTGTTGTCTAGTTACAAATTACAAGTGCAAACTAGCCAAAGTTAGACCTCTTATAATCAGGTACTCTGTGGCCCACCTGCCAGAGCACAGATCCTTTCTATGCTCGCCAGTCATGGTATATGCTGCTTAATGTTTTCCAACTTGTTAAAAACTATTCTGTATAATAATCATTTTGTCACTGTATTTTGACATTCTTGGGATAAATTCTTTTCAAATATTTCTATTTATCCTCTGGATGATAGCTGTTTTGAAGGAATTATTACTATCAAGCTACAGGCAGCATGTTGATGTCCTGAATGGAGACGGAGGGTGCTTAATTTTCCCTTGGGTCATGTTAACAATCTTATTCCTCTTAGCGCCTTTGAAAGCCAATTACCTGTCGTCAAGTCTTTATGCCTTGTCTGCACCTTTGGGGTTTAGATCAATGATTATCCTTACTCCTTTCAAGAAATAATTTCTTATAAATTATGATTAGCAGCTCAGTACAGGAAAGTCAGGATTGTCTTACTAAACATTCCTAGTGATGATGTGTCTAGAGGGGAAAGGGCTGAAACTGTATCATGGCTAAGCAGATTGTAATTGGCACATCCATGTGGACAGTGGAAAAGCCATAGCACTACTCCTTTCTGTGGGAAGAATCAGCATCCTTCACAGAATGTTCCATGCCTTGAAACTGAAAACAAAACACTGTGTGTGGCAGATCGGCATTTCCAAAAATATATCAATGTAGTGCGAATTGAGTCAGTCAAAGTCCCCTCAAATGGTCAATTTCCTGAGTCACATATAAGAGTAAATTTACTGGCCTAAGTGATTTTTATTTCTGAAACTGTTCAAGTTATGTCAAAGTTCTGCATAAAACATCAGCAGAGAACATGTGAACATTGGCACTGGGAAAACCAGAGATAATCCTTTACAGTAATCTTCATTATCATGGATTCTTAAAACACTCTCAATTTTGTTCAAATCCCATGAAAGCAGAGCCTTTTCTTATTTATTTTTCTGTCTTTGCTTGGTCTGTTATGCACATTTGTCTTTATTAGGGGGATAAAGTATTATTAAATGCCAAGTGACTTTAGACTTAGTGCTATTCTAAAGATTAATGTAATATATGTAGAGGTTATGACTTAACAGAGGAGAAAATATAAATATTAAGGATCTTTAGGAAACTAGTATAGAAAATGAATGGCAATAAAATAGAGACTTTTCCTATACTTCAATTTTTAAATATGGCAAATAAATTTACAAATGGAACTTAATTCACTGTTCTCTCATATGTCATAAAATTTGAAAAATTAATGAATTTGTATTTTTAAAGTTGGCTTTAACATTACACATCTTGTGAGTAGTTTTCGATGATTTCTACTTCAGTTATAGCTATGCTATTTATTTCTTCTGAAATCAAGGGAATGAACAATAGCGAATAAGGTGAGTCTATCAGGGTATGTGATCTTCACATACCCTTCTCACAAGAGAAGCTGCAGATACACAGTAGGAATGACTGAAGGAGGAAAGATCTCTGGGTTATCCTACTAGAGGATCATCATGTGGGGAAGGGAAAGCAGTCCTTAGGAGCTGCAATAAGTGCAAAAGCATTAAATTCAGACACCAAACAAATCAAAGTAGAGGTTCATGAATTCATGCTCTCACTGAGCAGAGTGTGAGAATGTCAAAATCTGCACTTCCTGTGAAAACTTAATTATTAATCTTCCCCTTTGGGGTGTGCTGATGAATAAATTTGGTTGTTTTAATTAGATTTTTGTGATTTATGCATTTAACCAGAGATTAATTAGCCATCTGCATTTATTTTTCTGTAGATTTGTTGTGACCAATGTACTTTATCGAGGCAGGAGTGGTTCCTCCCTGTTCTCTAGACTAGTCCTTATTAATGACATTCTGACATTAACAGTGAATGCTTCCACCTGTCTCTTGTCCATACTTAAGAGTGTCACAAGGAAATACCATTATAATTTATCATCAAACATTCTTTTCTAGATATTTGTTTTTTAATTATTAAGACCATTTTCTTTCCAAAATCACAAAAAGTTATTTACAATTTCTTCTGAAGCATTTCATTTTTATGTTCTTATTTTTTTTAATAATTTTAGTTAAATTAAAAACAAACTTTTTTTTAAGAGGGAACTGGGAACCAATCCCAGTTCCCTCTCCCCCCTCCACCCTCCCATTGCCCCTGCCATCTCCCCATCCACCACCTCATCTACTCCTTAGGGAGATTGAAGCCTCCCATAGGGGATCATGAAAGTCTGTCACATCATTTGGGGCAGGACCTAGACCCTCCACCTTGTATATGGGCTGAGAGCTTATCCCACCATAGGTAATGGGCTCACCAAAGCCCATTTGCGTTCTAGGGATAAATACTGGCTCCATTGTCAGAGACCCCAACTGTCCCTACACTCAGGGAGCCTGGTTATTCTCATTTTTCTTTATGCAGATCTTTTTCAAATGATGGTTTACTGTATCCATTTTCCTTCATAATACACATTTTAATAATTTTATTTTTATTCATATGAAATTGATTCTCCCAGCATTATTTCTTAACAAGGATATGATGTTGTCACTAATTTAAAAATGCCACTCTTATTTTAACCTCGTGTTTATTTAGGTACAGAAGAATAAGTGCTGGGTTGCTTTGGAGGCTCAGTGGCTAGAGGTGCATAGTCCTGCAGCTTGGCATCCTAAGATATACATACATACATACATACATACATACATACATACATACATACATACATCAAGTAGATTGGAGAAAACTGACTCCTGACCACACACATGCTGAGGCATTTACATGCACATGCACAGACGCACAGACATCATACATACATAAATCTAATTAATTAGTGGATTTTAAAGGAGTCCATTATCTTCTTTTTTCAGCTGGCTTTCCTGAACCTCTGTCAGTATCGTGGTTTGGTAAAAGAGGAAGGCTTCCAATGGCCTGTAAAATATTATTTTCTGTAATAGATTTTAGCATCCTGATACTCAGCTCAATGTTAATGCTCATTGATATTATAATAAAAATGGTGTAAGAACAATGAAGATTTCCATGAAGTGCAAGCCATGAGAGATGTTTATCATGAGTGGCAACAGTGTAACACTTTTCTCAGTACTGAAAATTGATGAGTGCATACAGTGCCCATTTCATACACAAACATCACAAGAGCTGTGCTGCTCCTAATATATTCATGATTAATTCAAATTTATTTTTTCTCAAACAATGGAATTTGTTAACAAAGAAACAAAAGACCATAGTAATTATTTAATTTTGAATATGAAACTGTTGTGTATAACATATGAAAGATGGAGAGAACCAGGCAGAGACAGTAGCACACAAAGGCCAAAAGAAGCTTTCCAGAATAATAAAATTACCTAAGGAAGAAACACTTGGTGAATCTGTGCAGAGATATTTCTGGTAGAGGCCAGAGTGTGCAATACAGTGAATTCCAGGCCATTTTGATATCCTGTGTCAAAAAATCCAAAGAACCCAACCTCCAACATATATAAAAATTGATACAGGGAGACACAGCAGTTTTCAAAAAAAAAGTCTTTAAAACATATTTCCTTTATTTCTTTGAATATAAATAGAGAATTGATTAATATAAGTATTAAATATTGTTGGAAAGGCTAAAAAGTGATACCGGTTAGCCATTATCTTATTTGTTCATAAAAGAAAAAGTATAGGCACTGATATTTTATGATATGGTATGTAAATTATTGAAAATCAGCTTTTATGATCATTACATCCTCATCATGTAATGAGCATCATTTTCCTGTAGAAAAGAACAACATTTTATGTTTTATTCTTTATGAAATGCTATTTCAGTAAAACTTGTTTTGTTAAAAAATTAAATAATGATTTTTCACCTATTATTGAATATTCCAGTGTGAAATTTTAAATAAAACATGCAGTGCTTTTCTTTTGCTATGCATATTTTTCTTCCTCACTTAAAAAGGCTGAATGTAACTTTTGAAAGTATAACACACACACACACACACACACACACACACACACACACACACACACACATATGAATGTGTTAGAATATTGCCTACTTCATATTAAGGAAACTTGAAGCAACACAGTAAAATCATGTTAATGAAACTCTCTCTCTCTCTCTCTCTCTCTCTCTCTCTTCACACACACACACACACACACACACACACACACACACACACAACACCACATACTCCTAGTTGCTTAAAGGTTTTTAACAGTGTGTGAAAGTCTAGTTTGTAAACCAAGACTTACAACCTTGTGATAGAACTCAATCTAGAGTCCTACAGAAGTATTCCCCTTAATGGTTTGTTATGAACTGAACAGCAATGGTTTCTGCTTTTTGATGAAAATATTTGCCTTTATACTGGACCTGTGTCCATGAGTAAAGAAAAGCAATGTTAGTTATTACACTTACATTTCTGGTTTTATTTTTTTCACCTTTTATCTGTCATGTGTGTTCATTTCTCTTTGTGTCCTCATAAAGGAATTTTTTTTGCAGATTGTTTTATTTGAATTAGAAACAGAATTGTTTTACATGACAATCCCAGTTCTTTTCTCCCTCCAGTCCTCCCCTAACACCCCCCAACTAAAACCCTACCTATCACATATCCTTTCTGCTCCCGCTAGAGGGTTAGGCCTTCCATAGGGTATCATCAGAGTCTATCGTATCCTCTGGAATAGGGTCTAGGCCCACCCCTGTTTGTCTTGGCTCAGGGAGTATTCCTCTATGTGGAATGGGCTCCCAAAGTCCACACCTATGCTAGGGATAAGTACTGAACTACTACAGGAGGTCCCGTAGATTTCCAAGGTTTCCTCACTGAAACCCATGTTCCTGGGGTCTGGATCAGTCCTATGCTGGTTTCCCAGCTATCAGTCTGGGGAGCAAGAATTCCCCCATGCTCAGGTCAGCTGTTTATACATAAACAGCTGGTTTCACCAGCCTGGTCTGGACCCCTTTGCTCTTCACTCCTCCTTCTCTACATCTGGATTCCAGTCCAGTTCAGTGATAAGTTGTGGGTGTTGGCTTCTACTTCCACCAGCTGCTGGGTGAGGGATATCAGGTGACATATAAGTCAGTCATCGATCTCATTATTAGGGGTGGGCATTTAAGGTAGCCTCTCCTCTGTTGCTTAGATTGTTAGCTGGTATCATCTCTGTAGATCCCCAGACATTTCCCTAGTGCCTGATTTCTCTGTAAACCTAAAATGTCTCCCTCTATTGTGGTATCCATTCTTGTTATCTTCTATTCTTCCCCTGACTCAAACTTTCTGCTCCATCATGTCCTCCGCATCCCTCCTCTTCTCCCCTTCTCATTTTCCTAGCTCCTTGCCCCCTCTTCCCGTGCTCTCAATTTGCTAAGGGGATCTTGACCCTTTTCCCTTCTCCAGGGGACCATGTATGTCTCTCTTACGGTCCTCCTTGTTTACTAGCTTCTCTCATAGTGTGGATTGTAGGCTGGTAATTAAAGGAGATAATTTTTTAAAGACTTTTAAAACCAAAACTTTAAAGGATTTTATTTGACATGAGATCCTCTAAGCTTTGTGCTTTCCCTACAAGTGCAGCATTGGTACAGGTATGAAATGGAAGGAAAAGAAATTTTACCCACAAAGAGATATCTTTGACATTTTAAATACAAAGAAAACTTTTGTCAACTTCAAATGGATAGTGCCAATAGTTGCTATTTTTCATAATATATTTATTCTCATAAATTCATTTTCACATTTTTACTTAAGCAAATATGAGAATTTATGCCTAAATTTGTTATTTTCCTCCTTATATAATGTGGCTCCTTCATGAAATAAAATTCTTCAAGAATGCAAAAAATTATTAGTTCCTTGAAGTGTTATTTTTGAGGAAAAAGCACAATGAATAATGATTTATTTATGTTATCTGATGAATGTGTTGGTAAGTCCTGAATTTTATTCTTTCTCCATTAAGGAATATAATTACTAAAATTTGTAATTCAATAATCATCTTCAGAAAAGTTTGTAAAGGCTTATAGAAACTGTGGACAGCCATTCCATAAGAGAGACAGAACATACTGTAAATATGTCAGCACATGAACGTGGAGCTCTCTTGCTGACTGGAGAAGCACAAACAACAATGACAAATCCATTTATAATACAAAGTAATAGTATATGTCTCTTATCTCAAATTCTAGAGACTAACTTCTAAAAGATCTCTAAAGACAATTATTTATAACTTACTTTTATTGATAGGTTATACATAAAGTATGGCTTCTTATAATTATTACAATGATTAGTCAGAATTATTATTTCTTTTACTTAAAAATGGTAAGCATTTACCAATTATGAAGATCTTAATCACTTTTCTCGCACTTTAGAATTGTGGTCCACTATTAAAATAGGCAAATCTTTAAAAATAGTTAACTTTAGATAAACCATTATTTTAATTTGAAAATGTTGAATTTATTTACCATAAAAATAAAGAAACCAAATGTTTGAAGTCTTTGATCCATTTTGAGTTAAGTTTTGTGCATGCCAATAGATATGAATCTATCTGCAGTCTTCTACACACCAGCATCTAGCTGGTGGTAGTTCAAACTACTACAGCCACTTTGGAAATCAGTTTGGCAGTTTCTCAGGAAAATGGGAATCAGTCTACCACAAGATTCACTCTTATGCATATACCCAAAAGATGCACATTCTTACAACAAGGACATCTGTTCAAGTATGTTCATGGCAGCTTTATTTGTAATAGCCAGAACCTGCGATTGTTCCTTCTTCTTCCCAGAGTTCTCTCTCTGACCTGAAGTACCGCCCATACCTCTTTCCTAGCTATTGGATGTTCAGCTTTTTATTACACCAATCACAACAATTCATTTTCCAACAGTGTACAAATATCCCATGAGAGTTCTCATGCTCAGTTGCTGAGACAGATACAAGACTTTGAACTTAGCACAGACATAGAAATCGCACCAGAGGTTTCTGATGTCTAAGCACGGTAGGAAAGATTTCAGAGGCAAAATGGACTTCCCTACTGGCATATACACATGTTGCCAAAGATAAGAAGGAAAGGCTTTCATATGCAATAGCCTGACAGTGACCATAACAAAAGCCTGCACTACAGCAACCTTGCAGAAACCATACCACAGTGGAACACAAACAGAATCTTAGACCAACAACAAAAACTCTGACAAGGACATGTTTTCTTTCAATATACCTCACAGAATATTCTTTTTATATTTACATATGAAAACCTATTTTTACATCTTTTCCTATGGCATTTGTGTTTCCACTACAGTGCTCCGTGATTCCCAAAACAATAGTTTTGTTTAGATAATATCTTTATTTTTTATAATTCAGTGGCTACAAGAATAGCAAAAGTGTACATCTTTATTTCTTACCAAGTTTGGCATTTAGACTGTGAGTTAATTCCCCCCAAATCTCTACTAAGACTATTAAAAAACTCAATGGATCTGTTACCTCACCTGCCCTCATTGCCCCATTGTATTTCACATGCTAAACTGCTGCAATCTTGATCAGTTTATTTTAAATATAAGCAACTTTTAGCGATTACTTATATGACATTTAAATCTCAGTTGCTTTTCACTTAAAAATAACATAACCAACCAATAGGAAAGTCTAAAATATCACTGTCAAAGCCTTTGTAAATAAAAGTTTTATTGTAGAGGTTTAAAAAGTCTTTATGTACACAGATAAGCACTGGACAAGCCAGAAAAAGTTAAACATTCAGCTCCTCCCTTCGAAGGAATGAGGTCTTAGACGTTCCTCCTTGAATGCGGGGAATGGATGGAGTTTAAAACCTAGTGATCATTTGTTCTCTGATGAGCCAGGTTCTACCTATATCCTCCAAAATGTTTTACTTATTCCAGACCCTTTCAGCATAAATGTTGAGCATTAATTACTTCTAGGCCATAAAACCCATATGAGTGATGTCACTAGTACTTTGTAACAGCCTAAGTGACTTCTTTGTTATCTTAGGGCTAGGCCAATCATGACTCCCACAGACATTATGTTCACCTCAGTCATTCTCCCTAGACCCTAAATCTTGGGGAGTATCTCTGAGTCAACAGTACTAATTTTTGTGAAAGAAAGCAGATATACTTTGTAAAGAATTTCAATGTAAGCATATCTTAAATTTGTTGCATCTGTGAGACTGAGATAATTATTATTAGAAAACTTTTTTACCAAAATTGTGTGTGGATTAAATATTGCTAAAATAAACCGACTAATGTCAGGGTTTCAAAGTTTGGCCCAAAACTGGTTACCTACATCCAGCTTAACTAAATTTCATTCTTACTCCATCTTGATTATGTGCGTGTTGTTTGAAAAGCCTGCAGCAATTTCCACACACTGGGTTTTATGATGCCCACCTCAGTGGGTCTGAGGAAATGATTTAATATTTGAGAACTGAGAATTAATCATCATCCAAACACAGTGAAAGGACAAGTATGGGTAAACTCCCCAATCCTAAAAGTATTTGTTATTTATAGATACCAAAATCATACCATACTAATCTTCTTTTGCCTAGACCTATTTTTGTAATTATTGATTAACTTTGTTCTTTTAATATTCTAAACTACGTATAATGCATTATGCTTGCTTTCCTGACACCCCATGTCACCTTACTTCTACAATATCAATTCTCACTTCCCTTTCAGTCCCATGCCCAGTTTCATTGCCCTATATTGTGTTTCTTGATCCAGAGGGTTTTCCCTCATCCTATGATTTACTGCCAGTTACTATAAGATCCATTGTCAGCAGCATATTTAGGACTTTAGAATCCAAAAGCAGGCATACTGTCACATTACATGAAAGCATCTGTATTTATATGACAACTTTCATATATGATCACAATGGTTTTACATCTCATTTTATGCTCTCCACCCTCTGTATCTTTTGAACAAAATTGTGTCTTACTTCTCATTAAAATTTTCCTACTGTAAGTTTCTTAATGAATACATACATAAAATAAAGTGATTCTATGGGCCTAAATGGTTAAAGTACCATGGATTAAGAATAAAAGAGTAAATAGCTTATTTAACTCTGCAGCCACCGTGCAACTGAATGCATTTGATTACATGCACATGTTTTTGGTCAGCTTTCCTATGGACTTTTTTTCCCATTTATGTGTATTGTATTCCTTTAGCTGAGGAATAAACTCCATGTATGTTCCTTAGAGTAAGCTCACTGAAAACTGGAAAGTGTCAGTCACTGGCTCAAGTCACAGAAGTATTAATTCTGCAATTTGTAAACACCTGCCTCCCAAGGCCACTGCAGTTGAGGACAAAGTAGGTGTGGTCACTGTGTTAAGAGCTCATAGTATGACAAGCCTGATAAAGTATGCTGTTCTAAACATACGCAATTCCAAAAAAAAACCAGAATCTCATGGAGAATACTGACAGTTAAGTTTAATTTTAACAAAGAAACCATGATTGTGTGAGAGGGAAATAATTTTCATAAATATGAAATAGGCAAACACAAACATTTTAAAATATGAAATTGATGATGAAAATGAATGCATTCAGTTAAATTACAGAGGTTAGTGTCAGTATCCAAAGTAGTGGTTTGTTTTTCATAAAGATACTTATTGACTGTTATGAATAAATCAATCCAAATTTATAAGATTGTAGACATCTGATGTCATTCAGATATATTCAAATTTTCTCTGAATTATTAAAATTTTCCTCAATAGATTTGCCAACCAAAACATTGATATTCACAATGATATGCACCATTTAGGAAGAATCTTGTATCATTTCTTATATTTGTAAATTAAAAATATTCTAAGACTTAAGTCTGAAAAAGATATTTGGAAATTAAAGGGTAGTTATTTTCTAAATAAGAAGGGTGTCCTATTAAGCTAGGAATTGTTTGCCAGGTGTGGACAACTCATGGCAACACAGTATGCCATTATTTTAATATAAGCAATAAACAAACACCACATAGCAACCTGCAAGTTAGCCAGTGTTTCTCTATGCTGAAATCAGGTATGCTGTAACTTCTATGACCCACTCTGTGTCCTATTACTATGCTGTCTTAACCTCATAAAGTTTTATTCCATTCTTTTTCACTCAAAGTTTGTACACTTTCTCATGTTTTCAGTTCCTGTATTTCTCTGTGTGCCTCTGTGTGGCCAGACTTGAAAATGTTTTTTCTAACTTTAAAAAAATGTCTCCTGCTTATTTGTTTTAAATTTGAATATATAAATTATAATTTTATTCTATATCCCTTTAACTTAAACATAAATGCTGAAATTTTAGCTTCTACTCTCATATCTTTTCAAATAAACTAAGTTCCTCTGCTTTTCCTTTTCTTATATTAATCTGAGATGACTTCCCACTCTAATATACTGTCTGTGGATGAATTATTGTCCTCATAAAGGTGGGCCCCAGACTTCTTTAACTTAGGACATTGTAAAGCTATTCAACTGTTTATGTCACTTGCTAGGTTGAATATGTAGCATCTAATGAATGTCTATCCTATTCTAGACTACAGGTATTTAGATGAAGGTATCCTAGATTCACAGAAAACAATGAATAAAGTTTTAAACATTTCACTGAAAAGAAGGTAGTAGAACAAAACTTGTCTAAATACTTAAAGTACTGTAAATCAGTAACAGGCAGTGTAAAAAGTACCTTTCTTATGACTGAACACTTTTGTGAGATATGCTGTGTTTGCAAAGATGAAATTCCTTGACTCTTGCCATCAGGTATTTGTAAAATCTTTGTGAATGACAGTAAGAAAGGGTGGAGGAGTGGAGAAGAAGACAAGAGAGGAAAGGAAGACGGTAGAGCAAGGAAAAAAAGAGGGAGGGAAATGTCCTAACATTGTAGTAGCATGTAATAAATCATCTCTCTTCTATTGTCAGATTTCTGCCCATAAATAACCACTTGTTATTCTTCCATTTTTTCTTTGGTGTGTGTGGGGGGTGTCAGGGTGTGGGTGTGTACTTTAAGCTACAGTTTTCATGACATTTTTGTTCTATATAGGGTCTTTCTGTTTGTTTGTGCTGTTTTTAATCTACTTTCTAGGAAATTTCTGGTTTTCAAGTCATCTAAAATGATTTGGTTTCATTAAAACTTGGGTATTTTAAAGTTGAGCTACAGTTCATAGGTTTTTATTAAAATATATTTACTGCACACTTTATGGATAACACTAAATTAAAAGTCACGACAGTCTTCTTACCTAATTTTTGGATTTAATTTAGAATACAAATTAGCTTTTAAAATTAAGATGTCAAGTTGCAATATAGTAACAAAGTAGCTAAGTATGAGGGTTGGGAAATGAATAAGATTGAGTGAGGCAATGTAATCAAAGGATTTTGGTTTTCAAAACAGATTTTGACAGACATTCTCAGTTGTAGAGTGTTTGTCCAATGTGCTTAGCCTGTATCTCCAATGGCAAACAATGGGATGATTTGTTATAAATTTCAAAATTTATCTAAGCTCATGTATTTTGTAAAATTATCCATTCCTGTATATTTGTCATGTATCTTTCAAAGCTGTCAAATATAAATTTTATTGTTATTGCAAACAAGTTATTCAAGACATCTTTCTCTAAAAAGAAAGCAATATTTACTAGAAACGTTTAAATGGAAGTTAGAAAATATCAGCATATATTGAAATAGAATATATAGTATGGAAATTGTAGATGTCTGAACTTTCCTTTTCAATGCTTTTCAGATCTCTAATTGATATCAAATTAATTGACTGGGCCTCTGCTAATTAGTACCTCAAAATAAAACAAATGATAATACAACCATGTCTTACAAAGTTAAAACCATCCTATCATGAATTTCAACATTGTTCAGAAGCAAAGAGTCTTTGATTTAAGATATATAGTGATAGAATGCTTATACCAATATCAAAGTGTAACATTATTTGTATGTAAATATAAAAACTTGCTCATTTCCATTAAAAATAAATGGCAAGCACTTGTACATCACAGCTGCCAAATGGAATTTCTCAGAGTTGTAACTCTGTGCAGCATTTCATCCATCTTTTTGATGGGCTTAGAAAGATTTATACCTGGAATAGAATGCACAATGAGACAAGGAAAAAAGAAAGCCAAAGCTGCTAAAAATGCTAATAATAAATAGAAGCATCTAACAGCTATCATGTTGAATTGTGGGATGAGCATATGTATTGATTAAAATATTTCAGCCAGATATATTGAGATAATAAAAAGAGAATGCATTTATGTGGTATGCAGCATTCAATTAAAATGTCTCACATAAATAAGTTACATTTTGTGAGAAATCAGTTCAAAACATCCAGTAGCACAAGTGTGAAATATTGTTAGCTCTACTGCACTGTTTAGCAAGTGCTTTTTAATTAAATCAAGTTCCAAATCCAACATTAGATCACAGAGAGGAAATACTAGCACAGAAAACTCATCTTATTTGTCTTTCAAGGCCAACAGAATTGTCCACTCACTTGCCAAGATTCTCAGTGTTATAGAAGATGTGGCAGTGGGGACTTTCTAAAAATACAACTCTTGTAGGACCATGATGTGGGTTGCCCCTCTGTATACTATGAACATGTTTTATTACCATTTGTTAATAAAGAATCCAATTTGGATAATAGCCAGGTAGAATATACTTAGGTAGGAAATCCAAACAGAGACACAGAGAGAAGGAAGGCAGATGTGAGGTAACACGCCACAAGCCTCATGCTAAAATATAAACTACTAGAAATGGGATAAATTAAATGTAAGAGCTATGCAGAAATAAGCATGAGCCATTGGTCAAGCAATTGCAAACTAATATTAAGCCTCTGTGTGGTAACCTTGGAAGTGGCAGTAAGTTTTTTGGGACTGGGCAGTCAGGAGAGGAACCTCTGCTTACAGTCCTTCTTTATAGAAGATATATGTTTTAACCAGTTTCCACAAAGAGAAAAGATCACAGATAACATTAGTGCTAAGGATATAGAAGGCATGGGGTTTTTGGTCCTTAAATGTCAAGAATTCTGTTGTTGTTGTTGTTTTTTTTTCTAAAATTTTGGTCAGTTTTTTTTTCTTTTCTTTTTCTTTTTGGGTTTTTAGAGACAGGGTTTCTCTGTGTAGCTTTGGAGACTATCCTAGCGCTCACTCTGGAGACCAGGCTGGCCTTGAACTCACAGAGATCCTCCTGCCTCTGCCTCCTGAGTGCTGGGATTAAAGGCTTGCACCACCAACACCCGGGTCAGTCAGTTTTAATTCTTGTAATCTTTAAGATATAAAGGACCAATAAGCACAATAATCAGTCAGAGCTGGTGAAAAAAGGAGTGACCTATGATCACTAGCAGTCAGCATACAGAAGATGGTGCTTAGCAAACATTTTATAAATTTGTGACTCCATAATTTCTTTCATTTTTATTTTTATAATTGTAATCAGACCAATTTTAAACTAGAAACAAGCTTCTTTTACATCTCAATCCCAATTCTTTCTCCCTCACCTCCTCCCCTGCTCAACCAAACCCTATCCCAAACCCTTTCTGTTCCCTAGGGAGGGGAGGCCTTCCATGGGGGATCTTCAAAGCCTGTCATTTGGAGCAGGGCCTAGACACACCCCATTGTATCTAGGCCGAGAGAGTATCCCTCTATGTGTAGTGGGCTCGAAAAGTCCATTCGTGTACTAGGGATAAATACGGATCCATTACCAGGACCTCCTGAAACTGAGAAGCTTTTGTAAGGCAAAGTACACAGTCAACAAGAAAAAACAAAAAAAAAAAAAAAACAAAAAACCAAAAAAAAAAACCAAAGAACAGTAGCCCACAGAATGAGAAAAGTTATTCACCAACACCACATCTGACAGAGGGCTGATTCCCAAAATACACAAAGAACTCAAGAAGCTAGTCACCAAAATACCAACAAATCCAATGAAAAAATAGGGAACAGAACTAAATAGAGAATTCTCAATGGAGGAATCTAAAATGGCTGAAAGACATATAAGAAAATGCTCAATATCCTTAGCCATTAGAGAAATGCACATCAAAAAATCTCTGAGATACCATCTTACTCCTGTCAGAATGGTTAAAATCAAAAACACCAATGACAGTTTATGCTGTAGAGGATGTAGAGAAAGGGGAACACTCCTTCACTTCTGGTTGGAGTGCAAACTCTTACAGTTACTTTATAAATCAGTATGGTAGTTCCTCAGGAAAATGGGAATCAGTCTACCTCAAGATCCATTAATTCCTCTCTGGGGCATATACTCAAAAGATGCATATTCATACAAGGACATCTGTCCAAACATGTTCATCAAAGCATTATTTGTAATAGCCAGAAACTTGAAGCAGCCTAGATGCCCCTCAACTCAAGAATGGATGGAGAAAATGTGGTGGTACATTTACACAATGGAGTACCTCTCAGCAGGAAAAAAATGGAATCTTGAAATTCCCAAGCAAATGAATTTACCTAGAACAAACCATCCTGAGTGAGGCAACCCAGTCACAAAAAGACAAAATGGTATGTACTCACTCATTTATGAATTTTAGACATAGAGCAAAGGATTACAGCCTACAATCCACACCACAAGGGAAGTTAGGAAACAAGGAGGGCCCTAAGAGAGACATACATGGCCCCTCAGAGAAGGGGAAAGGGACAGTATCTCCTGAGCTAATTGGGAGCATGGGGGAGGGGAGAGGGAGTTAGGAGAAAGAGAAGGGAAGAAGAGGAGGGGAGAGGGGGACATGAGAGAGAAGGAAGATTTAGTCAGGGGAAGAATAGAGGAGAGTAAGAAAAGAGATATCATAGTAGAGGGAGCCATTAAGTTTAAAGAGAATTCTGGCACTAGGGGAATGTACAGAGATATACAAGTTTGACACCAATTAACAATCTAAGCAATAGTTGAGAGGTTTCCTTAAATGCCTTTCTCTGATCAGGAGATTAATGGCTACTTTATATACCTAGAGCCTTTATCCAGTAGATGATGGAAGCAGAAGCAGACACCCACAGCTAAACACTGAGCTGAACTCTGGAATACAGTTGTAGAGAGGCAAGAGTGATGAGCAAAGGAGTCAAGATTAGGCTGGAGAAACTCACAGAAAGAGCTGACCTGAACAAGGTAGAGCTCATGGATCCCAGACTGATAGCTGGGAAACCAGCATAGGACTGTTGCAGACTCCTGAAGTGGGATATTCATTTGAAAGCTTATGTCTTAAGGAGACACTGTTTGTGTAAATAATAAATGGGATCTAAGCAGAGCTTCAATTCATTCCCTCATATGCATGCCAGAATGCTTCTTCTTGTCTTTAAATAATGTTAAAAACACATTACACCAGAAATTTGAAATCAACTTAACAAAATTTGATGGCCTTTGACAATATTTCTATGGGTCTTCATAGGTTAATTCTCTCACTATGGTTTAATTAAAAATGTTCTCTGCATATTTTCTTACCTTCATGCTATGAAAACTACCTTGTACAATGAGTGCTAATTAGGGAGAGAGTGCAATCAGAGAGAAATTGTTAAATATGTGGCCCACAGAAACTTTCCAACATAGACGTGATTTTAATGAATGTGAATTATTTTAAATATCTGGGATAAAGTTTGGATCCCTTTCAGAAGGTATTTTAAAATCAGCCAGCTTCCTACTGCTTAAATTTAAATGGTAAAATTTCCAGTTGAGATGTGTAATCATTGCTCTACTTGCAAGTATTCAGTATGCATGAAGTTTTAGATACACAAAATATTCATAGACTGAGTATAGAGTGAGCCCCACATATAAAAATGAAAGTAAAATTTCCTGTCAATGGATGTCAAAAGAAGACTTCTGTAATACTTGTGTGATCCAATCACTCTCCTTCTTAAGCGACACCAGGGTAGCCAACTGTCCTCTTCATAAATGACTATGCCATATGCTTATATCTGAAAAAAAAAAAAAAATATATATATATATATATATATATATATATATGTGTGTGTGTGTGTGTGTGTGTGTGTGTGTGTTTGTGTGTGTTTGTGTGTGTGTGTATTTCAGGATTTATTATATAAATTAGTTCATTAAAATGAAACATGTATTTCTTTCAGTATGGGGAGACTAATTTAGTTTTAATAAGAAGCCCAATGAATATTAAATCTACATAATCAAGTAATGTATTCTATGTTACATGATCTTGGTGTGTGTCAAATATCTTTTAATATTTGCAAGAAATGTAGACATCCATTACTGTAACAATCCACTGTCTTTTCCACATTCATGCAGCTTGCAACAACTCTAGCAATATTCTACTTTATCTTTTTCTAATGTTTCTCTAACCTGTTGAGGACTGATTAGTTTCTGGTTCAGAAAAATCAGTGGTAAAGCTGGTACTACAGGCAAAAGACACAAAGGTTCCTACGTCTTGGTTAAGAAATGGATATGCTGCATTAGACAGGTGTGCTGTAGAGGTGTTCATCATGAGTGAAAAGGTAAGAAGATGGTGCTGAAAAAATGAAGTAATCTAAGTGCAGACAAAAAGGTGTGCTGTGTCTGAGGTCCTGGTTTCGAAAATGAGTAACAGGATTCACAGTATCTGTTCTGTTAGTGAAATACCAAATCAAGAGAAAAAAAGTCATTAGATTTTGGATAGGTGAGTAAAACACAGTGCAGAACCTCTGCATCAAGCTGTGTCAAGCATGAAAAGTATTAGTTATGCTTCTATTGTCAGTCTCTGCCTAAGTGTAACAGGATTTGAATTTTGACTTTTCCACATGAGTACAACATGGAAAAGTGTAGTCACTGGACAGGGAGAAATATCAAGATTCCCCAGTCAGCAACTACAAGGATACAAAAGCTAAATAATAGAGTCATTGAGACAGAGGCTGGCTTCTTATGTAACCAAATAACACAAGACTGTAACAATAAATCTTTCTGCCAAGCCTCCCAAGTCCTGCTGCCACATGGGCACTTTCTGCCAGGCTGCACAAGTTCTGCCCGCCACCACTTTAAGGTCCCAAGTAACACAGAGAGACTTATATTAGGTACAAATGCTGCTTGGCCAATGACTAGGATTTCTCATCTGCTAGCTCAGTCTTACTTATCATAAATCTATATATTTTATAAGATTTATCTTATGGGATGCCAGGAGCAAGCATCCTGTCTTCCCAGGCTGACATGATGAATCTGCTCTTTCTCCTACCTTTCCCAGAATTCTCCTTGACTCCCAGTCCCACCTATCTTGTTTTCCTATTGCCCAGCAGTACTTTATTTATCAGCCAATAAGACAACCATATACAAAGAAGGACCTCCACTACCACAAGGCCTAAGAATAATGGGTGCAAAATTATTAAAAAGTCTAAAGAAAGCAGGAATTTCAAATGGGAGCAATGCTCCGGTGTAACCCTCAATACTGTTTAATGGTTTCCTCCCTCCAATGAAAAACAGTACTGTTCTTGAACAGTAAGCAGCATTTATTGTGTGAAAATATAAAGAAATTCATAGGAAACTCTTCAGATGGTTGTAATCCCTTAGAACACACATTTTAACAAGAAGGAGATACAAAATAATTAAAGATACTGGTCTATGTATACATAAATGTGATATACAATTGATAGAGTATATGTTTTTCATTTTGTAGAAAAATTTCAACATCAACAATATATTCAATTATATTCAATGACAAGTAGTATGAGGAATTTTATGTGGAGGAGAAAACTGCCAAATAACAAGTGATGAATTAAGTTGCATGTGGCCTCCCAGAGAAGGCAGACATTGATCTAAAAATTTACATATGGTATCCTCGAGAAGCTAGATACTGACCTAAGAATTTAGTCATATGTGACTCACCCTTTCCCACCAACTCACACTTCTTAGTAAACCCCATTTTAGTTCCCTTGGCTTTCTCTTTTTAAAACAACTTGGTTTATGTTCACCTTAATTAATGTCTTTTCTCTGAGTGTTCATTCAGTCTGCAATGCTCTCTACATGGTTGACTTATTCCATTATCAATTATCACCTACCATTTCCCTCTGTGAGCAATTTTCTCTGATATGCTCCATTTTTGACCTTACTTCCTGCATAGCATGTATCATAATGGGTTATAGTTTGTTCTGTCTGAATTTATACATAACTGTATTTAGCCACTCCATATTCTTCTTCCTATTCTCCCATCACTTTTTGAATGTAGAGGTGAGACTCTTTATATTACTTACTCTATTTAATCAATATTTAGTGAATGAATGTACAACGAATAAATCAATTCAGAAGAAATATCTACATGTGGAAAAAACAGAGATTTGCAGGGATTACATTATTAAGCTCTTGTGTAATGTAGCATGTATAAATATAACAGAAATCTTTTAGTTGTAAAAATGATAAATAAAAATATTATGCTCCTGGGTGGAAATAACAGACTTAGGTGGATTTATATTTATTCTTTTTCTTTCTTGGTGTACATCTTAACATAGTTGCACTTGTAACCACCATACTGTAGTATGTGTTACCTGGATGTCATAACTGTTCTCCTTGACATTGGAATAATCACCATATTCAGGTTGGCTTTTTGTTATTATGCTACATAGAGACTCACAGCATATTTATTGTGCTGCTTGATTTTCAAAGCCTTTCTTTTTTAATAAAATCCTAATGGCATATTGATTTATGATATAGCATATCCACAGCCACTGGAATTCTTACAGTGATGCTTCAAGAAGCTAGTTAATGCTAATATGATCTTAATGTCATGCTTATGGTCTTAACTGATCCTACCAGGTTAACCCTCAGAATATTAAAGCAAATTATTCTTACACCAATGACAAAGTCCTATTACCCTAGAAGTACTAGTTCTGATTTATGATGTTTGTAATTGCAATTGGTGTCTTAGGCCAAAGATCTCAGATCTTAGAATGTCAATGGGATGAGCTATTTATATCCATGATCATCAACCACTATTTATGAGACACTGAGTAGCTTATATTGATTCAACTTTTAAAGCTAGCACCTGTATAGTATATAGAAAGTTCATTATAGAATTTCATGACAATGTGTTCTTTGGAAAGAAAGTAATAGAATATATAACTCATAAAAGTAGCAATAGAGGCTTTCGTTGGTTAGACATCACCAAGAATATCCTGGGAATTAAATTCATATGACAGGAAGAAGACATGGGTGGACAGTTGGGGGATACTATCAATGGATAGGGTTGCAATCATGGTAGCTGATGTTGCAAGTACCAGTGGTAGAAGGCTGAAGTTAAAACAGGATGGTATTAATGGAGATGAGTGGTCAGAGATAGAATACAGAGCTGCAGATTTTTCACAATATTATGTTATATAAGTAGACTTTGTACTTGATCCCATTGGCACTGAGGAACCACACAGGTATTTAGGTCTTTGGACTTACTGTGAATTTTGGGAAAGAATGGATCCAGAGAGAATTCCTCAAATAAGAGCACAATACTTGTCCATTTGCTACTGTTCAAAACATAGAGCAAAAGTTAACATGTGACATTCTGGCCTGTGGTTCATTATTACTTGTGGATAAATACTATGACATTAAAGAAAGAAATGAAGAAGGGTCAGAAATAAATTATGGATATTACTTCTTAATTTAAAAGGTCCCACTGAGTATATCCATTTACAAGGTATGTGTTACACATAGACATTCCATGGAAGTGTGTATTTTATGCTACATTCGTGCCATGTCTACATATGTGACTTTATATCTACACAGGATCAAGTTACCATTGTTGAGATGATACTGTCAACATTTGTTTCTCTGTGACTGAATATGCTCATAATGATTACTTCTCCTTATGTCTGTATTCTAGAACCTGACAAATCCCTGTACTTCCTATGGCTGAGAAGAATGTCAGATTATCTATCTATCATCTATCAATCTATCTATCTATCTATCTATCTATCTATCTATCATCTATCTATCTCTGTAGGGAGCCGTCCCTGCATTCTCCATTACAAGATGGCGCCTGCATCCGGCAGGCACCGAATGTAAACAAGTTAATGCACAGGCGCTGGGTAACTTTCCATCCCTTGGTCTCTGCCTCTTCTGTGGCATCATATGGTCCGATGAGCTGCAGCCAATCATAGGGTGACACGACCCAGGCGGCGGTCGCCAGCCTTTATTAGGGGACGGGATTCTTGGCTCGGGGTCTCCGCTCTGGTAAGCTTATGCTCTCCTCTCAAGACGCATTAAAGCTTTACTGCAGAAGGATCCGAATGTCCTGTGTGGTTCTTGCCGGCAAGACTATCGCGCGGGACATCTGGTGCCGAAACCGCGGGACATCTGGTGCCGAAACCCGGGAACTTGTTAACATCGCCGGCACTGCGGAGACCCCTCGGACAGGGCGGATTCAGAACTGCAGGGTGGTAAGCTCGGAGAGGTATGCTTTATTCTGACACCTTCTTTTTTGACTTTGCTTTTAATTTCTCACCACTATGGGATGCATCAGTAAAAGCCTTAATTCTAGTCTTTATTACATTGGTCTTATATTGTGCCCACCATGGCTGGTGTTCCATTTCGAGACCAAGCTTACCCCAGGTAGCCTCCAGCATAATGGGCTCTTCAAAACAGAGAGACCTAATTAAAAACTGTCTAGAGATTGAGGCTTGCCGTCCCATGGTAGCAGAGAGTCAAAAAACGCTTAAAGAGTTACAGGATAATATATCAGAAACCGAACGAGATGAGAGATTAAGAGCTCAAAAAAGGAAGGACATGTCTAAGGAAAAAGGCCCTCCCCAGGATACAAAAAAAGGGGGAGAGAAAATAGGGAATGACCGGTCACACCCCAGTAAATTTAAGAGAAATAAAGACTCAAAACCTAGCCTCTACCCTACGGTGAAACTAGAGGCCTTGGAGCTGAGCAACTCAGACTCTGAGATTTTAGATCGGCTGCCAAAAGTGAAAGCAAATATGAGGCCACCGCCTGTTAATCCAGCGGGTGTAGTTCCATCAGCACCCCCATTATATGAGTCACAACAAAAATTTGGTACCGACTCCTTTTTACCATTAGAGGAGCAGAGGAAACTACAGATGGCTTTCCCAGTCTTTGACAGGGGAAAACCAAACAAAAGGAGGGAATGGGAGCATCCTTACCCTCGGTGCCAAGAGTTGCAATATCCATGGCACTCTTTACCCTTAATTTTCTAAACATTGACGCTCAGGGCCATACTGCGGCCAAGCGTCACACCTCAGAACCTGAAAGGACAAAGGAAATGGTAAAATGGAAAGATATCTTAACTGGTCTTTGGAGAGGCCCGGATCCTATTCTCATAAGATCCAGGGGAGCTATATGTGTTTTTCCACAGGATGAAGAGATTCCCTTGTGGATCCCGAAAAGACTCACCCGAAGAGCCCCTTCAGACCTTCAAAAGTCGGAACTCCACCCTCTCCCTGGGAGTTGAGAGCCGCTATTATCCAGATTAACTCCTATCCTTAACAGAGGGATTGTCATCATGGATCGCTTCAGCTGTCTCCTATTTTAAGGAATGGGTGGGGGTGGGATTGATTGGTGCAGCTGTTTGCTGCGGATTGATGTTGCTTTCCTGGCTGGTCTGTAGGCTCAGGGCTCAAACTAAGAGAGACAAGGTGGTTATCGCCCAAGCGCTTGTAGCTTTGGAACAAGGGGCTTCCACTGATATTTGGCTAACTATGCTTAAGCAATAGGCCGCCGGCCAGACAGCTCTTGCACACCCGGAGCCTAGGCTCATTGCACAGGGTAGAGTGTCTGGCTTGAGCAGCCCATGAGGGATGTCGAGCAAGGCATCGCACAGAGAGTTGCCCAGTATGCAGGCTTCTCTGGGAGGCATGTTGTCCTGCATAAGGGTTGCCTGCCCTAGTCTCCCTTTCCCAGAAAAATGGCAGAGGACAGGTCGAGAGCGCTTCAGGTCAAGCTAACAGCCTGATGGCGACTCTTGTACACAGTCTTAATGTTTGATTGGGAAGGTACAACCTCTGCCTCTATCCCTCAACATATGGGTGACCTATTTGCTTGTAAAAATATGAAGCCTTATCATTAATTAATAAAAAAGGGGGAGATGTAGGGAGCCATCCCTGCATTCTCCATTACAAGATGGCGCCTGCATCTGGCAGGCACCGAATGTAAACAAGTTAATGCACAGGCGCTGGGTAACTTTCCATCCCTTGGTCTCTGCCTCTTCTGTGGCATCATATGGTCCGATGAGCTGCAGCCAATCATAGGGTGACACAACCCAGGCGGCGGTCGCCAGCCTTTATTAGGGGACGGGATTCTTGGCTCGGGGTCTCCGCTCTGGTAAGCTTATGCTCTCCTCTCAAGACGCATTAAAGCTTTACTGCAGAAGGATCCGAATGTCCTGTGTGGTTCTTGCCAGCAAGACTATCGAGCGGGACATATCTCTCTTTGTGTGTATGACATTTTCCTTTTCCACTCCTCTCTAGTTTTAAGTAGGCTGGCTCAATAACTTAGCTAAAATTAGTGAAAATTGCTGCAATAAAAACTAATGGACAGATACTTCTGTGATGTGTTGCATTGGAGTCATTTGTTAAATGGCCAGGAATGGTATAACTGATCAAATGAGAGACCTGAAGTTTTTTTGGAAGTTTATGGGGACCCTCCACATTGATTCTCATACTGACTGGGTGAGTTTAAATCCTCCCAGTAGTTTATATGAATTCCCTTTGGTCTATGCCTATTGTAATTTTTTAGTGGTAGACATTCTGACTCACATTAGATAGAATTTCAAAACTCATTTAGTTTATTACATTTATTGTTTCATTGGTGGAGTTGTAGGTGGATAAAAACATCAATGAGGTAGTAAAGAAAAAGAGAAATCAAGTGTTAGTGGAGTATGATTATGTGTGGTTTTCGCTTGTGAGTTTGAGGCACGGCAAGGCTTCCCTACTCAAATCTAAAGACAATAAGACATTGGGTTCTAAGTTTAAGAAATAATTTATTGTTCTAAAGGAAGTAGTAATTGAGATAAAAATAGAAATGACAGCAGCTGAAACATTACGGTTACCAACTTCCCCTCTACTTCGGATTTCCACACTGTGAAAGGAAGTATGAGATAGTGTGTGCAATATCTGAATTATTAGAGATGTTGAAGTGATGGGGTAGGGATGGGGGACTCTCAAATGCTTAAAGTAAAGCCCATCCATCTCTGTAAGAAGTAGGGTGGAAATCAAAGTCCTACGTTATGGTGACTGATTTTAGCTATTCTTTCGTCAAGAGGTAGTCTGAGCTTTGTCTATCATGATATTAGGGTATTTAACATTCATTGTGATATTTAGTAGCAATCTCAGTATGAGTATATCCAGGCCTTCATAGCCAGTCTCTCCTCTTTATTCACCTATAGTTGTTTTTATTTTTTGAAAATTTCAAGCATGTATTCATTGTAATTTGATTGTCTTTACACTGATCTCTACACCTAATCCCCTTTCATGGCATCCATTTACTGACCCATTGAGTTTGTTTAGAGTACTTGAATGTGGTTGAAGCATTATTTACCATACCATGAGCATATTACTGGTGGTTATACCAGTAAAACATTGGCCCCAATCTACACCTTTCTGTAAACATTAACCACAAATAGCTTTTTTTAAAGGCTCAGGCCTCATGAGCCTCTTTCTAATCCATGATAGGATAGGGAAGATTAGAAGCTTCTGTGGATCATGGGTGGGTAGGAATTCGTATCCAACTATAGGTTTAGCAGTAAATGGCTAGTCTGTGCCAGGAAGATAACATATTCTGTAGTACACTATCCTTTTGTTCTCTTATATTCTTCAATCCACAATTTTTGGGATGTTCTGTGAGCCTTAAGATATTGATGCAGACATCCAAGTTTGGGATGAGCTTTTTTGAGTATTTCTTAATTACACAGTTAGGGAATCATTCAGATCACTGTCTTAGATCCAACATATTGGGAATACCAAATTGTAGCAGGCTTTTTTTGGGTCCACCAACCAGCTCCCAAATCATGACACAGAGACTCCTTATTAGTTGTGAATGCTCTGCCTTATCTTATGCTTGTCCCACTAGCTTTTATACCATAATCTGTTTCTATTCATCTACATTTTCCTTGGGGATTTTTACCTTTCTTTCATTCTGTATGCCCTATTCTGTGTGTCTGGTGGCTTCCTGGCTGGCCAGCCCTGGGCATCACCCTGCCTTTCTCCCTTGTTCTCTCTCCATGTTCTGAAGAGTAGATTCTTCCATCTACTTATTCTTTCTGCCTACCAGCTTGCCTATTGGCCATTCATCTGTTTATTAGACCAATCAGGTGCCTTATGTAGGCAAAGCAACATATCTTTGCAGCATTAAACACAGCATAAACAAATGAAACACACATTTACATAGTTAAACTAATATTCTGCAACACCAGACAGTGCCTGTCCCCACCTGCTCAAAGGAAGATCACAACTACAGCTTCAGGAGCTTTCTTCACTATGTCTTCCTCCTCTATTAATCACAATACGAACTAAACAGTTCAAGCAGGAAGCAGAGAAACATTGCTATCTCAGAAGGAGCTTGAAGCAGCAGAATTTGGGGGTATCACCAGTCCTGCCAATGTTAGCCTGTCATACCCTATATCACTGTTCAGCCTGGCATGTACCTGAATACCAAGAAAACCTAAAAGACAAAAAGGAGATTAATTGAAGGCCATTTAAACTAACCAAGTGTTTGAAACATTTCTACTGAGTCTGTTAATTATATTTTCTAATAAAATGCTGGTAATTTAAAAGATTTTATCTCTAAAGAACCTTCCTCTTAAAAAGAAAAAGAATGCTGTCAAGCTAAACTGCTACTAGTGATAATCACAGCTAAAAAAAAATTGGCAGCATTCAGGGGAATTTTCTATCATCTAATTTTTCTAAGAAGAGAAAAAAATCAGTAAGAATCCAAATTTTCAATTTGTATATGGAAAATGATATCTATTCAATTTTCATCTCCAGTTTTCTTTCTGGGTTTCAATGACATATGTTGGGTTTTACAGATTCATTGGTCCTTGAATCCCAATCACATGCACTTGGAGATACTCAAAAGTTCTGGTCCAAGGACCATCAGTAGTAGACATATTGTAGATGATTAGGAAGGTGACAAACTACATGGTTAACATATAATCTGCAAAATCTTTTTTTCATTACTGGGTATAAGAACATTACAGGAAGAATTTTCAAGTTTCAACCGACACAATTTTAAATGATGTGGTTGCTACAATAGAGAACTATTTAATTTCGACTCTCTTGCACAACTAAGTCTACTGGGACGATTTTCTTAAGTAAAATATGATTGTTGTGATTGTTGACCTAAAAGCATGTTTCCATACATCATATAGAGTTTCTTAATTTGATATGTTTAAACATTTCTAAAGGTAACCACTTCTAATAACATGTAATGTAGAGCTTACTCTTGTGTTATGGAAGGTGGAAATGAAAGGGTTTTATGTGCTGTGGCATCTTCAGTGCTTCACAGACATTTCTTTCTTCAGCTGAGAACAAATGGGATTAATAAACTGTGACCATTGTTCCTGTAGCAAGGTACAGGGAAACTGGATTGCCATTCTCAAACAATACATTAGATCTGTAGGAAGGAGGGGAAATTCACACTTTATTTAAAAAGAATCATGGCCTACAGTTTTCCCTGATTACTTTAGAGATCCACAAACACCAGTATGTGAGGTGAGGCTCTGAGAGACACTGACCATGTGAACATGGAAACTACTGTCAATTGTCACACCAGCTATACCAGAACATCACATATGATCTGGCATTTATGTCCTAAAGCAAGATTCAGTATATTTTACTTTCAGGAAACTGCTACATTGTCCCAAAGATCTTCACTGAATTGTGGAAAAGCCTAACTGACCAGGTTTCCTCCTGGGTTTCATATCAATATGTGGCTGAGAGAGATTAGTTTAAAACCTGGTAATCACATTCCCAGGGAGCAGAGCCTGTGTTGGAGCTATGATGCCTTGTACTATTGTATAAGAGAATAAGGAAGCACTAAGGCTCATGAACATTTCAGCTAATTTCTCTGGCTGTGGAGAGTGTGGAAAGGAGATCAAGGCACTAGCCAGCTATGGGAGGCTGAGTTGGTAGCTTGTGCTTTATAGGAGCATCACTCTGCTTGATGACTTCAGTACTTTCTAGTTTGAATTTTGTCTGTATTCCAAATATGCATTGTAAGTCTGATATTAATCTGAGAAGTTACATGTATTATGTATAATTTATAGTTTCCATGCAAGGTATTAGCATATACATGTAATGCACTTTTCCATTTTTTTTTAAAAAATGGAGATTTAGTTCTTTAAAAAATTCAATCTGCACATACTTCATCATTATGAAAAAGGGTGAAATAGATTTATAGTTTTCTTTTCATATATCTGGTCTGCTGTATCAAAACTATTGTTACCTTAGGGGGCCTAATGTCAATAGAAATATATTTATCTTCATTGGGGATGTTGAGAAGTACAAAATCAAACTGTCAGTTAGTTTAGTGCTTAGTAAGGATCTGGTATATGAAGGAAAGATATCCTCTAACTGAAATCACACACTAGGAGGATGAACTCAGGTGCTCAACTCTCAAGGTACTGGCAACTTGGGCTTTGAAAAGTGTTCACATTCAGAGGGTCAATGTCCAATACACCATCTGAGTGGTTAGGTGTGATGTATGAATTTGGGGAGGGCACACTGTTTGAAGCACAGTATGTTCTAGAGAAATCTCTTGTGGGGTGTAAATTTGTGTACATACTTAGAAAGCTTAACAGAAAGAGTCTACCTACAAACAAACATAAATAGGTCTTGTTTCTGATCAAATAATTAAGGTTAATGCATTTGATAACTCCAAGATACAGATCATATAATGTAATGGTTAAGAGAGGTGGGAGTTAATGGGGTTGCAAATAATATAGTCACCGCCTTAGCTGTACTAGCAGGTATCCCCACATTCAGTCAGGAGGGGGTTTCTCTGTGGACTCAATGCAGTCTTCTAGGTGAGCTTTTTCTGATGCTTTGTTGTCAATGTCATGTATATATGTGCTCTATTTATCCTTGACTGTAGGTGCCTGAGAGGCCAGCAGTGTGGTGGGGCCCCCTCAATCTGGAGTTACATTATACAAATTTAAGTATTTCTTTGTCAAGGATGGAGAGGTGACTCAGCAATTAAAAAGGCATAGTACTATTTCAAAAGACACACATTTGTTTCCCAGAACCCATGGAAGGTTACAAGCATGTGTACCACCAGAGCCAGAATATCCAAGGCCTCTGAACTCTGTGGACACTTGAAATCTTGAAGTAACATACCCATACCTACATGCTTGTACACACACACACACACACACACACACACACACACACACACACACACTTGAAAATAATAAGTTATCTTTAGAAAGTATTTCTTTCTCATTAAATATTTCAGTATTAAATATTTCAATATCCTAAATATAAAGCTTTATTGATTTTATTCAATATCTGTCTATATATGTTAAATATATAAAACCTAGCAAAATATATAATATTCTCTAAGACTGGAAATAATCCACGAGACATTGAAATGTATTTGTTTGCTCTTTGAGAGTGGGGAATCATAGTAAATGAATTGGAAATTGAACGAGGGGATGCTGGGATAGACAGGATGAGGTTAGCACAGAGCTAGAGAGCCCAAAGAACAGACAAACATTCCATAAGGAAACCATTATATTACATGGTCATAAAATGGAGAGTAGCCTGGAAAGATGGCTCTGTGGATAAGACAACTCACTCTTGTAGAAGATTTGAGCTCCCAACACTCATGTCTGGCAGCTCAGCACAAACTATAACTCCAGTCTGAGGGGTAGGAACCCCATTGCTGGCCTCTCAGGCACCTACACTCAGGGATAAATACCCACATAAGCACATCACATTGAAAATAAAACAAATCATTGGAAAGTTCAGCTAGATTGAATTCCGTTTATCGACCTCCGAAAAAAACTGGATGTGGGAATACCTGATACTATATCTATAGGCTTTCACTATCAAGACAAATTGAGAGTTTTAACTTTAACACTAGCATGTCTCAAAATACGTAGTGTAGTTCAAAGTTTCAAAATATACTAAAATTTAGGAATGTTATTTGGAACTTTCATGCTTCTGTACCAAATGGTGCTGTTTACTTTTAATTATGTAGGGAGCAAATGGGAAGGTATGGGCAAAAGGAAGGGATAGATTTTAGAAGTTCTGTGTGTCTTACTTGGAAGTCAATATTAAACAAAATTTTAGTGATGACCATATGTTTGATATTGATAGTACACTCTATTCAGTATAGCAACGAAGTAAGCCAGAGTAGTTCAGGGCTGTAGTTTCAATATTGCTTTTACAAAATTGAAATTAGCTCTGGGCTTGGATCCCCAGAGGGCACTTAGATATAATTTGGTTAACTATCGCTTTCAAAACGTAATGCCATTCGTGGTCTTTAAGGCTCCCAGGCAGGGACAGATACATTATTTCTGTGAATACCTTAGTCAATAAATGTGCCAACAAAAGATGCCTGTACATTCCCAATCTATCCACCTTTGTTCTTTATATAATAGAAGATTATTATTTATTTCTAAAGCTACATCTTGATCTATTAGAAATGTCACTTATGAGAATAATGTCCTGGGACTTCTAATACGTGGCAAACAAGAAAATTTCCTATAGAGGACACATGTCAGGTTATGATATAAACATCTTGTTGGAGCTAGAGAGACAGCTCAGCAATGGAATGCACCTGCTACTCTTCCAGAGGACCCAGTCCAGTTACCGATACCCACATGGCAGCCCCCAATACCACGTGAATCCTGCGATATCATGCAGTAAGCACAGCAGGCTCTGTATCAGCTGTGCCATCTCCAAGACACAGTAGCAGATTTCATATGTTCTGTCCTTTAAAAGATAGAAATATCAGAGGGCTGCTAAGAACACTCAGTGGTTACCAGAGCAAATACTCTTGTCGAGGACCGGACTTTTGTTCTAATCACCCACACTACTTTCACTGGAGTCATTAACTCTGAGTACACAAAACCTGCTTCTTGACAGTATCAGCCCCACTTACTTGTGCTCAGAGCGTAGCCTTCATAACACATGCACACAAAGGTAAAAGATTCTAAAAGTAAATCCTTAAATAAATTAGGGGAAAGGCAACTGATTTTCAAATCTCCACCCACACCACCTTGATCACGTATGTAATAGATACACTTACAGATGCAAACTTGTGCAGAAATTAAGTATGTAGCATATATGTTTGTTCATGATTCTCAGATAAAGATCCAATTTTCCACAGGTTCAAAATATACTTAATAGATGTGTGCCATGTGCACATATAAAAGTCCCTTGAATAGAACATCATACTTGTTTTAGAATTCTGTGGATGCTAAATTGATAATTTGACAATTTCAGTAATAGAAGCTTTAGTTTCAACTTGAGAATGGAAAGTTATATAACTAGGTCTGCAGGCCTTCTCTAGATTTCTTCATGCTGCATATACTTATTTTGCATGAGCTTGATCATGTCATTTATGGGTATTAATGACCTAAAAATGTCTGTTCCTTGGAGGGACAGAATTATATGCATCATAGATCAACTAGGAAGTCTTTTTTTTCCTTTTTAAAAATTAAATTAATTTTATTTTTCCCTTTTTAAATTTAAATTTAAAAAAAGCTGTTTTACATGTCAACCCCAGTTTCTTTTCCTTCCCTCCCTCCCCTGACGCCACCAAAACACTATCCCATCTCTTTTCTGCTCCTCAAGGAAGGTGAGGCCTTCCATGGGGATCTGAAAAATCTATCATATCATTTGGAACAGGGCCTAGGTCCTCCCCTATGTGCCAAGGCTGAGAGAATATCCCTCTATTTGGAATGGGCTCCCAAAGTCCATTCTTATACTATGGATAAATATTGATCCACTGACAGAGTCTGCATAGATTCCCCAGGGCTCCTAACTAACACCCATGTTCATGGGGTCTGCATCAGACCTATGCTGGTTTCCCAGCTATGAGTTTGGGGTACATGAACTCCCACTTGTTCAGGTCAGCTATTTCTATGGGTTTGTCCAGCCTGGTCTTCATCCCTTTGCTCATCAATTCTCCCTCTGTGAAGCTGGATTCCAGTGGTTTGGCTCAGTGTTTACCTGTGCATGTCTCCTTCTGCTTCCTTCAGCTACTGGATGAAGGCTCTAGGATGGCATATAAGGTAGATATCAATCTCATTATCAGGGAAGGACATTTAAGGTAAGCATCTTCAGTACTGCTTAGATATTAGTTGGAGTCATACTTGTAGATCTCTGGACATTTCCCTAGCGCCAGATTTCTCTTTAAACCTACAATGGCTCTGTCTATTATGGTATCTCTTTTCTTACTCTCCTCTATTCTTCCCCTGACTCAATCTTTCTGCTCCCTCATGTCCTCCTTCTCCTAACTCCCTCTGCCTTCACTATGCTCCCAGTTGGTTCAGGAGATCTTGTCCCTTTTTCCTTCTCGGGGAAAAACATGTCTCTCTTAGGGTCCAACTTGTTTCCTAGCTTCTCTGGCTGTGTGGATTGTAGGCTGGTCCTCTTTTGTTCTATGTCTAAAATCAATATATGTGTGAATGCATATCATGCTTCCCTTTTTGTGACAGATGTTACATCACTCAAGATGGTTTCTTCTAGTTACATACATTTGCCTGCCAATTTCAAGATTCCATTGTTTTTATTTTCCACCAAGCAGTACTCCATTGTGTAAATGTACCACCTTTCCTTTACCCATTCTTTAGTTGAGGGGCATCTAGGTTGTTTCTAGGTTCTGACTATTACAAATAATGCTTCTATGAACATAGTTGAACAGATTTACTTGTATGAATGTGCATCTTTTGGGTATATGCCTAAGAGTGGCATTGCTGGATCTTGTGGTAGACTGATTCCCATTTCCCTGAAGAACCACCATACTGATTTCCTAAGTAGCTGTAAGAGTTTACACTCCCACCAGCAGTGGAGGAGTATTCTCCTTTCTCCACATCCTCTCCAGCATAAACTGTCATTGGTGCTTTTTATTTTAAGCAACGTGGTATCTCAGAGTTGTTTTGGTTTGCATTTCCCTGATGGCTGAGGATTTTGAGCACTTTCTTAATTGTCTTTCAGCCATTTTAGATTCCTCTATTGAGAATTTCCTATTTGGTTCTATACCCTATTTTTAAATTGGATTATTTGGTGTTTTGATGATTAGCTTCTTGTGTTCTCTGTATAATTTGGAAATCACCCCTCTGTCAAATGTGGAGTTGGTGAATACCTTTTCCCATTCTGTAGGCTGCTTTTTATCTTGTTGACTGTGTCCTTTGCTTTACAGAAGCTTCTCAGTTTATTAGTTGTCAATCTCAGTGTCTGTGTTACTGATATTACATTCAGGAAGTGGTCTCCTGTGCCAATTTATTCCAGGGTACCTCCCACTTTCTCTTCTAAGAGTTTCAGTGTGGCTGGATTTATGTTGAGGTTTGATCCATTTGGACTTAAGTTTTGTACATGGTGATAGATATGGTTCTATCTGAAGTCTTCTACTTGCCAGAATCCAGTTATGCCAGCACCATTTGTTGAAGATGCTTTCTTTTTTTTTCCAGTGTATAATTTTAGCTTCTTTGTCAAATATAAGGTGCTAGTAGGCATGTGAGTTATTATCAATATTTTAAATTGGATTACATTGGTCTACCTGTCTATGTTTGTGCCATCACCAAACTGTTTTCAGGACTATAGCTCTAAAACAGAGCTTGAAGTCAGGGATGGTTATGCCTCCAGAAGTTCATTTATTGTACATGATAATTTCGGCTATCCTGCATCTTTTGTTTTTCTATATAAAGTTGAATATTATTATTTCAAGATCTGTGAAGAATTAAGCCAGTATTTTGATGGGGATTGCATTGAGTCTGTTGATTGCTTTTGGCAAAATTGCCATTTTTACTATGTTGATTCTACCTATCCAAGAGCATGGGAGATCTTTCCATTTTCTAGTATCTTCTTTAATTTTCTTCTTTAGGGACTCAAAGTTCTTGCTATCCAGGTCTTTACTCATTTGTTTAGTGTTTCCCCAAGATATTTTATGCTGTGTGTGCTATTGTAAAAGAGTGATGTTTCTCTGATTTCTTTCTCAGCCTATTTATCATCTGTATATAGTAGGGCTACTAAATTTTTTTGAGTTAATCTTGTATCCTGCTGCTTTGCTAAAGGTGTTCATCAGTCAACTGGGAACTCTTACATCTCTTTATTATTTTTAACTTAATAGTAATTGCTAATTCCAAAATATTTACAAACATTTTACAGTTGAAAATCTGCACCTCAGAGGTGTTAAATCTTTCCTTGATAAATCAACAAAGTCTGGTATACAAATTGATACTAAGTCTGTCCCCACTGTTTCAAGGCTGAGCAATGCATCCCACCAGATGAAGTGGGCTCCAAAAAGGCAATTCATGACCCCAGGATAGATCCTGGTTCTACTCCCAAGGACTGTACAACCAATCAAGCCACATAGCTGTCATCCATAATTCAGGTTCCCCAACTGTTGGTCCATAGTCCCTGAGCCCTCACTAGCTCAACTCAGCCATCTCCCCATCATGCATTGTTCATAGCATCCCTCCTCCCAATCTTCAACTGAACTCTAGGAGCTCATCCAAGTGCTTATTTGTGGGTCACTGCATCTGTTTCCATAAGTTAATGATTAAAGTGGAAGACCTGTTTAGACACCCTCTCTGGTATTACTAGGAGTCTTACCTGGGGTCATCCCTGTGGATTCCTAGGAATTTCTCTAGCACCAAACTTTACCCTAACCCCATAATGGCTCATTTTGTCAAGATATGTCCTTCATATCTTCCCCTTCATGGCTTCCCCTTCATCCCTCCCCCAACTCAGTCATCTTGATGCCTCATGTTCCCATCCCTATCCCCTCCCTTTTACCTCCCCTCCCAGTTTATTCATGAGATCTTAACTCTTTTCTCTTCCTGGGGCCCTCCATGTGTGTCCCTCTTTGGGTCCCCCGTTTTACCCAACTTCTCCTGGGCTGTGTATTGTACCTTGGTTTTCCTTTTCTTTATGTCTAATATCAAATTATGAGTTAGTACACACTGTGTTTGTCTTTCTGGGTCTGGATTACCTCACTTGGGAGAGTTTTCTCTAGTTCCTTCTTTTGCCTGCAAATTTCATGATGTCCTTGTTGTTTTACCACTGAGTAGTAGTCCACTGTATAAATGTACCACATTTTCTTTATCCATTCTTTGGTTGAGTTGCATCTAGGTTGTTTTCAGTTTCTGGCTATTACAAATAACCCTGTTATGAACATGGTTGAGCAAATGTCCTTGTGGTATGATTGTGCATCCTTTGGGCATATGCCCAACAGTGATATTACTGGGTCTTGAGGTAAATTGATTCCCAATTTCCTGAGAAACCACCATAATGATTTCCAAAGTTGTTGTTGAAGTTCATCTGTTGTAGATGTTTGGATCCCCAGAAACAACATCACTCAGTATATCCACAAAGATCACTTACATAATGTCAAAGTGTGAAACAGACCAGTGCTCCTTTCTCACTCCA
Organism: Cricetulus griseus; assembly: GCF_003668045.3. Classification (NCBI taxonomy): domain Eukaryota; kingdom Metazoa; phylum Chordata; class Mammalia; order Rodentia; family Cricetidae; genus Cricetulus; species Cricetulus griseus. The sequence continues at coordinate 124,870,200 of NC_048597.1, forward strand.
CAATTCAACATGACTGGACTCCTGGTGATCTATTCATCACCTGAGAGGGCAGATTTCAGCAACACAACTTTCTTTTCAATTATTAGAATTATTACAGATGTGCTATATTTCCTTTGTCTCATTTCTTGAGTATGCCCTCTCATTCCCCCACTGATCACAATCATCCTAGTGAATAAGGTTGGTTGTACAGCAGGTCTTCCACCCAGGTTGAATATTCCTCTCCTGGAGTTCTAGTCATCCTTTGCTCTTCCTACCTCAGCATACCCATTCTGATATCCCTCCCCTCCCAGTTTATCCAGTTTGTTCTGTACTTTCTAAGATTTTTCAGACTTTGAATTCGTAGATGAAAAGCACTTGGTTAAATTGTTCACCATTAAAACGCTGTACTCATCACAGCAAATATTTGAAGTAAGTTTAACATATCAGCATATTAAAAACCCCAAAATTGTAGAATAATTTATACACTTAGAAATTGAAAGAGGCATATTTTTTTTTATTTAATGTGATTCTATTTGTTCAAGACTCCATGAAAGTTCTCGTGAAGGGACATAAACAATTCCTTTTCTCTTGACTACAATAAAAAGGGAAAAGGAATTGGTTTTGTCTACTTTAATTTCATCACATATAAGAGATGCAGCCATGTTTTACTGGAAGACATTCTGCCTAAGGAAGTACTATCCAGCAGAAGCTAGAAGTAAACTGAAAATTCAGATGTTGTGCTTCTATCATCCCTGCTTCTAATGTGATCTGTGGTCACTTAGTATTCTTCAAATAGATATTCCATGTTTTAAAACTAAGCATATGCATAATGGCATGTTAGCTTTACAGAGGCAACTACAAGATTTGAATATGGCTTGATGTATGACCTTGGAAAGAAAGTTCCTTATTTACCTTATTTTTTCTTTTTCAGCAAAACAGTTTAACAATATCTATATAGAAAACATTTTGAGCACTACATAGGAATATAGTTTATGAACTGCATATTCATGTATAAATAAGAAATAAATGAACTCATTTTCCTTGGAGCTGGGGAGAAGTCCCAATGTTTGAGAATATTTAATGTTTCTCCAGAGGACTCATATTCAGTTACCAACATCCACATCAGGCTCATAACAGCCTGGAACTCCAGCTCAAGGAGAACTGACATATTTTTCAGGTCCACACAGACACCCCCACATACATGTGGCATACGCTCACAGAGAAACACACATACACACATTCTTTAAAAGTTTTTAAACTTGTATGTCCTAAAATACTTGAAATCTTCAAAATTATAGTACTGACTGAGTAAAAATATGTTCTTCTATAGTGTAAAATAGTGGATTAATATAGGATGATGGAATCATATGTATAACTATTACATTTATTATCAGAATCTATAATAAAGAAAATTATATATGCTAATATACAATTTGTATATTCATAAGTATGTGTATCTTTTGATAATCGGTGACATATATATATATAATGTTCAAATATATATATATATATACATATTCATATATAGCAGTAAGAGCATTTACTTATACTTTCTAAGCTTAATAAGCACACTATATGCATATCTATTACTAGAGTAGTAAATATATTTTATTTCCATGTGACTATATTTGCTTATTTGCTATTATAATCTTTTAGATACCAAGATTGATGTTTAATCATTTTTGAAGTTTTGTGGAACTATCTGCCTTATACCTATTAAATTAATTTTCTCATCACATCTTTTACTTCCCATGAATTCAACACAACCTCTAATTTAATATTTAACTAGTCTTGCTATGTTCCATAAGTGATGTTGAACTCATTATTTAGTTTACACTGGCCTTCACTTGCAATGATTACTCTGCCTCAGCCTCACAAAGGCTGGGAATATTTGTGTCAATATTTGTGGCTCTGAATTTTCATGTGTTTTCCTTTTCTATATAAAATCTGGTGGTGCAAAAATATAAATGATTGAACCGTAAATTCCTTAGACATCATCACTTAAGTCAGGCTAATTTTATTAATTTATGAAAAAGGAAACAATTGGCAATCATTGGTTTTCTTTGCAGATGCACAATTTTACATGATTAAAACTTTGGTTAATTGGTATATTCTATGGATTCCTGCATCCACAATTGCAGAATCTGTAATATAACACAGTTGGAAAATGTGAGAAGGTGTTCTCCTTCCTCCTGTAGGAATAATTGAGACTCCCACTAATATTACACACTAGAAGCTTTCACCTTAAGGAGGCATCTGGCATTTCAAGTGCTGGATTCCCAAAGATTGCACATCTCCCTACAACCATGTTTAGAAAGAGTGTAGAAGGTGAACTAATATAGTTGCATAATGGTCACCTCCAGAACAGTGACTGAGGGTCAGAATTTGTAGTAAACTAACCTGGAATTTCCAATGACACCCCGGCATCACCATGCCTTTTAATACCTTTGCTTTTCTTACCAGAGGAAACACCTAATCAGCTCTTCTTGGTCACAAATGTTGTAAGTATGCTAGGTTAGCTAAAAAGAAGGTATCCTAATCAAAGAATTCCTTCCAGTTACAATGTTTAGCTTACTAATAGGGAATATAAGTATCCAAACTCTGTTTCCCAATTCTATAAATACAACCACACCCTTTGTGATATCACATCATTGTTTTTATGTAGATGTGCTCCTTTTAGAGTTGCTTTTAATGAGACATTAAAGATGTCACATGTATTATGCTTCCCAGTTATTGTATACCATAAAAACGTAGACTAGATTCCACAAAACCTTTTACATATATAAAACCAAAATCGTTATTACGTTAAGACAGCATAAGATAATGACACTTTAAAGGTAGTTCTAAAAACCAAATAGTAGATTTCTCTAAATGTGGTAGTTGCATAGGCACAGAGCAATTAAATACATGTGATTTTTTTTGCTGTTCTGCACCTTGTCAGTTCTATTAAAAAAGGACGTAACATATTTCTCTGATATTGCTCTTCATTATTCTAGAGATGTCACTTTTTAGACGTCTTAGTATATGTAACAAGAAATCTATAGCATTCTGCAAGTTGTAAGAAGGGTTTGGATAACAAAATGAAAAGCATTTACAGTGTTGTTTTGCTTCCTGAGGCATCATTCTACTCAGACATCATCTCAGTTGGCACTATTCTGCCCCAGTTGAGGGCACACATTGGTGCCTCCTGTCTTTTCTCAATTGCTTAGAACCTGTATATAAAATCTCCTTGGTGACAAAAACAAACATATCACATAGTGTTTAGTTTTTGTTCTTTTTGGAAAATTTTTATGCATCTTATCATTCTGCTACTGCCCTATAGGTATTCTTGCCTGCCAATTATCACAGATGTTTAAGCAGAAGTCAACACCAAGCTAGTGCACTGGCTTCTGTCATGTTCCATGTATGAGGAAGAAGTTTAAAAATGCAAAAAAGTAACTTACAAGTTCTGTTGAAATATAGTGTAAGACTGTTGAGTGATTAGATATAAATGCCTGAAGAAATAATGCAAGACAACTTGCTAGGAATTAAATATTGCAGGTGTTTATGTTGCAGAACATACAACAATGTCAAGAACATTTATGACTATGATCATTGGTGCAGTGAGCTTAGCTGGTACAGCACATGCAGCATAGTCTTTGGACAAGTTATTTTAAAATTGAGATTAAGTTCTGATCATCAGAGAAGTAACCATTTTTATTCATGTGTGATGATTTCATGCTCCTAGCCATGACACTGTGAGATCATCTTCCAAACCACCCACAACACACTTTATAAATGTTATTTCCAGGAAATTGAGGACATTATCAGTTTGACTTCTTTTTAACTCCAATGCATGCTTTTTCATCAAACCATATTTATTTCCCAAAAGAGCAAATAAACTTTTCTTTAATTCTGAAAAAAATCGATTATGAAAAATTTACCATTTTCCTATACAAACATGATATTTATTTTCCCTCACGTTAATGTAATTTGACTTCAAATAATGTGTGACAAAATACATCAACCTCCTCAGAACACAGAACTAGTAATGGTAAATAAAACTTCTACTGCTTGCTGCTTGATTATCAAATGTCAAGTTTTCTTGTGATACTGTACCACACTGTTTATCTTTTCCTTGCACTGTGATTTAGAGGTTGTTAATATTCCTACTTACCAATCAAAGTCATAATGAAGTAACAAGGTTTAATTTCATTTTCTGAGAGAACTAAGCTACAGAGCGACCTTTATGGAAATTAAGAAAAATACTGGAGTCAAATACTGTTGACATAAACTGAATTTCTAAGCCAGTGAATGTCTATATGAGGAGTGTACACAATGTCTGTATGTCTGTGTATGGTGGAAATCCCCATGAGTGGACAGAAAATATTTGAGAGAACTAAATACTCTTTCATACAGAACTATTTTTGAAGTTACGTTCACGGGAGTAAGTCCTTCACCAGAAGCTGTGCATAGGTCAGTTGTAGTTACATATTTTAGATTGAGGATAACCGTGAATTTCTAGTGAAACCATGGAGCATAGTCAAAACCAATGAATTTCTAGGTCTTAAAACATGTTTCAGTAGAATTTGATTTTACAATGACATGCTTACAGCTGATTTGTATAATTCTGGACATTATCTTATAAAGAACAAGCACACTGGATGAAGCTGTTACAGAACCACAAACTCCTTTTTGATGGACCTGTTAAACTCTGATTTTTCTGCACAATGTGACACCGGAGCCCTCATTTGCTTCTTAAATTTGCAGCTGGCTCATGCAAAATAAGCCATTTTGCAGCCCATCTGTTGTAAGGAAGAAATCTGTGACAGAGCAGAGCTCTGACCTGTGCTACTTTATCACTTGGGTTGCAATTTCTAAATAGATTTCAAAAATAATGATGTTCAGTTTCTACTTTTAGATACCAGTGAGATAACACCTGTCTAGACAGATGGTCTTTGGACTGTGAAACTAAAGACAGCTGAGAAGCAGAAAAATCAAGTTGGCGACTAGTGTGAAACCATTAGAATCTCTTGTGGAAACCTTTTAGTTCTGAAAAACACTTTCTATTAAAGACCTTTGGGGAAACGTGAACATGCTCTCAATAGGAGGTGGAATCCAAAGAAGTGACAACTAAACCTGCATAAATAAAATATTAGAGACACCCAGCATTGTGTTAAAACACTTCATTGTTTAACTAATACTTTACACTAAGTCATTAAGGTGAATTCAGCCTTCCTTCAGATAATGGTATCAATTTGTTTAGGAAAATTTCTAGCAAGAGATTGATTTTCTTTTTATTGTCTCCTGTGGCCTGCTGACCCCATCAGGGAGTTCTTTCCACCGGTTGTGCTAGTAAGTCTACTAAGTAATAAAAGTGCTGTGGTTATTTCAAGGAACTGAAACTCATCCACAACCATCTCAGTTTGTCTCACCATTTTACTGACTGATTTTGTTAAATATGATCCTCCCAAGTAACTTGTGTTGCTCTTCATGAATAGCATTACAGTCATGGTGGAAACTTATCTCTCCTTATTCACTATTGAGTCCTAACCATTCATCAGTAAGGATGTTGGTTTATGTGCTTTCTAACAAAAAGAAATGAACTCACATGGTATTGTTGAAGGCACACATGGCAAATGTACTAGATTTGACCAGGTAGATGTTGGTTAATCATATAGTTGGCAAAAAACTATTTTTTTTCCTTTCAGGAACTAGCAGTGTAAACAAAGTGTACAAAGTTCTTCATTTCTAAACCCAATCCAAACATCAGGTTTAATATATATTAAGATCAGATGCATGTTTTTTTCTCAGAAAACAATGAGAAATTTGTATAATTGCATATATGTAATACATTCAAGTAAAACTAATTGATGCAATTTCCTAGATATTTTGCTTATATTTTATGCAGATTTTTATATCTACCTTCCACTCTCAAATTCTCCTCTGAATGTGAAAACTTAACTTTTACCTTATGCTTGTAAATTTTTCAACTCTAAAAGAAATATACTGAACAACTTAAATTATGAATTTTTTATGTGGACAAATGATTCTCATCAAAAATATTATGTAAACATTTCTCTGAAAATAAATATTTTTCTTTAATCATTATTTATAATTGTAAGCATATTGATAATTAATTGTTTATAAAATACATAGAAATAACTCAAAGTTTCTGGCACTGATTCACTCATAATGCAATACTATTCTTTTAGCAAATCAGCATTTTAAGAAATATATCATTTCTGTGTAGATATGTAGACAATGTATAACTCTAATAAATATAGGACACTATTAGTAATTTTATTTGAAAGTTCTTTAAATATCTTAAAATTTTCTGAGTCATTTTGGTTACAATTAAGACATACCAATAAAATGTAAAAAGTTAAATTAGCAAAAATAATACTTAAATGTATGAAATATGTGGTACTATATCGCTATTTTTGTTTTTACATATTTTTCATTACTAGTTGGATCTATGTCCTCTCTTTGTTTCTTTTACTTGGTTCTCATTTTATTGATTAGCAATGACTTTGAGAAATCTTTACACAAGTGAATGCTATGAAACATTCCACATGTATTTCAAAGAGTTCCACAGTAAATCCAGAATATGTTACACCTGGGTAAAAAGATTAACAGGCTCCTCACTGAGCACAGAAGATGACACTTGGATGAAAATGTTTTCAAAGGATTTACTCTACATATTTCTCTGAATATTTTGTTGTTAATAATTAAATTGAATTCAATAAAGGTGGTTCTAAATATAAATGTATAGTACATATATGCACACATAAATATTTACTACATCCTATGTTCCAATAAGCATAGGATACAGTAACTCATAACATTTAGTACACTATGAACACATACACAAAATTCTCTAGTGGCTTGGTAACTCCCAGAAAATAAGAAATCCTTTCTAATGAAGGTTCTAAATTGAGACAAGCAATCTATTTGAAATAGTCTTAAAATCATTACTTATAAAACATATCATAAAGAAAGCTATAGTTTATCATAAAATAAATGTAAGCCTAGATAAATACTCTTCAAGTATTTGAGATAGTGAGAAAATAACAAGTCACCTGCACTTTTGAGTAGAATGAAAATTATAATTCCTCAGTGAAAAAAATTGTTCTGATTGTGATTGTGTGTGTGTGTGCACACATGTGCGTGCTCAACATCAACTACTACAAAACAATTATAGCCAGGGTCTGAACAAGCAATGCAGAGATTAATCCTACTTCCAATCCTGAAGTCTTGAATTACTTTGAGGGAAGACATGAAATGATGCCTATGGAAAACTTAAAACCTGTACAGCAGCAAACAACCTCATGACATCATTTATTTTATTTTTTCTTTGAAAGATTTATACATGTATCTTGGTCATATCTCATCCCCAATTCTGCCTTCCCCATAATAATAATGTTATGAAACACTAGTCTCTGGACATGTCATGGCCACTATACATGCACTCACAATAGCTGTGTTTGCCTGCCCAAGGCAAGAACAAGATATAGTGCGTTAAAAATTCCAGCATAGTGGAGGGTGATCTCAATATTCCACCCATTGCTGAGGGGCACCACTTGTATTCTGCATCATTATTTAAAAAATAGATTCACATGAACACTTTTCCCACGTTAGACAGTTGTTTTAAATTTTAAGTGCACGAAATTTATAGTTTTCCTTTTACGAGAGTCAGAAACATCACCTGCCACCCAAGTCACACCACTATTTTGTATTCAGTACACTCTGGCAGGAACACAGGAAATTATATAGAAATAGACCAATTTTATTTCATATTAGAGACTTTTTACTAATTGCAATAGCTTTTTTATCGGCAATCAATTATTTTTCAAAACCAATAAACTTTAATGGACACTGAGATATTTTGTCACATTATTTTCACAGTTGGATGCACTTATTTAACCCATAGATAGTTTTCAAAGGAACAAAAGCATTTTCTGTGAAGTTACTGTAAGATGTAATTCAACTAAATCATCCTTGTTTAACCATTCATGGAAATTACAGACAGTTCAAATATTTATGTTATCTAAATACAAATGAATGAATAGCATTGCATTATATTAAAGATAATTCACTTCTACTGAATAGATGAAAAATGAGGTCTAGTTACATGTTGAAAGTATTATAAATGCATAATATTTTTGAAAAAATATATTTTGCAATACTTTATGTCTTTACTTTTAAAATCTTCATGGTACTTTACTGCTTACATTATAAAGACAGTTAGGCCTTCCAGCCAATACTTCCCTGTGTTAGAGCTCCACTTTTGTGTGTTGTTGGTTCACCCTCTTCTTACACAGTCCACATTATCACTGCATGTTCTCAGCTCCAATCTGTGCTCATAGACACATCAGCATTTAGTTTTCTGCACTCCACTTAACTAGCCTGATGATAAGGTATTTTTGTGTTTTATGCCCCACATATATCTTAATTGCAATGGTCTGCTTTTACTCCTTCCTGGGTGATTTTAGAGTCATGGTTGATAGTGCAAAGCAAATGCAAATGTAAATACAGGTTCAGATCATTTGAAAACTTCCATCTATGATTAAGATAAGATGATTGTAAGCTCCTTGGTTTCATTTTTTTTTTTACCATTTTGCATTCTTGTGGGATCTATAACCTCACCTACATAGAGACAAAACTAAAATATTGAGATATATTGATTGGGAAGATGAGTTAGAGCACCACAAATGTAAAGAAACAAATTAAATGGTATACATGATTTACATAAGCAAGGCTTGATTTATTTTACATTGAATTTGAACTCTCTTTTTAAAAATACATTTCAATCATGGCCATGGGCTTTTCTGCACTTGTGTAGGAAGTTTTAAACATGAGAACAGGTGCCTGCAGTCATAAAGAAGGGGTCAGATGCTCCAAAGCTGGAGCTGTAGGCTACTATGATCTCTCTGACAGGGATGATGGGAGTTCCAAACTTGTGTCCCATGGAAGATGGCATGTCCATTATTGGCTGATCATCTCTCCAGACATTATGCATGATCTTTCTTAAGAGTAGCATCTCAAACTACCAGAATACACTTAGATCAACAACATTGACAGTTAAAGAAATTATATAAAATTTAAGACAGAATTGTACTCACAACCTTTACTTTTACTACCACAAATCTCCTTTGTTACTCTGAAGTTGTTATGGTGCTCAGCATCAAATGAACTCACTAAATTAGTAGCATGAGACCCTTAGTGATTCATGGAAGAATGCTGGAAAAAAACCCTGACATCCCCAACATTCTGCCTTGCTGCCAAACATGTGCCTTTAGTACAGCAGCTGTTCTTCCTTTACCATTAGAGACCCTCTCACTCTTGTCTTACACAAGCTTCATGTGGCATGGCTGTCTTGTCATGTCTGCTGCATGTGTAAACTGTCTAATCTTTTCCAAATATCAGTCATTTGCTTCTCTACACCCCTGTTCTGACCATGAAGATATTATCCAAATTCAGAATAGTAATCTTACTAGAAACTGCCCTTCTTATACCAAGAAAAATGTAGAATTTTTTATTTACTTATTTACTCATTTATGTCTTTAGTATTTTTGAGATATTTTGTAATTTCAAGTTGCTCATAATTATAGTCTATATTCCTTTAGACTAGATCAATGGTTGAGATCCAAATTAATTTAAATTATACATGGATGATTCTAGCTATAATGACATACTAATGAGATTAATCAATAATGCATTATATTGACAATAATGGCTATTTTGCTTCCCTTATGCTAATTACAAATATAATGCTCAGAAGTATCGATGCCTTTAGGATGTTGAACAGATAGTCAAAGAATGCACAGTCTTAGTGCTGATGAAGGGGTGGCATTTGACACTACAATTGTAAATGAAAAAGTATATATACTAGCAGTATTTAATTTGGTATAAAGCATTGATATCAGAAATCTTCCACCTGAATTTTAAGTACCTCACAGTTTGCACCATTACATTATTTTTAAGTGAGTCACTGTGTATTTAGCTCCCATATGAAGTGATGAAGCACAGCCCTTCAACAGGAAAACCAAAAGGCACTGGAATAGGGGAGACGGAGACAAACCTTTGCAACCTCTCATCTAAAGCTTCAGCGGGATAACTGTGTTCACCATGGCCTGTGTTCACCCTTAACTTGCCTTTGTTGGTAATTTGAAATGGAAACAGAATGGTGTGTTATTCCAGGAAAGAATGTGAGATGCTCTAAGATCAGTGTTCATTACAAAGTGTACCTAATTTTGTCACTGTCATTTTTTACAAAGCCCTTATTTGACATCATTACTGTTCTCATGTTTGCAATTTCATCAACTTATCAGATTATTTTGTAATATTGTGACTGCATGACTAATAATATATATATATATATATATATATATATATATATGTTATTTTTTCTACCAAATATAGGTTACATTTGATGTTAAAATATAACCACTGACTATTTCTTTTTTAGATACCAACTATAAATGAACAACCAAAGATTAAATAATAAAACAAAATCAAATAGTAAGTAACAGCAACACATTTCTATCTGGCTTGCAATTGGCATTCGGCGATAAACACCACCTTTGGATTATGTTCTAGGTCTGACTTGCAGAAGTACCTCCCTGGAGCTATATTGATACATTATTTATGATTTATTAGAGCTTGCCTGAAGATTCAGAAAAGCAAAGTCAGCCTTAAGATCAGGTTGTGGTGACACACACCTTCAATTCCACAGGAAGAAGCTAGGAGGTGGTGGTACACTATTTTAACCCTAGGATTCCAGATTAAGAGACAGGCAGATCTCTCTGAATCCAAGGCCACCCAGATCTACACAAGAGTGAATCAATCTAAAAGAGAATTATAGCTCACACCTTTAATCCTAACATTAGGGAAATATATAAGCAAGGTCTTAGAGAGGCATTCATTCTCCACCCATGCTGAGGAAAGGTTACAGTCTGAGGCTTTTTTTCTTTTTCCAACGTTTTTTATTTTTTTTTTGTTTGTTTTGTTTTGTTTAATTTGAATTAGAAGCAGGATTGTTTTACACTACAATCCCAGTTCCCTTCTCCCACCCGTCCTCCCCTACTAAAACCCTATCTATCACATATCCTTTCTGCTCCCCCTGGATGGTGAGGCCTTCCATAGAGTGCCATCAGAGTCTATTGTATCCTTTGGGATAGGGCCTAGGCCCATACCTGTGTGAGTTGGCTCAGGGAGTATTCCTCTATATGGAATGGGCTCCCAAAGTCCACACCTATGCTAGGGATAAGTACTGAACTTCTACAGGAGGTCCCATAGATTTCCGAGGTTTCCTCATAGAAACCCATGTTCCTGGGGTCTGGATCAGTCCCATGCTAGTGGTATTCCAGCTATCAGTCTGGGGAGCAAGAGTTCCCCCATGTTCAGGTCAGCTGTTTTTGTGGGTTTCACCAGCCTGGTCTGGACCCCTGTGCTCTTCACTTGTCCTTCTCTGAATCTGGGTTCCAATGCAGTTCTGTGATTAGTTGTGGGTGTCTGGTTCTACTTCCACCAGCTGCTGGATGAAGGCTATAGGATGGCATATAAGTTAGTCATCAATGATGAGAGCTTGTGGAGACAGGATCAGCCCATTCAGCCTAGGGTAGAGGTAAGAAGCTAGTGGCCAGCTGCTTTGCTTTTCTGATATTCTACTTGAAGCTTGAACCCTATTTTTCATGTTATACAGAGCCTTACCTACAAGATGACACTAGGGTGCTATACTTCTTGTTTAACTTCTTTATTTTAGTGTGCTAGGCTAAATTTTAAAACAATGTTGTAGAATTAAATTTCATTTTGATTCACGTGTATTAGGTTTTCATTAGACAAAATCATATACAATCTAGGATAAGCAAATAAAATCCCCAGAGTTCAAAGTATTTAAGTTTTCAATAAGTAACTTGGTCTAGAACATCACTTACACAGAAATCCAATATCAACAATTTAACTTCCAATTATACAAATAATGAGAGCAGATAAAAGTAAACTAGAAGACCAATTTTCAAAATGAATTCTGAAATTTTCTTATTTTAGAAAAGTTAATTTAAAAAAAAGCTCGCTAAGTACTGGGAAGGATAGTATAAAACTGTAAAATAAAATAACTCATAATCACAACTATAGACAATTGTTATCATGTTTTAAATATTTTCTGATCATAAATACAAATACAAAACAAAACACCACCATCGTATGGTGTGGCTTTATTATTAAATTATTTATTACATATAACTTTTAGTATGGGCAGATGTAAATAATTTCTCAACTTAATCACTTTTGCATAATCAATATTGAAAATAAAGCAAGTCATTTAAAATAATCAAGTTACTAGACAGGAAAATAGATGGCAATTTATCAAGTACTCTAACCCTGATACTCCCTGCTTACCTGCAAGCACATTGTTTTCATTTTGCTTGTTTTTATAATTTTCTTTAAGTAGCACTAATCAAAATTAATTTGAATCTTAAATTGTAATGAGAAAAAATGATAGTCTCCTCATCAGTGATATAAATTTCATTCCCATTCTATATAAGATAATAGATGTGTAATTGTCACACATAAGACAGATACTTAAGAAATATAAATAGTTCTCTATAAACAATCTGTTGCATGTTTGTTGTATTTCATACTACTTAAAACGGACTCAGATTTCTAATATGAATAGCCAAAAGGTGGGTGCCTTTTTATTCTTCCCCCCACAATCTCTCTCTCTCTCTCTCTCTCTCTCTCTCTCTCTCTCTCTCTCTCTCTCTCTCTCTCTGTGTGTGTGTGTGTGTGTGTGTGTTGTGTTGACCAGTTCTCATTTTGTAACCCATGGTAAATCAGGGAATGATGGCATTGTGGGCCTGTGTCACCATGTGTGGTACTCAACAAACATGTCAAAGATTATCACTAAAGAAGTGATGGTGATTCGATCTGTTGACACAGTTCTTGAAATATTGCAGTTCTCACTCAGATATCCTTGATACAAGATTATTATTTTCTTTTTTATGCATTTGCTCAAATTTCTGTCAGTGGAATTAGAGAATGGTTCTTAACATACCACTTATTGTATGCTAGAACCTTTAATTTATATATTATTTTATTCATAAATGCTTTATCACCAGAGGGCATCACCTTAGTCTTGAGAGAGGTGTTGAAACTCAGATATGTGCACTAGCTCACCAATCTCATCCAGCCATGTGCCCTGTTGGTTTTCCTCCACCCTCTCCTGGCTTTGCTGTAACCACACAGGGCTGATCCACCTAGCTCGGGTTCTGTTGTTCACTCTAGCCTCCACCCAGTGGAGTGGCTATGGTTATAGCAGCACATTTGCTCAGGTCTATGTGAGTCCCCTCTTACACTGAGAAGTGTCTCCATGTAATGTGACTCTTCCATGATATCTACCCATCCTACACATTATCACTTTTAAAATTGCTTCCTAATCATTTATAGAAACTAAAACTTGAAATACTAAAATATTCCTTTTGTGAAAAAAGCAAAGTAATATACCAAGCTATTATAGCGCTTTTATTTTGCAACTGTGCTGTACACAATTTTACTGTTTATCTGAATTTTACTTAAGAAATATACTTCAATAATTTGAAGCAGGCAGATTGTTGCTAATGAGTATGTGCTAATAAAAGTTGTTAACTTATGGTACTTCACCTGTGTAACACTAAATGACCTGCAGTGTAGAATGTGATTAAGTACAAGTCATTGTCATTTGACACTGAGCTTTAGTGTGCAATTTGTAAGTTGTGAAACCTTGGAAAACCATAGGAATACTTTACTTCCCTATCTGAGCAGCTACTGTCCTCATCATCTAGGATGAAGGACTGAATGCTGATGAGTTTATCTATGCAAAGTGCTTACAATGATGTAGACTTACCTAGAGAGAACATTTCCCATGTTGGAGTAAATACTGCAAATTAATAAAGTTTTTGCAGCTATCACTGGAAGTTGGTGACTTGTCAGTGATGGTACCCAGTTCTTAACACAACACTTATATGGTAGAAGCAGAAATTTCAATTAAGAAGCGTATTGCCATTACTGGGCTGAGCTCCTGGTGTCCAATTGTGAAGAGAGAGGAGTGATAATATGAGCTAATGGGTCAAGAACATGTTGGGAAGACCCACAGAGACAGCTGACCTGAGTAAGAGCAAGTAAGAACTCACTGAATCCAGACTGACAGCTGAGGACCCTACAGAGGACCAAACTAAGCCCTCTGAATATTAATGAGAGTTGGAGGCTTAGGCAGTTTAAGGTTGCTGGTAGTGGAGCCAGTATTTGTCCATGGTACATGAACTGGCTTTTTAGAGCCCATTCCCTGTGGAGGGATAGCTTGCTCAACCTAGATACAGTGGGGAGGATTTTGGTTCTGCACCAAATGATGTAACAGACTTTGATGATCCTCTATGGGGTGGGGAGATGGTGCTGGAAGTGGGAGGGCAGGAGGGAGAGGGAACTGGGATTGGTGTGCAGAATAAAATTTAAAAAAAAATAAAAAAGATAGAGTTACCATTAAAATTATAGACTTTTTAACAAAAGGCTCTATGTTAATATAATGTTAATAAAGTCCCTGGTTAATTTATTAATACTGCATGGGATGTTGAAGGATTTTCAGTAAGTAAAACTGTTACTATAAGGTATATGTATTAAGTTTTAAAAATCAGGCTATTATTACTAATATCATTGATAATAATGCCAATTATATTAATAAACTATGTTTAATGTGATTTTTTGCAAGTTTTCAGCACAGTATTCTACACTCATTTATTATCACCAATGACCATAAAGAAAACATGTGATTATCTTTCAATTATTTTGTATATTAATAAAAAGGCCTCACCTGTGAAAGGGAAAGAAAACATGACAGGAAAGCAGAAGATGGGATTCTTGGAACAAGAAGTGGACCAGCAGGATGGAGCAGTGAGGTGGGATGGGAACAAGGGAAGATCAGCAAAGCAAGATGTTACAATGAAGCTCATGAATTCTATGCTACTTTTGAAATAACAAACCACAAAACAAATAGCATTAAAGCCAGGGACCGTTGTATATAACTGAGATATAGCACTGGGCAGTGGAGGCAAGATAATCCTGAGGTAAAGGTCATTCTTAGCTTCACATGAGTTAGTTTTCTCATTGATATGCTAAACCTAGCCTACTACCCAGGGTTAGTGAAGTCATGGTCTTGGAGAAGAACCTACAACCACCACTTTAGAAAAATCATTATAATTTCTAAGTTCATTCTAAACATTTGTCCTTACAAGTACAGCCCTCATTCCTCATTGAGGAAAATTCTCTGCAACAGAGACCATTACAGAAAACCACAGCCAATCGTAGCCATAAAACCCTGTTCCAATGCATAGATCTATGAACCAACCCCTACACCCAAGGCTCAGAGAATATCACAGAAGAGAGATAAGAAGTGCAGGAGGATCAGGGAGTTTGTGGTGAGACCACATCTCCTAATAATGTCAGAAGTTACACCAGCAACATCCTACCATCATGACTGTCCAAACAGGAGCTGATCAAGGACAACAACAATACACAAACCAAAGTGGATTGGGGCTTTAGGCAAAATTAAAATACAAGGAACAAGACTAGATTTTGAAGGGTCATGTCAAAAAAGAAAACACCAGGACAATCAGCACAAAATTGTTAAGAAGCTCAAGGCATTTATGGCTTAGTATGAAGCCACACCAGACTTCTTTGTGAGCACAAGGTCTCCATGTCCTTGCAATGGAACTGGGGTATCACAAGGGAACCTCTATGAAAACAACGGATTTCGGTATCTCAATTGAATACTCCTTGCTGTTCAACAGCCTCGGGCAATAAGTAGAGCTGGTATGCATTTTAAAACTTGCAGCTTTCACTGAAAAGACTTCATCTTTATTAATATTGCTAGGAAACAACATCAAACAAGGAGTCATATTTCTTAGTGGAAGACACAAAGGCACTCCAGCCCCTAGAGGAGGTGTAAGGAGCACTGGAGAGAGGTGGCATGCAGTCACCCTTGTGAGGGCACTGCAGTACAACATAGGATTTTAGGTCCTTCCTACTTTATTTACATCAACTCTCTCTGTGTTTGTATATCCCAAGTCCTCAAATCCTGTTTGTCACAGTGTCCAAGCACCTCACATTATGTGGGATTTACAAGACCTTCTCAATATTTTTATTTTATGAGTAAATAAATGATCCAGGGAAGAATCATGATGCATTGTAAATCATTTTACTTACATAGTAAAGCAAGAACACTGTGGAAAGAGTTGGAACTTGTCTCACACAGCTCAAGCATGCTCCTATTCCTGGTAGTGTCTGAGCTGATTGTCTGCAGACTGCTCTGACATTTGGATCTGATGCTTTCTGATTCTAAGTTCATGAAATATTGACAATGGAGAACCTCAGAATCCAGGTCATAAAATCTCTTTCCTACTTCTTGTGTGTTCCTAGGCTTCCATTCTCAATATGCAAAATGTGAACTTAATTAATGACCTAGGATACCTCTCTGGTGTTTTTGCTATGGGATTATGGTTCTTCATATGTGGAAGGTAGCAGAAGCTGTCTGTCACACTGCTAGCATGTTACCGTGCCCACAGTTATTAGCACTGCTCCCTCTTTTTAATCAGACCTGTCTCAAACCCCAATTTCACTTTATGATTTCATTTCACTGTCTCCACCAACATAAAACTGCCTTCTCTCTAATTAATAAATATGTGTTCCTGGAGTGTGGAACTATTACATTTCCTATGACACATTTAATGAAGTAGCAGATGAAATAATTCATACTCTGGATAATGCTTAAATATTTACTTCAAATTTACATTTAACATGTACATTCTTATCTGTTCATTTAATTGATTTCTCTGAATAAGGATAAACATTTTTATATGTTTGTTTCTTCCTTTACATATTTTAACATGTAAGCACAATGTGAACAAAGTAGTTTCATGAGATTATGTAGCACTGATATCTGTGTCTAAGTCAAGTTAAGCAAAGTATTGAAAAACAATACAAAAATCTGTACTTGAGACAAATTATTATTAGAATATTCAAACTACTTCAAAAGAACTGAGTCAAGAAATCAGAGCAAAAATACAGGGACAAAATGGTCCACCTTGATTTTGGACATTGTGAGATTACTTAAACTCATAATCCAAATTTCTTCATCAGACAGTAGAAGAGAGTATTTGTATCTAACTTCCAGTGAGAAAGTAAAATGAGAGCACAAGTGTAAAAACAAATATGTACAAGCATACACATAATATAAACATATTTTAACTACAAATAAATCTTTCTATTTAAATAGTAAAACCTCATAATAAATATAACATTTAATATACATAAAACTGTATAGTGTATGCATTCAAATATTTAAAATAAATATTAACATAAGCTTATATGAGTTTTCTCACTATCCAAATATTGTCACTAAATAAGCAAATTGTGTTAATTCCACGTAACACATTTTCCTGCTTGAATAAGCCAATGGTCATTTTTTTTCTCACAGAAAGCTCTGAGACCTGGAAGAAAAAGTGAATAAATTTGGGTATAGGAGACTTTCAAACTTCACAATGGTAAATTACATGAAATGAAATACAATTGTGAGTCACGTGACTTCATAGTGATGGACTGACAGAACATTACTTCCCCACTCATGCTTGAACTTCCTCAGCAGCTACTTTTTCCAACTGGCATGAAAATACTTGAACTCTGTCATAATTATGGTCCTATTTGACTTATTTCTGTCTAATTTTGTATGGACTTGATAAATTATATTTTGAGGACATCATAGAAATTTATTTTAATGAGGATAATTTGAATATTTAGTTGTTTGAAAGAAATTCTAATTATTTAAAAGACAAAAATAAGATTTAGAAAGTGCTAAGGCATTTTAATATAATGATTACTAAAATTTGAAGGTATTGTACTCTCTAAAACTAAACTTGACTTTAACACAATTCTATCAATTCACTGAAAATTCAGAATTTCTCAAATAAGTTGAAAAAAGTCAGCTTAGGAATAGAAGTTAAGAAGTAAACATCAATCATTTTAAACATGCTAAAACAGAAGAAAATTCAATAGGGAAAACCCAATGTTCTGAAAAAAATTACATTATGTAAAAAAAATTCATTTAAACTAAGTCCAGAGTAAGTAATTCCACAGATACCATTTGTCTGCTCTTCTGCATTGAGCAGTAGAAGTTTATCGGGCCCCCTCCATGTTGTAGGCAGCCTATGCTCTGGAAAGCGTTAACAGTAGTCATGCAGAGGCTGGGCCTTGGATTGCTAGGAAACAAACAGAAACGTCTACACAGAGCTTAAGCAAACAATGTGCAGAGTTGACAGAAGCAGGTCTAGAAATCCACTAATCAGAAGGTTCCACGATGAGTATTAGTGTGATGGTTCTCAAGATTGTGTAACGTTGACCTACACACAGGAAGTGGCAGCATCCTGATATTGACATGGGTATGTATGAAAGACCACAATCTTTTCAGGTTAAAGGTAACTCATGTATTTGGTGGAGAAACAAAACCCAGACGACTAGGCGTTGAGGAAACTTCTTTGCAAACTAAATATCTCAAGGCATTGATGAAGACATTCTATCATATAGGCTTTCATGTTTTTGGACAAGAGGATAGCACCCGGAAAGGAATGCTGCAAATTATTAAAATAGTAACTATTTATTTGTCTGTAGATAAACTCTGAACTCCTCTCTAGAGACCATTGTCTGTACATAGCCAGGAAGAAACCAAGGCCAGGAGGATTAACAGTTCACATCACTTTAGTTCACTCACCATCCTTATTTTTTACACAAATATATTGCCCAGTTGTGTAAGTTATGCATTTTGCTATTATCACTTTCTGTATTACTATAAAATTCCAATCCTTAAGTCCTCTGTTGAAAGTTTTGGATCAACATTAAAGAACATGGTTGAGAAAGAAGAGTCAACCTAACTCAAAGCAAAAACTCAAGGAAGCCAAAGATCATTAATGTTTCAATCCTTGGGACTGGAGTACAAGAAATCTCCGGTTTCTGGATCAATAGCCTTTATAGTCTTTGTGATCAAAGCTATCACAACAAGCAACTGAGGGATGAAGGATCTTATCTGGCACCTAGGTGGAGGTGCCACAGGCCACCTGATATGGAAGGCCTTGTGGTGGAGGCTCTTAGCAGAGGGAGAGAGAGGTTTCTTCACATCTCAGTGGATCAGAGAGCAGATAGCTCAGGCTGAAACCAAGATAGAGCTATAAACCATAAATAATAATTAACACAGTCAACTAAGTCTGCAAAGATCCACAGCTTCCCAGAACAGCAGTTCCATGTGTGAGCCCGTGAGTGGATATTTCCTATTGAATATGTAAGTTTGTGAACAAGATGAGTTAACATTATGTATAATATTTCAAGTACCACTGGACAGTAGAGAAAGAATCCACTAGGATGTACAGCAAGAGCATGTGGCTATTGTGGTTTTAAACTTGGGAAAAAGATGCAAGTGTGCATGTGCCAATGACAGATGAGATTTTTAACAGAAATAATACAGGAAATGGCGAAGGAACACTAGAAATGTCCAAACTTTAAAAATGAGAGTGGTGAAAAACCACACAGTAATGCAAGAAGAAGGAAGAAGCTGTCATAGGCGTAAAGCTACCAGGATGATTGATGGATAATATTGGTACCAAGTTTCTGTCTGTGTCTGTATAATATTTTCTTTTGCAATAATGGTCATTGTTATAGTATCTTTCATTTTCATTTTTTAAATTTTTATAGATTTTTAAAAAGCTTGATGTAAATTTTGAATTATATTCACTCAAAATGATAAAATTCCCAATTAATCACTAGGAAGACTTGGATATGTTTCACTCCCTGCCACGTACCAAATATAGAATGTTATAGCAGCTTTTCACTGATTTTATTATATATTTATTTTATTTTAAATTTTCTTAATATAATTTTAATATATGTACAATATTCATCATTTATTTCAATAAAACATTCACATTTCTTGAATAGTGCATTTTAGATGTTGTCTTGTCTTTCCTTTGGGAAATATTCTTAGTGTGTCTTTTATAGTAGAAAGACATTAGTGAACCTAAAGTTCACTGTTACTGTGGGTGTTTGAAAATGCATTAATTTTTGTTTCCCTGCTACAGTTGGCTCATTATATTGGTTTCTAAAAATTATGGGTGTGAAATGATTGTACTATGTATGAATTTCAAACCCTTTAAGAGGCTCACACTAACATCTATGTATTGAAATATTTTTTTCTGTTTTTCTTTTATTTGCAGGGTGTGTGTGTGTGTGTGTGTGTGTGTGTGTGTGTGTGTGTGTGTGTGTGTCGGTTCTTAAAGCAGAAGAGGAAATCAGATCACTAAAGTATAATTTGTAAGAACATGGACATAGGCTGAGAGAGTCAGTGTCCTGTCTTACAGTGGTTTCTGTGAAATACTGCAGTTGGAAGGATCAATGAGGAGGTATGATGTCATCCTGATACCATCCTTCTGTTATGATGATTGACACTTCCGAAGAACACACAGTGCTGATATTTTGTTCCTTAGTTACACATTAATTGAAGTTATGGAAACAAATTAGATCAAGTTTCCTGGGAAAATAGAGAAAGCATTATGAAAGTTCCTGTGAGGGGGAGAAGGAGAACTGAGAAATATTTCTTATGCATCTGTCAATGCTTTATGCTTATTGAAGTGAGGATATTTCTTTGTTAAATTAATGAGGTGGCAGCTTCCCAGTTAATTCTAGAGTTCCACTCAATAAAAGCACTGAACATATTGAAGAGATTGCAAGAAGGGAATTTATATCCTTGAAAAGCCAGCCTTTCCATTTTGTTGAGAAATGATGAAGAGCATATGTTATAGTAATTGAAAAAGAAAAGTGCAGAGGAATGTTTTGTTTGCAAATATTTTAAAATTATGGCATGGTTTACTGTTTATATTTTAAACAATCACATAGACATTTGAAAAACAAAAAAATTCTATTTTAGTATATACTACAGAATTCAACAACTCCACCAATATCCATACCTACATCTAGATGCTTGTCTTTTGAAAGAGACATTTGACTTTCCAAGAATACATGGTAAATATGTGTCTTTGTTCCTAAAAAGAACTCTGAAGTTGTCTAAAAAGACAATTTTTTTTCCGTTAGTACAGGTTATTCATGCTATCAATAGTCTTATATGTCTACTTGCTGCCTATTGTCTCTAGTCTACACCATAACTATATCCTTCTCAAACACATATATACACTTGACTTTAAAGAGTGCCTTTAAAGGGCTGGTTTCCAGCCAGCACTTTTCCTTTTCTTTCACTTTCCTTTCCTTTTCTTTATTTTTTCTCATATATCTAGTCCCTGCCCCTCAGCTCCCTCCTTTTCTGTTATAATGCAAGGATAAATTAACAATACAGATCATTTACTGAACAATACTGAGAAATTAACAATATGTTAATATATTCCTATTTTGATCATGGTCATTTAGCTCTGTCAAGTTAAAGGAATCTTTTGTAGTTCTTATTGTTTTGCTGTGCTTAACTCAGAGTTTTATTTTGTAGTCCTGACTGGCCTGGAGCTCACTGAATAGACCAGGGGGAGGGTCTTGAATCATAAAGATATGCCTCTTGAGGGCTAAGATTATTCACCATCATACCAGGCTGTTTTTACGGCTCTGATGAGAAACATGTGTAAAGTATCCCCTCACAATGAATAAACAAGCAAATTAAAACACATTAAAATCCTCTCCCTCTTTTATGTAGGTCACATCTGAGACATTACAACTTGGCCAGAGTTTTAAATCACCTCATGTTTAAGAGTCAACATCCTGAAGACCAGGCCCTAAAGTAAAGTGTCAACGATGAAACAAACCTTGGAATTTGCTGAAAAGCCACACCACTGGTTCCTGTAGCATAAAATAAACTACTTTTAGAGTGTTGTATTTTCATATGAATGTTGTAATTGTAAGCAACTATATGCTTTAGTCTTTGAGCTATAAGCAAAGAGTCCTCTGTTCCCATCTGCAAAAACTTCAAGCACAGAAGAAAATGTGGCAACAAAGACAAGTGCTTTCTTAATTTTTCCCCCATCTTGGATGTAGGTATATCTAAGCAGAAATGGTGGCAGCAAAACAAGAGGTCATAGGTCCTGGGTGACCACCTGGGTTCACCATCTGAACCATGTCTTACAGGATGAGTTGTATTACAGGAAACTGACAAGGGTGATTAAGGGCTTTATGGTCAGAGAGGGCTGCATTCAGGCAAAGAAGTGTGAAACAGAATAACACCTTCAAGGACCTTAAGTTAATTTGTTTGGGCTCAAGGATAAAGCTCCAAGAGGAAGGAGCTCATAAATCAAGTGAGAAATGTAGGCAATGAATACATCACTAGCTATTTATGTTCTGTATTTTTCTGCAATTAAAATGTAAGGGCTCTTAGAGCAGAGGCCATCTTTCCAAGATCTTAATGATTCTGAACATTCTGCATTTTATCCCATATCCTGGAACTATTCTTAAAAGGTGCACTCATTCTTGGTGTAGACAAAATAATAATTTAATATTCCCTCATTTTGTTTGATATACAACCTAATATTATAAAGTGTATTTTATAATTCTTCCTAATTTTCATGGATCTGTTCAGTCAATCATCTACATACAAAGAATTGGTATAGCTTAAGGGGTGATTTTTACATAGCATTTTACAATATGTAAGAAAATTTAGTTTCAAGTGTCAGAGTGAATCCTAGGACTGTGTTTTTCAAAATTTCCTTTAGAAATCTGTTTCAATTTCACTAGGTATATAAATATTTCTCAAACCAAAATTCACCAAAAGAAAATGGTGACTCTTAACTAAATTCAAACACACAGATTAATTTAATCAAGGATAAAAAAAAACTATTCAACTTTTCTTGTTTGGAGCAATATGCCCCATTTCAGATCAACCCTAAATGTTGAAATTCAATTAGCTTTCCATGATCCCCTTGTCCTCCCCTGACCAAAAATACATATGCATAGTCCTCACCAAATATTCATAAAGTCAGTTAAACAAGTGAAGGCATGCCAAACTGTTTTTATATGCACTTTGTTAAAGTGATGAATACTTTAAATCAGCATCATAAACTGACAGGGAAAGCAAACTTTAGTGGAGTGCTAGCAAAGAAGGGGAAATTGGAGCACACGCTCCCTCACTCACATAAGTGCTGCTGAAGAGAAGAGGAAAGGGAAACACCCAGGGTATTGACATTGACTAATCTGCTGAGGACAGGCAAAAACCATAAGAAAGAATTAGCCATCTTAATTTCTGTTACCAACAGAAACCACAAAGACATTTAAAATGTGTATCTCTAAGGACTGCTGCACAAAATATTTTAAAACATGTACCCAGAACTCATGGATTTTGTTTTTAGTGGGTCAAGATTATTTCCATACATAATTACTTATTTTCTGTAGTGTTATTAAATATTCATAAACCAAAGTTTTAGCAAAAAATAAATACATAAAATTGTCATCTCCATTACTATATAAGTGCCAATGGCATTGTGTCATAATTTTTGTCCCTTGGGCAATGCACCATATTACTTTTGTTTTAAATCTTGATTATTTGTTAAACCTTCTACTCTAACAATGTTAACACGGCACCATATCCCAAATGCCTTCTCTAAAATGTCTGAATGTGAGGCTTAGGCAAACCACAAAAGACCACAAAAACTCAATACCATCACGAAGTTTCATGAAATGCAATATGCCAGCCCAGCTTTTCCTATCTCTTGAGGACAGAAGAGAAACAAATTGCTTGTGGGGCACCAGAGCCATTGTGTGCCACTCAATTCTAATTGGTAATCTGTGTAAAAAATGTATGACTACTTCAGTTATAAGCAGAAATATAATAAAATAAGCTATCCTTAGAGAGGAGGGGGAAATTACAGACAATTTGAAGTAGAAAAATCCACAATAGGCTACAATTTTCATTCTCTGTGAAATACTGAATCATTTTCTCTGATGACTCTTCATCAGACCCCCATCAGCCCTCTCCCCTGCCATCTGCCTTGCAAAAAAGGCCATGCAGGAATCCCGGGCTGCTAAATAAAAAGGAAATAAGATGCTGCACCTTCCTCAGGAAATGTCAGAACACCTTGTTACCAATCACTTACTGTATTAGATATAATCCAGTTCTATACTTGCGAATGAATGCCTGTGCAGTGAGGGATACGAAACATCCAGAAATTTGAAGAAGCAGATTATTTGTAGATTTTGCATTTCAATGATCATGTTTAACACATTTTAGACAAAAAAAGACAATACCTTTTTAAAGATGGTTTTGTTTTGTTTTTGAAACATTATTTCACTTTTCAGTCTAGGCTGGCCCGGACTCACTGTGTAGTCTAGGCTAATCTGAATAGTCCAGACAATGTCCTAATTTAGCTCCCAACCACACTTGGCTCTGTTTTGTAAGTTTTTCATCTGTATCTTTGGGAGTGTTAAGTGAACACTTTGTGTTTGTCATTGGTGGGTTGTGGTATATGCTTGTCTATGTAAGTACACGTGACTCCTGTGACTCTAGTGTGTCTACAGGGCAGATATGGATTCCAGCTGCCTTCCTCTATCGTTGTCTAGTGTATTGATTGAAAGAGAGAATGAGTGAAACTTGACATGGCTGTATTTTCTAGACAGACAGTACAGCAATGTCTCTGTTGCTCCAAAGTTAGAATGGCACAAAGCCCAGTTTTACATGGATGCTTGGGATCTGAACTGAGGCACTAAATGCAAGAGTGGCAGGCATTCTCCTCCCTCAGCCATCTCCCCATGAACAGGAAGTACTTTTTCTACCAATAGTAATTGTGGTCTCAAAGTAAAGCATGTCTTAATTTGAATAAGAAAGGTGACTTCAATCACAAATGTGAAGTCAAGTACATGGCATACATCACAAATGGCATGCAATTTAACTTCAGGGCAGAAAAAGTTTTTAATAGTATATCCATTTCACTGTAGATATTTTAAAAAATGTATTAAAGATAAATACACAATGCATGCAACATAAGTCTTTAGTTGCTAATATACTTTTAATCTGAAGCTAGAGTTTTTATTTTCTGATCATATGGTGTTTTATGACAATTCCCCTAGTAGTTGACAGCATACATTAAATGGAAATAAGGGGATAAATCTGCTAAATAAATAATATTCATAGACAATATTAACAGGAAACATTCTTTTGGTTCTAGAAGGCAGAGGATTATTACAATTTTTCTTCTAGGATTCTACAGCTTTGAAGTAGGCTCACACCGATACATTGTTTCCAAACTCACATTTTTTATAATTTGTTTTCACCAGCATGTAAGTCTCAATTTAGATCATGACCAACTAAACATATCTACCTTTACTTAAAATAGATTTAAAATACAAAAGTAACATTTCTGCTATTTGTATTTTAATTACTTGTTTAAGTTGAATTTTGGGCTATTTTCTCTACTTACTGTTTGTATGTATTCTTAAACACATTGGTGATTTATATAAATGCACCCCTAATTTTATTAGACCTACACATGAAACAAATACACTAGCCACATATGTATGTGTATATGTACTAATTAAGAATAATTTCATCCTCTTTGGTTCCAGGGAAAAAGTGATCTTCAAGGATGTTATGAAAGAACTTGAACCAAATCTTTGCAGTTTATTGACGTGCTTTGCTCGAGGCTGCAAGAACAATGAATAATACATGAAGTTCAGACTCTGCAGCATCCCTGTGCTGTACACCTCTGAGTGTTCCTTGTACATGTGTAGAGAGGCTTGAATCTTCATTGGTATGCAGACAGCATGTTGCAGAGAAGTTGCTCTATCTTCACTGAATTTTGTTTTGACACATGTGCTTTGTGTCACCTATTCATTGCAGTCCAGAAACACAAACATTTTTCTGGTGAGCATTGTGCCCCTGGGATGATGAGCATTGTGCCCCCAGGCATATGTCTGGTCTTATCTTCTCCATCTCTAATGGATCCCCCGGTTCAGGGTAGAAATCAAAGTGATTCTTGTTGAAGATCATTGCACTAGAGAGCACACTGTGAAGGTTCTCTCAAATGTACTCATTTTAAATACTGGATTGGAGCCTTAGAAAACCACAAGCTAGATGCTGGGATTTAACTTGAGTAATAGCAAAACTCAGTGTAAAAAAAGACCAAAAATGTATGTGATAGCAAGAACTATGAGAAATCTTTCTTCCCAGAAGAGAGATCAACAGGTAAGGAAGAGCTCAAGTCCCTAAGCCTGTGAAAACTAGAGAGCCAAGAGGGATATCAAGATTTCAACTAGAGAAGAACAAACTGTTGACCTAAACATGCGGCCCCTGTCTATACTGGCACTCATCACCTGCTTTGAAGGAGTAAGATCACAAAATTAGTCACTTTTGCCAATCACATTCTCATCCTCATGACATTTTTCCTTTCTGATACTTTGGTATAGATTTTCTGACATGGAACACAGGTGGCTTGAGTTAAGGACCAGGGTTCTTATGAGGACTTGTGTTTTATTTTTCTTCAAAAGAAAACACAATTTTGGAAACGTGCAAATTCTGAAGTTCTGTACAAGCAAACTCTCCTTTAATAATCCCCACATACACTCTCACAGTTTCCTTAGCAAACTAATGTTCCCTGGTGCTACCTTCCAAATTACTTCTGGCCTTCACTGCTAAATGTTGTCAGGTTTGTTGTCGCTAATAATAAATTTTCTCATTTTCAACTTCATTTTGGATCACACTATACACATAGACTATCTTTTTCTCATTTATCAAGTGCGTTCTGAGTCTTAAAATTTTTATTATATATTTATTATTTCAACATAAAATAACATCCACCAATGATATTATCTCATTCTAACTTTTCATTTACTGAAAGGTTTTAAGTAATAAATTCAATTTCTTTGATAAATATAAAACTTTTAAATTATCTCCTTTCCTTGTGAGATAATTTTAATAATTGTGTTTTCAAAATTTGTCATTTATCTATGTTGGAAAAATTTACAGTACAACCATCAAAATTGACTCTATTTACAAAGACCTCGGTGAAGCACAGCTGGCACTGGACAATCAGCTTCATTGCCTAACCAGAGCTACTGTGCATGCGCTGCTCGCCTCCCCAGAGCCTATCAGAGTTGAGAGTGAGGCCGAGCTCCTCAAGAACACTAGTGATTTCCATGATCCCCTCCTCATCTCCGCATCTGTTTCTAATTTATTATTAGAATGTAGCTAATACTTTTAGTTTCCTTCCTTAGTTTTCACTCCTTCTACTCCTGATTTTTGAGAACCTCATTTTGTGCATTCCCCTTGCTAACTGTGTGGAATTTCAGCATGGGAAGTCAAGGCAATGTCAAGTGAGGTGAACAAGAGCAAGCTTGGAGAGAGCATTTTGAAACCATCTGTACATTGTAATTGGTGTACTTAGAATGTACTGATGTTTAAGAAATGACCACTCCAGCATAACAAAAAAGGAGATTAAAATGCTACATTTGATATATCAAGTTCACCCACATAAAGCTTTCATTTACCAAATTATCATGTCTGTTTCCCCCTTTGTCCTATCTCTCTATTATTTTTCCTCTATTTACATGAGAGTACCTAGAGGTCCTTTGCTAATTGCTGGGAAGATTCTGTCTAGAGTTACTGTCTGGCCTGTTTTACTTTTTTCTTTTCTGTTTTGCATTCAGTTTCATAAAGCAAAGAAACCAGTTTTTAGGAAAACATAGTTAACAAATTTATTAAATTTAAAACGTTACATTGAAGTTCCCTGGTGTGCAAATATTCCTTGAGTGTGTGCTGCCCAGAGAACAGCAAGGGCAGCCCTTAATGGATCCAATTTTATGCCTGTGGCAAATAAATTCTCCTCCAGTGGCCATCTCCTAGCCTGTCAGCAGAGAGGCAACCTGGAGGGAGTAAGGCTGAGTGGCAGGGCAGACCTCATCAGCAGAAGGGAAGTTCAGTCCCTCACACCTCAGGATATTAAGAAGCTAATTAAATGTCCCCTGCTGTAGCAGGAAGCAGCCTGTGAGTCCCATCTTAACCGCTACACTTTCTAAAGCAGAGGTTAACAATTCCTGGAAAACAAGGAATGCAAAAGGATAAGAAACTGGGATTTATAAGGAACATTGGACTCAAGTTGTCTCAATTATTTTTTATATAAACCAGTTGGGCTGTTTATTGTAAAAAGTAATATTTACTAACACCTGATGTGTGGCAGTTGCTGACGTGGGCTGTTAGGAGGTGAACCTGTAGAAATGCTGAATTTCTGCTCTTTAGAAACTTCACATTGAGTGGAGAAATTGATTTGTGAACAAAACCTGCAGAAAAGGGCAGTCCCTAGAAATAGATAGTTATAAGGCAGCATGCAAAAGATGTACCTCAGAACCAACATTGAACCATCAAGCAGTAAGATCTCGCCTCTGACAACTGTGATTTACAAATGAAAAAGAGTGGATTTCAGGCATGGCTCAGTGGGTGAGGGAGCTTGCTGTGAACTCTGATCTGGTCCCCAGAACCTCCATGGAAGAAGGACAAACTGGTCCACAGACGCCAACCCTTCAAACTCAAAACAAGGAAACAAGGAAGCAAATACAAAATGATAAATGCAAAATAAAACAACACCCTGAATTTAATTTTCAGTTATCCTTCATCTGCTATTCTCTTGAATAATTCCCACTTAGTTTTCAAATTCCCTTTTGTTCCCTAACAAGAGTTGATTCTGTCATTGCCAAAAGCATAGTTCTTGACTCAAAGGAAAGAGGACTTGTCATATTCTGTAGCCAAATATGAATGGATATATATTTAGATTACTTTGTATATCATGCTGTAATTTAATAACTATTAAATGACATCTTGGTAATAACAGAAGAAAGAAATCATAAACCAAGACACCTTGAATATATTAATGGATACATTAGGTAGTTGAGGTCTAGAAAATCAGGGAAATCTCTGTTCCAGACCCTAGAGTCTATCTGATGGCATTCTTAAACTTTGGTGTAGTGGGAGCTAGAAGAATGTACATCCCCAAAGGATTGCCTTATTAGTCACAGGACACTACCTGCTGCATATACTTGGGCAAGAAGTGCTATTAAGTGACTAAAGACAGCCCAAGATCACTTTGGCTTCCAAATTGTAACATTCCAAATTAATCAATCTGTCCTGTAGAATGTTCAAGAAGGATGCATCTTTGTTTCAGGTCACAACTTCAAGTTAATATAATTTGCTCCAGTAAATAATTACAAAATTATCTGTTGCCAAGCATGACCTGGGAGGACTTGAGACTTTAATACCAGAGAATACACTGATTAGGTAGAGCATCAGCTCTGAAAATACCAGTTTTCTATCACATTGAAGATTTTCAGTTTAGCCTAACAGCAACCCCCGCCTGTGTCCACTTCCTACTTCTGGGTTCAAATAGGATCAAAGTGAGTCTTTGCTATCTATCTTAGATGATGCCAGTTAAGGAGGAAGGGGAGTACTTAGAGTAGAGCACAGGACAAAGGGTTACTAAAGGTGGACCAGAACCATGATGTACCATTTCATTTGCATAAACTCCTACTGTAGTCTTTAACTTTGTTTTCTCTTAGGACAGACTGCGCACATTCAAAGTGATTTTCCTAAAAGCCAACAGTAAAAGTGGGATTTTTAAATTAAAATTCTCCTGCAACTTTTTCAGATTTTGAGGGTGTAACCCTTGGCTTCCAAAGATTTTGAAAACTTGATTTTCAATTGCCCCATTTACCCTTCCCCCAAACCTACACCCTATGCTCAAGGCATTTGGCTCTTGAAGCCACAAGTACTTTACTCAGGTGCTTGTCATGCAGCCCTGCTCTTGAGCATCCAGGATAGGAAAGAAAGTCTACATGCATTTCTCCAGCTGAATGCCTCCCCAGCCCTTCCCGCCTATGTGAATTATGAATGCCCCACTCAGATCCCATTGTGTTCTTAGCATGCCAGGGACTAATCACATTATGCAGCAATTGTTGATTTCCTGTCATACCTCCTTGTAGGAAATTTGTCTCCTAGTGCCTACAAGGAAGGAGGCTTGGAAGAGTCATTATGTAAATGCTCAATGGCTTAACTAATGACTCAGGATATTAGAATTAGGTTTCCTCTAAGATATCATAAATTATCCAATATATTCTTTTGACAGAGTATAAATGAAAATCCTTTTAAGATTTATTTTTTATGTGTATATGCGTGCATATGCATGGGTTGATGGTGGGATATTTACAAGTGAGTGCAGAAGCCTTAAAAGCCAGACTAGGACACTCCTGAGCTTGTCTGACTCAGAGTCTGGATATCTAAGCTAGGGCCTCTGAAGAGCAGTATTTGTTCTTAACCATCTCTTCTGCTCCAGAAATTAAAGTCCAAGTATTAATGTAATTTTCTGAAAGTCATCAGTAATGTATATAGTAAATTGCAATGCTTTTTAGTTTTTGTTATTCTTTTGTAAATTCCCTTGGATATTTCCTTTCAATCCTATACTTTCTTGCCTTTATGACATTTTCCTGCATTTCTCTTTGGGCCATTTGTATTGTTGTATGTGTAGCATCAATGACAAAAATGACACTGAAGACAATTTATTTTCTTTAACCTCTGAAGACTATTTTAGCTTCTGTGTAGTAAATATAGATTGTCTACACACATTGCATATGTCTCCATGGGCAGAGCTGCCAATCTTCATCTGAGGAGAACAACCAGAAAGAAGGATGACTGAATCTTGCTAAGAGGTTGGATTACAGAGCATGAGAGCTATGGCTGGGACACAGAGACAAATGTGCATGGACTACCACTTGTTTCAGGCCTGAGAACATTGAGAAATTGCATTTATGTACTATTAAGAACTTCTTTTAACTACATTTATCATTTTTATGTATTGAAGTTATACTTTTTAAAACAGTTACAAAGGAAAGAAAATTTACCCCCAATTTAGATTAAAAAAATTAATGAAGAAAATATTATAGACCTTATCTTGACTTTTCATTTAATCTGAACTAACATTATAGATACTTAACATGAGTGAAAAAAAACTAAAATACATATTATACAAAATCTATTCTTATTATGCGTGCATATTTAATAAACAATATCTTTTGGTATCATTTTATGTTTGCTCATGTGTCAAAACACTAGCAAATGGATAAGACTAGGAAAGTAATAAAAACTTTAACAAAATGTACCTTTATAATTCAGGACATTTAACAAGAACTTTTATTGAATGATATTATGGGGTTAAAAGTGTATATCAAATCACACATTTAAAAAATGTGGCCCATGTGGCTCTACTCATCATATTAGTCACATATAACAAGAACTACCCCCAAACTAGGCTAATTTTGTGAAAATGGGTCCATATGTGTAGACTGCATGAGTTTCAAAATTCTATGTGACTTTTAAAAGTTTCTGGTAAAACTATTTGGATTTTAGGATTCATTTTACCTCTATGCTTAAGGTTACTTAAATGTTGTACTACTTACTCATTGCTCTGAAAAAGTGCCTGAAGAAAGTCAATTAGGAAAGGAAAGAATGGTTTGTATTAGCTAATAGTTTGAAGAGATACAGTCCACCAGTATAGAGAAGGCACAATGGCCATGGTGTCATGAAGATGAGGCAGATGATCACACTTCATTCAGAGGCAGAAGCAGAGGGAGAAGGGTGCTTCTCCCTGTCTTTTTCTGTCTTATGCCCTCAAGGACTCCATCTCAGAGCATGCCCTTGCCATTCAAGGTAGGATTTTCTTTAATGGCTAACCCTTTCTGGTAGCATCCCATGGACATACTTAGATGTCTGTCATCTAAGTGATTACAGATGTGGTAGTTGACAATGAATATTAAGCATTGTGCCTGGATGTTGCAATTAATGTAGCCCTTCATGAAGAGAGAACACAAGGCCATGATATCTATCAGTCATTGTATTTGATCACATGTCAGTTAGATGGTAGAATTATATGGCATGTTCTACAAGGACAGAGATTTGTAGGATCAAGGATGTTTTCAATCATTTACCATGCATGCAAGAATACTGTCCTTATCATCCATCTTATTCATTCTTTTTTAGATAGCTATCATTGCAATTTACTACCAATATAACTTTAAAATAATAACTCTACATTGCCAGAGATAATTCATGCCAATAACATTGACAATTTTTGACATGATTATTGTTAATTTGTAGGTTTCCTACTTGGTATGGTACTCATTCTTCTACAAATATATGTATTTTATACTATTTCTCTGTATAGAGGTAAATAGTCTATTACTTGAATTACTTGAATATCAGTAAAAATTTGAAATAAAAGTTTAGTAGTGTTGTTTTATTATGTTCTATTGATAACAATAATATGCTTTTAATATACTCACTATATAAAGCAAAATAAAAAGAGAAAAATTTTTACTAGACAATTATCATTAAGTACTATGATTTACATCAAGAGCTTCATTGAAATGTAATATGTAAGATTAACACCTTTTTGTATTATATATGAAGTGTAAATTTATTTCAATCTATGAAAGCAGAGACAAAGCCAAAGAAAAGTCCCAAGACAAGATTGACACCAGAGTTCCCATACTTTCATTTGGTTTTGGCAGGTTACAGAACATGAGAGACATACATTAACCTGATCGAAGGTGACTCCCAGAACTAAGATGTGTGCCTAATGAGCTTCAGCTACACGGGGCTGAGGGGAACTACACAGAGCAATGGTCAGCATCAGTATCCTGTAACTCTACATAACCCAGACAAGGTTAACTAAAATGCTAGGAGAAATGCAACAGCTAAGAAGCAGCAGAGCCAAATTCTGAATGGAGCCCTTGACTGTAGAGTGAAGATACTTGGCAGTTTTTAATTGTAATGTCAGTAGTTGGTTTTTATTGCCTGATCTGTCCCCTTTATTGAAACTCTACAGGAATCTTGAGATTAAGAGTTAGATTATACAATTACTAAGAATATATGTAATGGAATAAAACTGCCCTCACCCAATTCCCAATTCTTGCTATTAAGCAGGCATTCAGAGAACACACTCAGTGTTTTAAGGCTTTGTTTTTCCCACCTGCATAAGAATAATACCCTAAGAACAGAATAACTCCTCCTGACTGTCAGCACTTAGTCTGACTTTAGGGTTACAATGTGTGGTATTTCTCATAGTTCTGGTAAAATTAAAATTTAAAATTGCATACAGTTACGTTCTAGCTGCTGTTTATTTTCACTCTTTCCTATACTCATTAGCTGTAGTAAACATACCTGCCTATTTATTTATTTATTTATTTTCAAAATATGCTGTGATGCCTGATGTTGATGCTTGACTAGATTTCCTCTGCAATCAACTAAACAACATACCATTGACCGTCCTGTGATGAAACCGGCAGGAAGAGATTCCTGAGGGGCCACCCTCCTCCAGAATGGATGGTATCTTCTTTCAATATCCTATTTCTTAATACAAAATGGCCACACAGGAAGACAATGTTGTGTGTTGCCTGACTTCACATTTTGTTGATGTGTGGCAATCCCTGTTGCTATTGCTGCCCCTGTGCTGTCTGGCACTGATCTCATATTACAGCTTCTTTGACTTCCAATGTGGAAAGACTCAGCCCTCTAGGAGTATTCCAGGTCTTCAGCTCCTGATAAGAACAACTGAGACACTAAGTTTCTTACACAAAGAGTTACTGGATCTCAGTGTCTTCAGGATATAGTCAGCCATTCTTAGATCCTCCAAGCTCTACAGGCTCTAAGCCATCCTGAAACGTCCATATATACATACAGTTCTGTTTCTTTAGAGGTCTTTCCTAACATACAGGATATAAGTAGTGGTACAATGGGCAAAATAACTTTTCCAAACTGAAACACTGTCTGCATATTTACAACTGAATGGTAACATATTTCCACCTGAAGTTTGTCATCTCTGGTATTGAATAGACTGCTATACAGAAATGGCAGGTGAATATGTTATATTTAATATGCCAACAACTCACAATTCTCCTTTTAGAGTTTCATAATGAAAACTTTTTCTCTGGTTTTGTTGTCATTTTCAATATAATATGATATCCACGAGACTTAGTAAGATCTACTGGAGCCACAGTGTAGATAAGACCACATTCCTGTTTTCTTTTTTAAAAAATTATATTTTAAGCATTCAATTCATTTTAGATACCAACCACATTTCCCCTCCCTTACTCTTCTCCAGCTCCATCCATCCACTCCTCAGAAAGGGCAAGGCCTCCCATGGGGAGCCAACAAAGCCTGGTACATCAATTTGAGGTAGGACAGAGCCCCTCCCTTCTGCTCTCTACATCAAGGCTGAAGAAAACATCCCACTATAAGGAACGGGTGCCAAAAGCCAGCTCATGCTCCAGGGATACATCTTGGTCCCACTACCTGAAGCCCCACAAACAGACCAAGCCACACAACTGTCACCCACATGCAGAGGGCCTAAAAAATAATTTTCTTTAAAATTGTAGTAATTATTTGGCTGATCTTTAATAATTCCTAACAAAGTTTCATGGGTCTGTGTGTGTCTGGGTACGTGTGTGTGCAGGTGTATGTGCATGTGTGCGTGCCTATATGTGGGTGCAGTGCCTGGAGATGCCAGAAGAGTGTGTTGGGCATTGTGTTTGCAGACATGAAAATATTACTTTCTGCGTAGATCCTGTCAGGAGCATGAGATGTTCAGAATCTCTGCCATTCTATTTATTTAAGATAAAGAGCATCTGAATGCTTAGAAGAGCTCACCTGAGAAGCCACACTCTATGCACACAGACTTCCTTTTCCTACCACACCTGTCAGGTGCCCTACCCCAGGTTGTTTATGTCTTTATGTGCTCAGTTGGGTTGAGTCTTATTTTCACTTCCACAGCTCCCAAAGTCTTAACCCATTCTGTCCACTCACTGCCCTTCATTTCCTTTGACCAAAACTCTGCTTCCCAAGGCACAATTTGTGAGTCTTTTCCATAGAAGAATAAGAATTTCTTTATTTGTGCGAGCTGTTTACAGAGGAAAAACAGTATGGATCTTCACAGATGTCATGAGTAATTTCAGCCATCAGGTCAGACTTTATTGTAAAAATAGTTAGCTATGAAGTCCCTGAAGTGTGGTGCCATGAAGGTCAGGGAGAGAGGAGGATTGGCACCACCTGCCTCCCCCAGTGTGTAACCAGACTTTCATGTACACAAAGCTATATAACCAAGGAGAGAGTTAAAAAAGAAATCTCAGGACTGGAGGTGAGGCTATGAGTTTGGGGAAGGGTAATATGCAGAGAAGGTAGAGTCTGAAGGAACACGTATGAATGTGAATATGACTGTGTGTTCTTGTCTAAAACATTCTTGGGGAAAAGTAGACAAGTGTTGGCAATCTCTGTTCATGCACACTAGCACCTCAAACTGATTCTGATCCCAGTTTTTGCTTTTTCGGATACAATACCATTGTTGTGGACAGAAAAGTCGAATTTCACTGGTTACATATTTTAAAGAACAAAGTCTTAAAATCGAGCACATCACTGACGACACAGTATCTGAATTCTGCTTTTCTGTGCTGTATGACCCAGAGTAAATTGCTTGTACTGCTTCTATATAGTGGGAAAAAATCCATATATCAATCTCATTTTCCTCTTCCTGTCTGTGACTAATCGAATCTTCTATTACCACATCATCTTAATACTAATGATAGGGCTGGTTATAAGCCAATTAATTATTAATCAGAAAATGGTTATGTTTCAACTATGATGGCTTCAGTCACTTGGATTTTAGATCTGTGGTGTGTGGACTTTCTGTATTCTGTGGGCTTCTAGGATTTTAGAATAACTTTACATGTAGTATGTATTTCATCAGTATATATGTATACATACAGAAACATATATAATCTGAAGTTACAGATTTTCCTTCAAAATTTTTTACCAGCTATATTATGTTTTCTTCAACTGCACTGTTATAACTTTCTGTTGTTATAATATAGAATTAGATTTGTTGTTTGTATTAGGATTAACACAATAAAAGTTCTTTATTTCTGGCCCAGTAGCTTATCTACAGCTCCATAAATACCCATATTCATCTGCATAGAATGTAAACTAATCTTTTTCTCTTACATAATGCTAATCTTACCTAAAAATCTAATAATCCTATTCTAGCACTAAAATGTAATATACTAACGTAATTATAAATATTCATTTGGCTTATGTACAGAACATACAACTTACTTTCAAATCACATTTGAGTAATAATACTGATGATAGAAAGTATTTAATACTTATAAAAGAGAGGTGTATATTGGCAGCTTTTTTTTCAGATATTTCCATATATATCACCTATGCTAAATATATCTGCTTTTTAAATGCTTGTATAATAAAATATATTATGCAAAATATATCATGCAAGATTGTATTATGTAAAATAAACTACATAAAAACTGTAGATATGTAACATATATTATGAACCATGGTCTCTATTGCTAAGTGCATTTTTGAGCAACTATTATCATCAGAAATCACATTTCTTAAAAGCAACAGTAATCTTACTGAAATTTGCTTCAGGATAGAGTCAGGTACATGAGAAAATCTGGGTAGATATAGGGTTTCTTAATGATCAAAGAAAATGAGCGCATTGGAACTGGTACTCATGACATTATTATTAATGGCAGGCCATGAGAGTATGGGGATATTAATAGATGTATTAATAGAGACTGGAAGCTCAGTGCACATATTGTAAATAGCGTGTTACAGGAAAGTCAATAAAGCTTGGCAGCCATGAGTCTTCCAAAGCTTTTAGTGAAACATAGGGTGTGTGAGTGTGACGAGATAATCTCAGAGGTCTAAGGCCGTAAATGTTTTTCATACAATGAAACCTACTTTCTTTCAAAAACTGCATGACTAAAAGGAGAATATATATATATATATATATATATAATATATATATATATATATATATATATATCCTGCTCTGAGTAATTGCCTAAAATATACTGTATTAATTACGAACTTGTTTTCATGCTATTAATGAAGCTGAATAAGAAACTTCAACTAGGAGGGCCAAGGTACATAATGGATATGAAATGAAGTCAACTTTTCTCTGTTCTAAGCAATGATTTAGGCATTTTTCAAATTAGTTTCTCTAATAAATAAGGCCAATATGATCAAAAGAAAAATTTACTAATATGGTCCACCATCAATTTTATAAATAAGTAATACATAACAAAGTATTAGTTAACTTGAACTTATCCAGATACTTAATGTCAAATGACAACTGTCTGGTGCTCTATCTCTGAAAGAAAGATATAAATGAAAAGGAGGAGGCAAGGTAGAAAAAAGAGGGAATGGAAGGAAGAGCAGGAAACAATATAGGTGGGAGGAAGGGAAGAAGCAATGGAGGGAAAATAAGAGACAGAAGGTATTACCAGTGAGCCCAAGGAAGGGAGAGAAAAGGAGAGTGGTGGGAGGGAAGAGTCATCTATGAGTTACATTAAGTGAACTTGTGTCTACACCAAGCTTTTTTCAAATGATCCTTCACTTGAGTAAATGTATTCATCCTAACACTTCTGTTATGTTCATGTTTACATGTGTTGCTCATACCATTATATATGTGGCAGACTATAGGTGATGACTTGTGGGCCAACAATTTTATATGTATTTGGAAATTGCTTTTAAAAAGTGGACATTGTGTTTTATGATATCAGAAGGAGCTGTACATTATCCATCTAATACAGAAAATGACATTTATCTAAATCCATAGTTCTTTGATGAGAGAATCTAAAGATAGACCCAGGAAAATAATTTACCAGTAACTTGCATGGCAAGGAGCTTGGAAAGAACCAGATTGATTGTATTTAATTTGTGGTGTCGCTTGCTCATCTAAGCTTTCACTTCCTCATCTGAATTTCATGAGAGTCGCATGCCAAGCTATTTAATGAATTATTTTTAAAAATCTAATCACCAGGATAAGACAGCTAATTGGTAGGATAATGGAAAACTAAGGGGTCATATTTTATTTTGTCTTTTAAAAGCCATATAATGCTGGGTGCATATATTTAAGTATATTATACATCTCTTCAGTAATAGAAGGGTGATTTGCTGGGATTTTGTTAATGTAAATTAGTTGAAAAGAAAAAAAAACAAATAACTCCATTCTAAAATGAAATTTACACACACACACACACACACACACACACACACACACACACACACACATATATATATATATATATATATATATATATATATATATATATATATATGACCTCAGTGGTCTTTTTTCACCAGTCTTCTGAATTTTCTTTGCTTAGCAATTTCTAAACAATTTCCAAACTCATCATCTCTCCTGGCTCTGTGGTACCTCGCCCATTCATATTTCACCCTTCCCTACCTGCTTAGATGACTGGAAATGTGCCAATATTTGATTAATGACAATGGAGAAAGACTCTGGGGCAGATAAAGAAAATGAGCCAAATGGGAAGAGCAGGCTCGGAAGGGCAAGGGCCGGGGTAGAGAGAGAGACTCTAAAATCCAAGGCTCTGCAATGGATGGCTTATGTGTTCTGAAGCAAAGATTAAATCATAGGGCACAACATACTATGTCTGTGTAGACAAGGTCCCAGACTTGGAAAAATCCTGTAACTTCTTACTATGAGAAAAAAAGGGAAAAAATACTTTGTATAGCCAATGTTCAAGAAAAATATGAAGCTATAAGATATAACTTCATTATTCCTGTGTGTAAGACATATACATACAAACATACCACCACCACTAAAACCAAACATTAAACATTGAAATACTAACTTGTCATATTTCCTTAGATGTCTAATTCTTAACTCAAATCTCATTTATTAAAAACTGAGCTTTATTTATTTCTAAATCTATTTCCATTTCTTATGGTGTCAATTCAATAAAGAGTCCATTTGCTGAGTGGGGAAATTTAGGTCCATCCATGACCACTACCTCAAACAGAACATTAACACAGTATCACAAGTTTGTAAATGCTACTTCCCAAATACATTCAGACTCCCACAGCAGTTGCTATCAGTAAGCTGAGGTTCTCAGTACTTGCTTAGGCATTCCAGGTCCATTGTCAATGTTATTCAGACCAGTATCCTTTCTCGTTGTTCCAAGCTTCATAGATGAGCCATAGTGGAAATAGATAGTAATGTGGATTAGAATTTAATCTTTGGGTTGAGCAGAGAAAGGCACCTGCTGTCAATCCCAAATACCTGAGCTCAGTGTACAAAGTATTAGGAGAGAACTGACATCCAAAAGCTGTCCACAGACCTCCAAATGAAAGTCATAACACTGTGTGTGTGTGTGTGTGTGTGTGTGTGTGTGTGTGTGTGTGTGTAAACTCACACATACAAGATGAATAAAGTGCAATCCACAGCCTTATCCCAGATTAAATTTCAATGATTTCCCATAATCCCCAACATTTCTTTCTGAGTTCCTCTTTTTTAACTATCCTCAATCAACATAAAGGCTGGCAAGTACTCAAGGAAACTTGCCTTGACATTCTTAGGGGAGAATATCCCTCTTTGATTGCCAGTTTCCTCTATATAGAATATCTCATCACATCTGCACAGTTAACTGCCTCAATGTATATATTTGTTGTCTTAGTTTTTCTATTCTCTCTTCCCTAATAAAGTAAAATGCATCTCTGTTTAAGCATCTCTGACTTATTCATGAGCACATTTACAGTTATGTTTTATTCTTTAAACATATATCTGGGATCTCTACCAGAAGTCAGCACTCTTTGGCTGTGTATATTTTCCATTTGTTTTATTCCATTTTGTTTTGACAGAATCATTTTAAGTGCCTCTCACTGTTCTTGAACTCATGATCTTCCTACTACAACCTCCATTGTGCTAGGATTATGGGTATGTGCCTATCTCTTTTCTGACATTCTCTTAGAATTAAGAACAACATCTGGCAAAAAAAGGACATGTTTAAATATTTACTGAGTGGGATGATGATGCTTCTTAAATAGAAGTTTTACTTCAGAAATATATTCATGGAAACAGACTTGATGAAGTTCTTCCATTTCTGCATGAGTTTCTATGTGAGTTTAATTTACATTTCAGAAGCTCAAATAGCATACTATATTTCTCATTTCAAAATAATCAAATTATAGCATTTGTTTTAAAACAAAAAACAATTCATGAAGTCTGTGGACAATAAAAACACTTTATAGTATTTTATATTAATATTGGACTAAAATAAACTTTCAGAAATACCTAAAAATAAAAACCTTGCAAACAAATGATGTGTGTGTGTGTGTGTGTGTGTGTGTGTGTGTGTGTGTGTGTGTGCGCACACTCATCTGTGTCTTCTCTATGCTCAGACTAAGCTCACTGAACACACTTAAAAACATGCATTTTTTTGTAGAATTTGTCAAGTGTTTCAAAGGCAGGGTGACCATCAGCCCCATGAAATGACATAATCTAAGGTATCTGTGGCCATATAAACTGTGCTTCTTAAAACTGTTCATGCTTGTCAGTTTACTGACAAGTAAAAATTTGGAGTGAAGGTATTGACAACAGTATGAAATCTACTCTAGCAAAGTTGACAATGAAGAGAAAAATGTGGACTTGATTCTAACCAAAATTTCTTTCCTACCAAAGAAAAGTTGATTCCAAAATGAATTCCCTCTTACCCATGTTTACTTGTAAGGTGTTTATATGCACAGTGAGCCTTGATTATTTGTCATGATTCTAATGTTTCCTTACAAACAAAATTTAAATCACTGCTAATTCTTAGGGACTGTAATCATGGACACCACACTAGAAAATATGGCTGTAAGTTTGTATGTATATTCTGTTCTAGCAGATAGCCCTTATAACAGACATGTAGCTATTATTCTATTTAGGATCTCAGCCCAAGGGATGATGCCAATCATACCAAGAGAGTGTCTTCCATGTCCAGTTAACCATTATTGAAAAAACTCAGAGACACACCCAAGGGCATCCCTTATCTTCTAGGTATTCATCAATCTCATAAAGTTGACAACAAAAATTGACTATCACAGTCACTGAATATACATAATATTTAATATAAGGTACAACATAAAAATTAATAGCTCTAAGAGGGCTTATTGAAATTCTTAACAGGGAACATGGAATCAATAAAACAGCAGGGCATATCTATACCACCAAAGCATGACCAGGAAAACATTTGCAATGAGAAAGTGTTTTAAGCTATTGGACCTTTAAAGCCTAATACAGAAAGAGAAAAGGGAAAACCTGGGGGCAAAAAACAGGCAAGCCTTGAAATTAAAACCAAAGCAAATGAGCCAAAGGCAAGATTCCCTGAAGCCTGGATGATCAGGTTGAAGGACTAGATAAAGCCCAGGAGCCAAACCCATTCAGGCTCAGCAGTGAGTTGAAAGAAGGCCTTGAGGGCAGAACTCACTCTGTTGGCAACTTGAGAATGGGTGCCTTAAGTTTATATGCACTAAGGCCTGAAATTTAAAAAGGGTGGGTAGAAATCATAAAAATATTACAGTTTTAGTAGTATGGATGCTTCTGGTTGGTAAAAAGCTGGAGGATGACAAACATTTGAATGAGGACCATAGAACTGATGGGAAATTATATTCTGAGGAAGAGAACAAATGGGACTGCAAGTGTGCAGCAGACTTTGGTAGTAAATGCATTGAGTTTATGATAGATGCCAGGACCAATGAACACATTCTTTCAGTGGGTACATATTAACACCTACTGACTGATCTTTTTTCACAGTGCCGAAAGAATAAAGAAAATCAGAATAAATTTTACTCTGTTAAATTGATGCTGGATTCGTAAGTAAAATTATGGAAATCTCATATCCATTTGGCTTAACATGAAATTGTCATAGCATAATATTACTTGTGGAGGACAAGGGAGATTGTAT
Source organism: Cricetulus griseus (assembly GCF_003668045.3). NCBI lineage: Eukaryota > Metazoa > Chordata > Mammalia > Rodentia > Cricetidae > Cricetulus > Cricetulus griseus. Next base: position 124,912,008 of record NC_048597.1, read on the forward strand.
TTATTCTTATCTCTTAAAGAATAAACATCTCAAATGCTTCAAACTGACAGTGATGAGGCATTTTGTGAGGACTGTGTAATCTTTCACAGTTATTTTAGTTTCTAGGAAGACTTCATCAGCCACAGAGCTTAGTGGAAACAATGAGTACCACCATTTATATCATTGGTTCTCTCCATGCTTAAGAAATTAAAAAGGAAAGTAGTCCTAAAGGTAATATGGTACTCTGCTCAGAGGTTTTAAATTCTGGAGACAATGTCTTAAATAAATCTTCCAGGTGGTTCCAAGTAAATACTAGTTTGTTATTTTAAGTAGACTACTTTTCCAAAAGAATTTAGCTCAAGAAGATAAATTTGCAAGTAAGTTGGTTAAATATCTTTTTGCAGTCTTTCATCAGCCAAGCATTGCAAGATATTGACACTGTTGTTGGTTATTATCTATCACTTGAGTGTAAGACCTTATTGATAATTGAATCAGACAAAGTGAAGAAAAAAAGGTGCTACTGACATGGAAGTTTAATTCCCGCTTGCTAATTTTTGTCATATGAGATCATCCTACACATACTACTGGACAGAAAAAAGTCAAAAATCTTACCCAGTTGTGAAAACTGAGCCACAATGATGACTAGCCTGTCAAATATGCACTTTGGTGCTGTAGTAGCATGAATATTATGGAATTAACTAACCACTTCTCAATGGATTTATGGGCTGCTCCACAAGAGAGAGCTCATGCCTGTTACTGTTATCTGGGCCAAAAGAGTTATGAATGGTTAGGTAATATGATCTAGGGAAGAAATGATTATTATTTAGACATAATGTTAAACCACCACCTAATGATGTACTGTTAAACATCATTAATACATAAATTACTACATCTATCAATCTTGATCAGAAAAGCTGGTCTTTGCAGTAGATGGTAATGGCCACAGAGACCCAGAACTAGTCAGTATGCAAAGAATAATTGACTATGGTGCAGAATACACTCAGTGAGATGCCTAGATCCCATTCAAAAAGCAATGTCAGAAGAAGGCTGAAGCCATCACCAACAACAAAAATAACAGAAACTAGAAATCACTGGTCTTTGATATCCTTTAATATAATGGTCTCAATTCACTTATATAAAGACACGGGCTAACAGATTGGATACAAAACCAGAATTCATCCTTCTGCTGCATGCAAGAAACAGACCTCAACCTCACAGACATACATTACCTCAGAGTAAAGGGTTTATCATAGAAAAACCCATCAAGAGGAAATTTAAGTTCTGAACATCTATGCCTCAAACACAAAGGCTCCAACATTTGTAAAAGAAACACTGCTAAATCTTTAGTCACCCTTTACAATAGTCACCAATTACATAAAATATCTTTGGGTAGCTCTAAACAAACAAGTGAAAGACCTTATGACAAGAACTTCTAGTCTTTAGAAAAAGAAATTAAAGAAGATATCAGAAAAAAATGTAAAGATCTCCCATGTTCTTAGATATGTAGGATCAACATACTAAAAATGACAATCCTACCAAAAGTAATCTACAGATTTAATGCAATCCCCATCAAAATCCCACTTGAAAGAACAATACTCAACTTCATATGGAAAAGCAAAAAAAAAAACCCAGGATAGCCAAAAATCCTGTATAATAAAGGATCATCTGAGGGCATCACCATCCCTGACTCTAGAACTATAATAATGAAAACATACATGTGGAACAGTGGAATCAAATAAAATACCCTGATATCAACACACACTCCTATGAACACCTAATTTTTGACAAAGAAGCTAAAAATATAAAATGGAAAAAAGAAAATATATTCACCAAATTGTGCTGGTATAATTGGCTGTCAACATGTAGAAGAATGCAAATAGATCCATATCTATCACCATGCATAAAACTCAAGTAAAAAGGGATAAAAAACCTCAATATAAATCCATCTACACTGAACCTCATAGAAGAGAAAATTGGAAGTACATGTGAATGTATAGGCACAAGAGACCACATCCTAAATAGAACACCAGTAACACAAACACTGGGAGCAACAATTAATAAATGGGACTCCCTGAAACTGAGAAGCTTCTGCAAAGCAAATAATAGGGTCAACAAGACAAAAAGGCTCCCTATAGAATGGGAAATGATCTTCAACCCCACATCCAACAGAGGACTGATCTCAAAAATATACAAAGAACTCAAGAAACTAGACCTAAAACTATCAAATAATCTAATTTTTAAAATGGGGGTACAGATCTAAACAGAGAATTTTCAACAGAACAATCTCAAATGGCAGAAAGACACTTAAGTAAATCTTCAACATCCTTTGTCATCAGAGAAATGCAAATCAAAACTACTCTGAGATTCCATCTTATACTGATCAGAATGGCTAAGATCAAAAATTCCAATGACAGTTTGTGCTGGAAAGGATATGTAGAAAGAGGAACACTCCTCCATTGCTGGTGGAAGTACAAACTTGTAGAGCTGCTGTGGAAATCAGTGTGGCAATTTCTCAAAAAAATTAGGCATCAACCTACCTCAAGACCCTACAATACCACTATTGGGCATATGCATACAGGAGCCACATTCACAGCACAAGAACATTTTCTCAACTATGCCATAGAAATATTATTTATAATAGCCCAGATCTTGGAAACAACCTAGATGCCCCTCATCTGAAGAATGGATAAAGAAAATGTGGTATATTTATACAATGGAGTGCTACTCAGTGGTAAGAAACAATGACATACTGAAATTTTCAGGCAAGTGGACAGAACTAGAAAAAAATCAACCTGAGGGAGGCAACCCCAAACCAGAAAGACAAATATAGTATGTACTCACTCATAAGTGGATACCAGACATAAAGCAAACTATACCCAGCCTACAATCCAACTATACCCAGCCTACAATCCATAACCACAGAGAAGCTAGAACACTTTTCCAGAAGCAGATGGAAACAGATGTATAAATCCACAACTAACCAATGGGCCAAACTCCTGGAGTACAATGAAAGTGAGGGTGGAGCAATAATATGAACAATTTTGTTAAGATCCTGATGGGGAAATTCACAGAATCACAGAATCTGTTGACCTGAGCTAATGAAAGATTACTGACTCAGGTCTTCCAAAAGGGTTACTTGCATAAGACTGAACTAGACTCCCTTATTATAGATGACAATAATATGATTGAGACAATATATGAGGCCACTGGCAGTGGTCCAAGATCTAACACTAATGCACAAACTGAATTAATGGAGCAGATTCTATATGGAGAGATACCTTGCTCAGCTTAGACACCACTATGTCTAATAGTGGTGGAGGAGGAGAGACGTTCCTTGGCTCTGCCTCAATAAGATGATAAGACATACTAAGTAGACTTCCTATGGGGAGGCCTTACCTTCTCTGAGGAGCAAATGGTGGGAGGGAGGAGTGGGGAGAGCTGGAGAAGAGGAGGGTGGGGTAACTTGGAGTGTAATGTACAAAATAAATGATTAAAAATACTTTAAAAATAAAATAAAATGAAGTAGCTCAAAGAGAGAGAGACAGAGACAGAGAGACACAGAGAGATAGAGATGGAGACAGAGACTATCGTGTGTTTGCTGTAAATAAGACATCTATATCTCACTCCATCCACATAAGTCTCAGGGATCTTCTTAAAAGTTGTGCTGAAAAAAATTGTAAAACCCAAAAGTAGTGACTATCTGCAGTGAATCAGGATTTGCCTGGCACAGCAAGGCAACTGCACTCATCAACTCATCGTGCATTCCTCAGAACTACACAAGATCAAACTAGCCGAAATCCCAACACACACTGAGGAGGGACACATGCCAGACTGAAGACTAGATAAAAAAGTATTGTCAATTGATGTCTTTGGAGGGAGAAGGGTTCTTCAAGTACTTATCCCCTGAGAGGCTATCCAAGCTCGAGTAGATGGTCTGACACCCATGTACATGTAGGCAGTAATAAGTGACCTGAGTTAATTTAGAAAAAACAAAAGCATATGAGGTTGGAAGGAAAAGTAGTGGTGGATGGATAGGCAAATAATTGCAGGAGAGAAAAGTGGATACATTTGATCAAAACACAATATATGCATATATGACATTCTCTAAAAATAAAGGAAATAAATAAATATTATTACCGTTTTAAATGATGGACTAGGCAGTTATAGCCCCATGGCTACTACACTACTTAGTTTTAGGGAAAAAAATTCAACTATATTAGGAAACTATTCCTTACTCTAAAGTTTTCTTGTATAAGACCTAACTATGATGCCTACTTGGGCCTCCACCTGTGATCCTATGACCATCATGATGAAATGAGTTTTATATTAAGCTTATTCTGAATTTCCAATATGCTTGTTCACATGTTTACTTACTACTTTTATGATCATGTGTTTCATTTTGTCTTCCTGAAGACTGGATGTGGATCATTTTGCATGCTTAGGCAAGTTTTTGACCACTGAGATTCAGTAGATAGTTTATCATCTTTAAAGTTTTTGTGTAAGTGGTGAGACACTTCATTATTTTTATTCACAAAAGTGTGGAGTCATTATAGATTTTCTTCATTATCTGTAAGTGGAAACTTCAATGAGACAACAGTCATAGGACCTTTTATGTTTATCACTAAATCTCACTTTACTTGGTGAATATTTGCCACATCCCTTCTATAAAATATTTTTCTCAGATATTCCTTGCTGTTCCTCTAAAAATTCAACTCTTGTAGAGATCATCTTTTTACCCAAGTACAAAGTCACACATATATATGGAAATTCTAAAGGAACAATTAAATAAAGAAATCCGCAGACTTTGATGATAATAGAGGAGAGCCAACAATTCCGTTGAGACTTCAGACAAGTTGTGGCTTCACTCACTTCATTCCTTGCCCCCAGTTCTTTGTGCCTTTTCTCTAGTAGTCTCCAAGACACAGACACAGACACAGACACACACACACACACACACACACACACACACACACACACACACACACACACACTTTTATGTTTTTATTTAATTATTAACTAAAAAAAGTGTGTGTGCCTGGCTATGTGTGTGTGGGAATGTGCACTATGACTATGGGAACTCAAGGAGGCCAAAAGGGTTCATCATATCTACTGGATGTGGACATATGGGAAGTTGTGACTTACCGGATATGTACTAGGATCAGAACTCCAGGTCCTAAGAAAGAGCAGTGAAAACCCTTTACCAATGACCTATCTCTCCAGCTTAATTTGTTTTTATTTCATCTGTGATTTTTGCTGGTACTGGAAGTCAAACCACACACATTGTGTATGCTTTATGAGCCATACACTTAGCTCTTTTAACATTATTTACTTAAGCACAAATATACTTTCACAAGGGTAAAATAGAGTGACTGTGGGAATTTTAAGAGACTTTATATGGAGAAATATTATTCATTTTAAAGTTTAATAAAATAAAACTTAACAAACAAGCAGTAATTTCTAAATGTCAATGACTGTTTTCAATGGGCTGACGAAGTACCAGGACCATAAAATTTCTTTAAAATATTCTTTGAGCAAGGCAAATAAAAATGTAGAAATTTGAAGCTTTTGCTTAGATGCTCTTAAGCTATAGCGTAAGATTAATGACTTTATCTTTCAATAATTATTTAAAAATTTGAATTTATTTTAATTATTAATAATTATTCTCTCCATAGAGAGAATGTGGAGGTCAGAGGAAAACTTGCAGGAGTCAGTTCTGCTCTCCCACCATGGGAATCCTGGGAACCAAACTCAAGTTTCAGGCAGCAGTCATTATACACTGAGCCATCTTGCCAGTCCAAATGTTTCTATTTTGTTAGACTTTGGCTGGATCCATCAATTTGGGGGCCTGATGGCCCAAAGTTTCGTTAAACATTAGAAGCCTTCTTTATCACAAGGAAAGTCTCTTATGGACAAACTAAAGACTAAGCATAAAGAGAAACCTGGGGCCAAGCGTTGGTGGTGCAAGCCTTTAACCCAGCATTTGGGAGGCAGAGGCAGGTGGATATCTGTGAGTTTGAGGCCAGCTTGGTCTCCAGAGCGAGTGCCAGAAGAGGCTCCAAAGCTACACAGATACACCATCTCGAAAAAAAAAAAGAAGAGAGAGAAACCTGGATAAACAGATAATTCTAAGTACATATAGAGTCATAACTGAATCCATCAAAGTTCTGTAAGCCTAAGTTGACAATGCTAATACAGGAAAGAGAAAAATATAGAAAGACCTTTCAGGAGATTTCCACAGTCCTGTAAGAACTGAGGTGGATTTAGAGAAAGAAACGTATGTTGGACAGAATCTGCTTGGTGTTACTATAATTTCTGTCCTTTGAAAATGGGTTGAACTTAATTTCACCCCACAGATATATGTGTCCAATGAAGTGGGTCTTTTAAATTTTCAGGCAATAAATTGTGGAATATTCTACAAAAAATATTAAGGAATGCTATATTACAGATAAGTTGTTTTACAAACTAAAAGTAATTTTCCATGGCTGCATGTGATGTAACAGGGACTGTACATAGGAGATGGGAAGAGTAGAGCAGACCATCTGATGTGTTCTGTTCCTGGCTTGGGCCATCGCTGTGTACATAACATGGACTTAGATGAGATTTAATTTGTAATTTCCTTCCTAAATTTAATTTAATTTGTTATAGGTGTGTGTGTGTGTGTGTGTGTGTGTGTGTGTGTGTGTGTGTGTGTGTGTGTGTGTGTGTACGAAGATTAGAAGAAAAATTTTGATAGGTTCTTTTTTCTTCTATCATGTGTTCCAGGGGTTGAACTCACATGTCAGAGTGTGTGGCAAGAACTTTTACCTAGTGAGTCAATTTTATTGCACTGATTTAGAGTTTCTGTAACTACAGTATGTAATTAGTAATTAGATTCAAAAGTTAGAAACCATGACTTTTTAATAGCTCTATGGGTAGACTGGAAGAATTAAAGAATGACTGGCAAAGTTTTTTTACTTTTCTTAATAAGAAGCTCCTCCCTGAATTCGCAAAACCTCAGTCTCGCTTACCAGATAGTCCTTTGTGCATCCACATTGACCCATGGCACTGGTAAAGCAGAAGCATGTTTCAAAGGTGAGAGAGTAACTACCCTCACTATTCAAAACATTCTAATTCACTAAACACCCGTACTTTTAAAATTTTTAAGGTCTTTCACCTATTTTGATCACCCACTTTTATCTACTCATACTGATTATTTCTTCTTTGTCCCCATATACATGTATGCTTAACATGCAATGTTATTGTTACATCTGTGCATGCAAATACATAATCACATACACCCCAGGGTTGATGGCCCCTCAATATCACCTGTGCTAACCTGCCATGTTAAGTGCCATCACTCTGTCCAAATTCAGAACCTTTGTTACATTTTCTCCCCTGAGTGATTCTTCTTCCAATGGCAGTTAAACCCATTGTGTGCTTTAAGACAGTCAGCAGCTAACAGTCCCCATTCCGCTCACCTCCCACTCTTAACAGTAAGCATTCCTTTCTATTATTCTTAAGATCCATCATGGCAGCCTGCCTGTGGACTGTATGCATTGAAAGCTCATGTACCTTAGCAAAATTATGAAAACTCAGATGATTCAATAAACGAAAGGTTAGCACACAGTAAACCTAAGTGAATAAAGATAACGAATAAAGACTAAATGAGTGTGTTTACTGATGACTAATCATTGCTATAAAGTTTTCCATTTCCTCTCATTAAATGATACATGCACAATTCTCCAAGGAAATATTTTATTTCCTGTGCAATGATTTCCGCACAATACCCAGTACAAGGCTCTAAACACAGTGGGCAATCAATACCTGCTGTTGACTGTGGAAGTAAAATAAATTTGCAAAACTAAGTCAGGCTTGTTTCTTGTAATAGAACTCCCCTTAGTGATTTTTGGCATCCTAAATGAAATCACCACAGGAAAGTTTATGAATGATGTGCTGAATGCTGCGGATGAATGCCATATTTTCAGATGTAACACTAGTGGGTGAACTAGTTCTAGATAGTGAAAACCATGTAAATATCAAAAGGTAGAAATATCCATGTGTTATTAATGATTTAGATATTTGCTACTTTACTTTAGAGATCAATGTTACTGATGTCGAGTTATTGAACAAAATCACACAGTTAGAAATGCCTTTCCTGAAATAACATTGTTTTCATGAGATGCTGGATGTAATAAGTAAAAATGAAGAGATGCAAAGAAAAAAAATCTTCTGAGACATCTTCTAGTGAGAGCTGAAGCAGTGTGCTGCTAACTTGCTGTGTTTTAGAGGCTTTAATTTCATTCTTATAATTACTTTGGCTATGTTAATCAATCATATTCTTTGGTGTAACCCTTAAAAACATTATTTATTACATATCTATATGTGAGTGATATTAGTATTCATGTGAATACATATGGATATATTTGAAGGAATTATAATTGATTCACATGAAAAAAAAGAAAAAACAAAGGCAGATCTCTGTGAGTTCGAGACCAGCCTGGTCTACAAGATCTAGTTCCAGCCTCCAAAGTCACAGTGAAACCCTGTCTCGAAAAACCAAAAAAAAAAAAAAATAATAACTGATGCATATGAACACCTGTATAAGCAAGTCCATGATATTAACATGTATCTGCAGGATAGGCACTGGCTATAAGCACTGAATATTTAGAGCAGCAAACGTCTTCACTGAATAGACTGCAAATCATGTATATAAAAGAATATACCCATTCCTAGTCTGATCATTTCAAGAAAGTTAAATGGAAATTCCCAAATACTTAGAAGCCAGAAAACTTATTACTTATAAATATGAAATGCTCTTACAGTATTAGCTAAATGAGCAATGATTTAAAATTAATTAGGTTATCTTTAAAGATGCAATTTTTGACTGGATATATTTAATTTGTGTATATATATATATATATATATATATATATATATATATATATATATATACACACCACAAAGACTTCTTTCAATTAAGAACCAACATGATGCTAGGCCAGATGATTTAACTGGTAAAGATATTTGTTGCCAGACCCACGTAGCTGAATTTGAGTACCAGAAGCCATACAGTAGAAGGGAAAGTTCCTTCAAACATGCTTCCTTTAACCTTGACACATGTGCGTTCTTATAAACAGATACATGAACATACATTCACACGAACACATATACACACATGCTCACACAAACACAGAAAGTATAAATTTTATTAAATATTAATTTTTATTTAACTTGAAATTATTTGATTTCTATTTGAATTATTAACTGATATTGGAGAGTTATTTCATTTGAGTAACACCAGAGTTTATATCATAGTCACAAAAAGTATGAAATCTTCCAAATTTAATTTTAAAAGCTCATATTTAAAATAGTAAACCCATTGTAAATATATCTTCCACTTTTCATTTTTATTTCTTTTTTTTAATTTTTTCTCCTTTTTTATTAGAAAGGAAATTATTTTACATTTCAAACCCAGGTCCCTCTCCCTCCCATTGTCCCCTGTCCCTGCCACCTCACACCCTACCTATCCCATACCCTTATTACTTTGGTCTTTCAAATCATGTAATTTAAAAAGTTTATGCTTCTCGTGCTAGAGTTTCCTTCATTTTATTTCTGACAAAGTGTCAGTCATCACATTTCAACAGGGAGACGTTTGTTTGGATATAATTCTCAGTGTTGTAGAATTGCAGAGACAATCACATTCACTGAAGATATATCTGCTGGCTGCACAGCCATGCATCAATGTTTCCAATTTACAAGATTTAAATTAATGGCTGTTTTGTAGAAAACAAAAAAGTAGTTATCAAAGAAACAAATCCAATGTAAAACCACTCACTACCCACTAGATTCATGCAATCATTGGATATTTGGAAATCAAATTAGAAATAGTACAATCAAGATGTGATTCTTTCCTTGTAAAATGCAAAGCAGAGAAAATGGAAGTGGTCTGAGTCATCAGAAACTTTGGAAAAACGTAGAGAGCTTAATGGGCAGTCTTTCTCCTTCAGTCTTACTCATCAAGCTGGCAGTAGGGGTTATAGTTGCTAGGGCATTGACACTAACTTGAACATGGTCATTCTGTTATTAGCAATGTATATCCTTTCTCCGTTTTCTCATCTTTACCTTGGGAGATGAATGCAAATACTTCACGAAGTTTTCCTTCTGCAATTGTATGTCGGTTGTGTTGCTTCCTATAGTTGCTTACAGATGGAGGAACAGGGTGTTCGTTCATACCAGTTAGGAAAGGAAAACAGATTCAATTCAGCCACATTTCAATGGGAAATACATGATTCCTACAAAAATCTTATATTTGGACATTGATCTTCCTCTTTTATTTCTGTGTTTAGGTCAGGTGAATTTGTGAATGCAATTAAATCAGTTGCCAACATTAAGTCATATGCTCATAATAAGTCAACTGCACAAGTAAACTTTACTAAGAGAACTTAATATTATAACACTTGTGCAGTGAAGAAAATATGAATTGTTCATAGTGAATCTCCAGAATTTGGACAGTGGTTTGCATTCTACTCTAAATTTCTTAACCAATGTGTTCAATGTGATTTACTGATTTCCACTTACAACGCACTCCCTATTACACATTTGCAATTCTTTACAGGTGAAAGGCACTGGTTGCAACAACAGCAGAAGCTGCAACAAATGTTTAAAATTGCCAGCCATCTTGACAAAATTCGTAGATGTTTAATATAATTTAATATAGACAATTTTACCCAAACCCCATCAATGAGCACATTTTTTTTCTCCATTTTTTATTTAAATTAGAAACAAGATTATTTTATGTGTCAATCCTAGTTCCCTCTCCCCTCCTCCTCTGCCCCCCATTAACACCCTACCTATCCAATACCATTTCTGCTCGTCAGGGAGGGTGAGGAATTCCATGGGTGATCTTCAGAGTCTGTCATTTCCTTTGGGCTAGGGCCTAGGCCCTCCCCCATGTGTCTAGGCTGAGGGAATATCCCTCTCTGTGGAATGGGCTCCCAAAGTCCATTCCTATGCTAGGGATAAGTACTGATCCACTACAAGAGGCCCCATAGATTTCCAAGGCCTCCCCACTGACACCCACATTCATGGGGTCAGGATCAGTTCCATAGTACACATCCTAATGAGTCAATTTGCATCTACTTCCTGTTTAGTAATCCTGCTAATGATATTTGTGTGAAATTGCCATTATTTTTCCATGGAAAATCTTCAGTAAGACTTTGGAATGTTCTCTGAAGAGAACATTTTGTTTATAAAGGTATTTTTATATGTAGATATGTATGCTTGAAGGCATGTGCCTGCAGAGTCTAAAAGTGGACGTCAGGACTGGTTTACAGGCATTCTTGTGTAGGAGTGGTAGGTATTCTTAACCACAGAGCCACCTCTTTCAGCCCCTTCATTAAGAAATTTATTATAATGTATGGAGTATTAAAAGGAGAGATAAAATAGGAAAATGGGAGTGATTCTTTATAGCAATCATAGTTTTTCTTTAGAGTTGGTAAATGTGGTTATTATTTTGTTTAAATGATTTGGTACCATGTCATGTGATAAGAACACAATTCATCTTCTCCCTTAGGTACCCTTGCTCTGCCTTGTGTTATCTGGTGGCACAAAGCCTGTCTAGGAAAACTTTCAAAGCCATTGCAGTAATTTTGTGTTTGGGATGACTTTCAAAATTGTCTGTAACCTGACACCATGGCTTGATTTATTATCATATTAATACAAGTTTGCTCACTGACCATGAAGCCTTCTGGACAAAATGCTAATAAAAGGGAAGAAGTTCCAAATGGATGTAAGTAACCCACCAGAAATTATATTAGTCTTAGAGTTATATATGTTCATGAACCAGCTCATTTTGCTTTATTTTCAGTTCATAGGAACTGCTCTGCTGTTTCTCATAAAAATTACCTTCATTGCACAGTTTGAAAATATGTTAAACCGATTGAACAAAACTTGCCACAATGTGAAAATATACCTCAGGATTTCCAATTCCAGGAGGTCAAATAATCTGCACAGCTTTTAAGAATGTGAATATTTGCAAGAAAATATTTGCAACAGTTGCAATTTTTCATATGAAAAAAACGGCTACCTATGTATACACGTTAAGTGCTGTTAGCAAATCTGCATACATCTACAGCTGCTGTCATTATGATGTTTTGAACCTGAGGTTTGATTGTTAGGGTAAAATTTCAGATACTTTAAGGCTAACAGTCTTTACGACTCAAAGCCTAGATACATTGAGTAGCGTTTCCTGTATTAATTGTTATAAATCGGTGTGGCTTTTTATTTCTGGTCTTTGTAGTTATGTAAATAATGTAAATTTATTTATCTCTATTATGCCCAATGCTATCTACATTTATTATTGTAATTGAATGCCCCATTTTACAAGAATCACTGAGCAACCATATGTGTGGTGTTCACTTTTTCTGCCACTTCAAATTATAAGATCAATATCATGGTTTACATTTCTTAATTTCAATAAGTGTATGATAAATTTATTTTATTAATAGAAGATACATTAGCAGAAGGTAATGTTATACAAATCTATGAAATAGATACTTCCAATAAATAAATATTAGCTGTTTGATTTGGCATAATACCTTTTGGTTTTGTATATACTGAAATAGTACAATATGTATTTTAATTCTTATTTTGGTTAATTACTTAAAAATTGATAATGACTACCATGTTTGAGTTATAAAATTTCTCTCTGTGTGCATATGTCTCTCTTTCAATAGAGGAATAAAAATATTAGATGAGTGAATAATGATGTTTATTATTTAATACAAAGAACTATGGGCATTATGAATAAGTTTTAACACTAATTAACTTTCAATTCAACCCCATTTAGTGAAATTATTTCTAAGATAAAAGAGGAACATAATCTATCATGTTTAAGATGATATTAAAGTGGTAAATTCTAGTTCTGTTTTTTACAACATTTAAGGTTTGAGAGCAGATAAATTATTGTGCTTTATTGCATTTGACATGGTATTAGATTATCATTTTCAATGGTTTTCCTTGGAGTATATATCCATCCTACATAACATTAATATGTTATATTGAATAAGTAGCAAAAGATGTTATGAGCATGGTAAACTATTTTAGTTTGAAAACTTTGCTAGGGAGATTTAAAAATTTATTCTATTTATCTTATCCACTGAGAAGGTTTGCAAGCAATAAATACTGTTTTAGAATATATTTTTATTAAATACATATTAAAATTATACATTGAACCTTTCCCAAAGAAAGAGCCAAACACATGTAACTCATAATGTACAATATTTCTCTGATATTTTTTGATATAGTTAAATTTCAATTTGAACATGATTGGCTTGATATATATTTATAATGTAAATTTTATATAGTTTTTTCCATTGAACCTTTGCTATAGTAGTTTTTCATTGGGGCTAACACCTAAAGTCTAATGAGTTTTCCTGGTATTTCATTACAGGTGTGAATGCAGTAGAAACATGGCTTTAGTTCTGTCATTTAGGTTGTTTTACTGTCAGAATTTTTTCCTACTGTAACACCTTTGCCATTTTCCCCAACACCTTGCTCCTTGTAAGTGGCAACTTGATAAAATAGTGTGAAGTTTCCCAAATCTCATGCCAGCTCTGTTCTATTGAGAAAATACTTATGTGATAGATCTTACCTGATTGTTGCAGCCTTATGAGACTAGAACTAAGCACAGTGTAACTGTCTGCCACCCAACAAGCCACCTTACAATAACCTTCCACCTAAAAAGATGGATCAAAACTAAATTTTAAAATATCTGTTACTTTGATACTTTGTGAGGCTAAACATTTTTTCATATCACATCTGTGTGTATGTGTGCACATTTGAGTATTGTAAGTATGTACAATGTAGGCTGTAGAGCTCAGAGGTAAATATATGTGTCTTTCTCAATAGCAGTATGTGTTATTTCTTGAGATACAATGTCTACTCTGATTGGTCAGTGATCTTTAGGAACCCTGTTCTCTTCAGCTTCCCAGCATTTCCATTGTACCTGTGATACTCTGGCTTATATGATCTTGTTCTTATATGTTCTCATATTCGGCAGCAAGCAGTTTACAACTGATATCTTTTCTTGCTCCCTACACATTTCTCTGAAACTTCTTCATAAACATTTTGGAGCATAGAAAAGCATTCTCTTTACATTGGTACTACAGATCACATTAGGAGATCTACTTCTCAACACAAAGACCAAAGAAGCAAAATCAATGATCAACTTCTTCAGGGCTTTTTGCATCCCCCACTACCTGTAAAACAACAGTGAGAAGACAATTCTAATTGTGTGACACTGGAAGTGTGTAACCATAGCTTATGCCTTTGTTTCTGATACCTTAAAACTTTCTATTCTCTCTTGATCTCCAAGAAAGTCGTCATCTTTTATTTCACTTTTGCTGTTAGTGTTTTTACTGAGGCAAAAAGAATGTGACGAATAACCGAATTTAGTGTTTTAGCTGTTAGTGTTTTTATTTAGGCAAAAATAATGTGATGGGTGCCTGGCTTTCTAAGTTTCTATAGTGATAGAAAAACAAGAGTGTTTGAGTGCTTACTCTCTCCAATTTGATGGTGCTTTGTGTTGTTAACACAGAGCTTTTATTCGGAGAGCCTGGCTGAGAGAACAGTTCCTTAAGGAAGAAAGAGAAATGCAAAATACTAAGAAAGGGCTTAAGAGCAGGCTCCCAGGCATAATGACAATCAATGAACTCAAATGGGGTACTTTGGGACTCCTCCCAGGTTATTAGAACCAGTTCCTCTGGCAGAACTCTCTCTCTCTTTCTCTTTCTCCCTCTCTCTCTCTCTCTCTCTCTCTCTCTCTCTCTCTCTCTCTCCTTTTTCTTGTTATTCTCTTTATTGTTTATGACTATTACATTTTCATGAACTTTAGACATTAAGTTGCTGGATCATATTTTGTCAGAACAGAGGCAGGAAAACAATTTTAATAACATTGCAATCATACTTGATTTTAAAATATTTTAAACAAAACTCTCTTAGAGTACAGATTTCTAAAATTAATTTGTAAAGAAACAGGGCACATTTTCTCAGTTTTCTCCCTAGTTACTATTATTTTTGTTGGCAGATATATTAAATATGATGTTTAATAGCATTCAAAAATACAGAATATCAATTTTATTAAAATTTACATAGTCTAAAGTATTTAAAATATGTTAGCACAGTTTTTAAGAATCCATTTTACTTCAGTTTCGCAAGTAGAAAAAGATAAATCACAGAATTTACTCAGTTTATTGATATTTTTAGGTCAAAGACAAGCCCCAACATACAAACACATACAGAATACTCACTGAGCCTCACCCTGGGTCACACTAATGTTTCTCATTTAGTGGTTCTTAATGATGATGTATTTTGGGCATTATATTATACAGCGTGTGTTGTATGAAGAATTCAGTACAAAAATTATGCAAAGTTGTTTGTAAAACTGATCAAAAGACTTGGTGGAAAAGAAACTTTAAATTTACATTTTATTTATTTACGGAGACATTGGGAGTATCATGTTGGGGAGAACATACATTGTCAGCAAAAGTGGAAACACACAATGTTATGGTTCCTGGCAGGCTGAGTTGGTCTTCTGGTGAGCTTTATGTTAAGTGGATACAAGTTGGAGTTATCAGAGAAGAGGGAACATCAACTGAGAAAATATCTCCACTAGAGCAGAATGTAGATAAACCTATTGAGCAATTTCTTAATTAGTGATTGATGGGGGAGTATGTCGCCCATTGTGGGTGGCACCATCTGTTGGCTGGTGATCTTGGGTTTTGTAAGAAAGCAGATAGATGCCGGGCAGTGATGGTGCATGACATTAATCCCAGATGGATCTCTGTGAGTTTGAGACCAGCCTGGTTTATACGAGCTAGTTCCAGGACAGCCTCCAAAGCCACAGGGAAACCTGTCTAAAAAAATAATAATAAAAAAAAACAAAGAAAGAAAGCAACCAGATTGAGTAAGCCAAGATGAGCAAAAGAGTAAGCAGCACCCCTCCATGGATCTTGCTTGCTCTTTTCGTCCCTGTTTGAAATCCTGTCCTGACTTCCCACAGTTGCCTAGAAGTGTAATTGAAATAAATACTTTCTTCAACAACTTGCTTTTGGAGGTGGTGTTCCATCACAGCCATGGTAAGCATAACTAAGAAAGGTGTTCCTACAACATTCCTGTGTGGTTCTTAAACAGCACCTCACAAATGGGAATTGGTGTCCTAAGCAGAAACCCACAAACACAAATCTATTCAGTCAGAATGAGATGATGAGTACAGAGAAAAAGGCAGACTGGAGAAGAGTTTTCCACAGAAGCAATTCCTGCATCTGCTGGAGGAGAGCCCATTGGAAGGATTGATTGAACAGGGGAAGGTTTTGCCATCTTCTACCTACCTAGACAGAACACTCTCCTTTTGGCTGTACCTCCATTTATGTTCACACTGATAAAAGACAGGAAGAACAAGCTATTTATTTAATTTGGTTATTCTAGACAGAGTTTCTCTGTGTAGCATTGTAGACCAGGATAGCTTCGAACTCACAGAGATTCCCCCCTGCCTCTGCCTTCTGAGTGTTGGGATTAAAGGTGTGTGCCACCACCACCCAACTGGAATATATATATATATATATATATATATATATATATATATATATATATATATATATTTGTATATTGGTGGGGATTCAAACCATTTCAACTGACTTTTTTTGCTTCTGTTCCTTTGCTTGTTTCTATTATCGAGATTTAACTCTCACAGAATTAAACTGGAGAATGGACACAAACATTAGGCTCAAACATAGAAAAAGATGTTTATATTATTAACATAATCTAGAACAATATGAGACACTATTTTGTGTATTTTCTGGGCACAGGGAGGAAGCTGGATAATACTTTGTTGTGTACATTGGGAATATACACATCCAATACACTGACAATTTTGTCTGTGTGGAGGGAAATTTGGCAGTGCAATAAAACTTTTAAATGCACGTTCTCACTGACTGAGGAGCTACACTCCCAGATCTAATTAAACATACCTAAAAATGCAAGTATGGTTTTATACTTCAAATGTATCTTATTTCACATGTGCAATGAATTTATCAATAATTTCAAAAAATGGTTTGTAAGTCATTATGTGCTCACCATGGAAGTGTTTATATGTACACATATGCAATTCAACTGTTATGCAGATACCTAAATAGAGTAAAAGTGTCGTATTTGGTACAATGCTTGTATAAAAGTGAGATGAGATGGTCAGTGTCAGAAAGGAGGAACTAGGCAATATATTGAGGGTGAGACTTGGCTTTCATTATATTCTTTGTTCTTGATGATAATGGCAAAATGCTTTTATTCATTTTATTTTATATGCATATATTGAGAGACTATAAAATATTTTACATATATACATATACATATAATATAGGCAAATAAACTTCCTGATGTTATTTTCTCCATCTACTCACATGACAGATTTTCATTCTATAAGATTATGATCCCTCTAGGGTCCTTATGAAATTGGATGGACTTGCTAAACTCTCATGACTGTAACTGCTTTGTCATCTTACTTCTGTTTGCTCATGCTCTCTTTTTAAAAATAATTTATCTATTATTATTTTTGTTATCATGTCTGTCAGCGCAAGTGAAAGTCAGAGGATACTGCAGCATCATCAGCATTTCCTTGCAACTTTTTGTAGGCTCAAGGACTGAATTTAGGGCCTGAGAAGAGCACAGCAAGTGTCTTCACTGCTAAGCAGTCTCAGCAGACTCATTCCCATCCTACCAAATATGTATTCTATCAGTTAACCAGCACTTGTTCATTCTAATTTGTTCCTATGATTTGGACTTCTTAAAGGGCATCTCACATATAATGTAGGTGGCAAAATATTTCCTTTCTGTATCTTGTTTATTTTATTTTCATAACAACCTTTATCTTCATTCATGATGTTAAAAACTCCAGCTCCATCTTCGAGCTTAATAACATGTATAGAACTTATACAACTCAATAGCACAGTAATTAAAATTACACAGATTAAAAATCAGTCAAAGGCCCTGAATTAACTTTTTTCTCAAAATTGACATATTAAGGGACAACAGACATATAAAGACATGATTAGCAGCATTTATCAACTGGAAAAATGAATCAAAATTATGAAATATTGGTACTGGGCATGTATTAAGATGCCCCATATATATTTAATAGGCAATGCAAGCTTTTGAAAAGGTAAGAAAAAAGTAAAGCCCCAATACTCTATCTTAGGAAATATCAGTCCATGTAGCCAGGACTGAAATTATTACAGAGGGCAATTAAGACATTGAAACAAGATTATCATATGACCAAAAATGGTCCTTTTCTAAGTAGGTATCTCCCCAGATGAAACCACTATCAAGTAAAACCATCTGCATTATAGGATTTTTCCCAGTATTAGTCACATTAAATAAGATACAGGACCATGAAGCAACAGTCAACAGATACTTGAACATATATATATATGTATGTATGTATATATATATATATATATATATATATGTATGTATATATGTACATATATACATAATATATATGTAATGATATATATGTATCATTACATTTCATTAGCTTTTATAGCACTTTGTCAATTTTGTAAAATTAAGGTAAAAAAATGGAGAAAATACTGTTTATTCATTCAAGTACCTTCATCTATACAAGACCATTGCCATGTTATATTCAAACCTCCAATGCCTGCAATGATTATTTCCTGTTAGTCATTAGTAATCTGCCACATTGCCAATTTTCTACAGCATTGACACCCTCAGAAATGAAACATTAGAAGAAAAATTTGATATGGTTTATTTTTATTTCTGGAAAGCAAATTTATGAAATGTTGCCTTTCCTTGCACCGTCCTTAATATGACAACTGTGGTGGGGCTATGCTTTACAGCTGTGGGTCTGCTTTACCGACAAGTGCACAGCAATGAAGTACAGAGTATAGCAACCACCCTGGGAGGGCCTATGGGGCATAACAACCAGTTGACCAATCAACACAAGGCACGGCCTGGCCTCCAAGCCTGGAGGCACACCAATCCTGATCCTGTTCATACCCCTAGACACTCCCCTTATGCTGCCATATACGATCTCTATCCCGTGGCTTCTCTGGTCTTTCCCTAGCCATCTGCCATGGTGGATGGATGAAAGGCCTGATCTAATGGTGTTAGCTTGTTAAACAACTGCAATAAAAGACTCATTGCTCTTACATCGAAAAAAATTTATATCTGTATTAAAAGAAAAAAAAGAGGCATGGATTTATAGAGGTTTTAATTTCTCCATGTACAAAACTGAATTCTTTGGAGTGTTTGAGATACAATGATAAATCTATAGCTAATAAAGCCATTCTTTCAGATTAAAAAAAGTTTGCCTTGCTCAATCATTATTCAGTAGCAAGGTATTGCCATTTCAAGATGATAATTAATTTTAGAAATGCACCAGGATTTTTCTTAAGTTTTAAAATATCTGTTGTGTCTTGTTATGTGGAAGCAGGAAGTCATGTAGAGTCCCTGCAGTCGACAGAATGAAAAGAACTATAGAACACAGGCCACACCCTTCCTCTACCTAAATACTGTCAGAAATGGTATGCTTGTGTTGAACATATGGTTTTTGTATGCTTGACCAAGCAAAAATAAATGACATACTTGTATCTTTAAATGTTTATCTCATAATGTAAATCCATTTAAAAATTCAACTTTGTTTTGATGGACATATAAACTAAAAGGGAATTTTTAATAGCTCACAATAGAAATTGATATTTAATCCTCACTGAAAGAAATAAAATTGCCTTCTCTAATTTTCTTTCCTGTCTGAATTTCTTGCTTTCTTTACTTTTATCTTTGTTTCTTTTTTTCCAACATGCACATGCCCTATAGAACTTTATGACAGTTGTTTGAAAGAGACTTTTCTTAGTTATTGCCACCATTCCTTTTTGTTTTATATTCTATACTAGATTAGTTAGTAAATATTTGATGGACAGCCTGATTGCTTGTGTAGATATGATGTGCTACTTAAAGTGTCATAAGAATTACCAAATAAATAATAAAATATATTTGCTTCAAAATTCTTAGTCCCAAAGTCATCCAGACAAAGCCAACCCCAAACAAAATCAGCATGGCAATATAAAAATATAAAAATGTGTTTGTACTCAAATTAAGATTCTATTTTTGCTCTAATATTTAGCGACTGCTTCACCATATAAAAGGTCAGTTTAAATTCTTATTAGCAAATCTGTTTTGTACATGGTATGTACTTATACAAATAGACATGCAATAACAACTAATCAAAGAAAAGGCCATAAGTTTGAAGGAGACTTGGGAGTGATATTTGGGTGCACTTGGAGGAATAAAATAAGGAAAGGAAGAAATGTTTTAATTATACTTCATCCTTAAAAATAATAAAAATGAGACATTTGTAAGATTACTTTATTATAGGAAAACCTATAATAAAATGAAAGAAGGAAATAATTGAGGACATGAATGTAGTCTGCATCATTTTGCTATCCATCTGCCTTTTACTTCAAAATTAGAATCTGCGATATAACTAATACTGTAAAAGAACATAAAGACTTTATTTTTCCACAGTAAAAAGAACAAAATATTCAAAACAAAGAACATCCAAAAAGAGATGATTACAGTCAATATGTGCAAATAAAATAATACAATGAAAAACAAAGACATGAAGATACTAATGGCCATTGTTGGTGATACACAGGAACCTGGTAAGGGGGCTCATCTTTAGAAAATAAAAATGCTAATATCCATGCATATTTTGGTAGAATTTAAATCCTAAGCTACAGCCTTGACCTTGTATGTATCTTTGCTTCGAGATAAAAATAAGTCATTTCCAATCTACACAACCCTCTTAGTTCATTTTTTCTAAGCTTTATGGTGAATTGAGTCATTTCTGAAGAGTTTTCTTTAGTCTTATTTCCTTCTTACTATGGTTAGCAGGTTAGGATAATCCTCCTTCCAGAAAATGAAGAAAGTTTTTGTGTCACTAAGAGAAAAACAGTGGGAAATCATTGTAGCAATTTCACACAGGAACCCAACAAAACCAGAAATTCTCTGTGAGCACACCAACTGCACAGCTGTGGGTTTTTCTTGTATATGTCAGGGTGAGTTCATGTTACTGTTACACTTAGTTGTGTCTTTCAGTTCACTTCTTCCTCAAGACCTCCAAATCCAGAAGGATAACAATGACACTAGAGCTAAACCTGAATTCTTCAAATTCAATGAATGTCATTTTCCTGAGGGATTCATAAAAAAGGGGAAAAAGGAGAAGTGTACTGCCCAATTCATATAAGGGACAATAACATTTTATAAAATGTCAAATCTTGTTGAGAAAGATGTTATCCACTTAATTTAGAACAAAATCTTGCCCCCTCCTCATTTCCTCTTTAAAGCTCCCAATTACTTCCCTGAAAGGAAGCCCATGTTTTAATAAGGTTTATTCCACTGTGACCCTTCTGTGTGTTTCCTCAATAGACAGCAAATCTCTGACTATAATTGCAAGATGTTCAAGTCTCAATACTTTTTTTTGCCTGAAGAAACAGTTCAAACCACCTCACAATGGACACTTCTATTTCTGCAAGATCCCCAGTATAGACTATAGTTTCAGAGTGACCCCAGTTAGTGTAGTTTCTTTTTTTTCCCTCCACTCCCCATCCTCTCCCTGAAGAGCATCCCTCCTCCTCTCCCTTCTACCCCCTTCTGTATTTCTTTTTATTCTGAGACAGCTTGTAAGGAATCGCAGACTGCCACAGAACATTTTATATAACCAAGAATCAATCTTGATTCCACATAAGACTGCCTACAGCCCTCAAGTTATGGGATCAAAGGAAAGCACCACCATACCATGGATATTTGGTATTGACTATTCTCAATACACAGCCTCATGTGCTAGGCAATCATTCTGCCAACTGAGATATATATTAATCCTACTAGTATACATTCTTCATTTTGTTATTAAGCTGTTTATTTTTCTCAATGTTTTCCCTTTTCTGTTTAAGACCCCAATAAAATCCTATCTTTTCAGTCTCCAAAAGCAATTAGTGCTACACATACTACTGAGTTTAAAAGAAATTCCTGTCCAGATAAATTATCTGAATAAATGAGCTTTAAAGATTTTGCCCTTTCCTTCCATAATGATCATACATTCACCTCCCAAGAAAAAGAGACCACTTTCATAGTATCAGAGCTTAAAACTTTGTGATAGAATGGAAATTAAGATAATTATAAAATTCACTATAAATATACTACAGTGATATGTTATGAATAAACTCACTATGTTAGTAATCTTAAAGTTCTTATTTTTATCATTTAAAATTAATTTTTTATATATTATCAGAATCAAATGGCCACTGTTATCATTTGACAGTAATGACAATAATATTTCAGTGACTTATCTTAAATTACACAGTTCATTCACTCTTGTTTAGACAAAACTCTACAATTTAAATTCAAAATCTTCCATGCCATTGCATCATTTACATTGGTTAAGTGGATCTTAGAACACCTTAGGATAAACCATTTTAGCAATTCCAGAGCCAGGACCCACATGGATAGACCAATATGAGAGGATTCTGTGAAGAAGAACAGTAGCGGTACCCATAGGGCAATGCTGTATACAGTCGTCATGTGGACTCACTCCCATTTTGTTCTTTATTTACCTGTTGCCCTTTCCTCACAGCAGCACATGAAAGTAATCACTTCAGAAGCTACTTTAGACCTTTGCTTAACTCTCACTCATTGCATTGCTTAGTGTCAATACCTTTAAAATGATTTTAGCAAAATCTATATGGCAAAATTTCTTATTATCAAACTTCAATGTTTGGACTTAAATCTCAAGTAGGCGCCATTTTACTAAGATGACTGAAAGAGTGAAAACACATTTTAGGAAAGTAAGTCTCCAAATAAATTAATTCAGAGATGCCAAGGACTGTTCAGTCATTGAATCTGGAGGATGTTTTGTACTTTCTACAGGAACTACTTATAAATTTTAAATATCTGCTTAGAGGTGAAAAACCAGTCTTAGGGCAGATAAATCATTTCAAAAACACCCCTTTACTTTGTATATAATACACTTAGGTTGTGACCCTCCAGATATTTAATATTTAAAGGAAAGAGATTCTAAAAATTTAAATTAATTCTTATTCACACCTTCATACACAAATTTGTAACAATTTAAATATTAAATATTCAGTACAAGTCATCATTAAAATAACATTATATGAGAAAGGACAGCAATTATCAACACTGCCATCTTATTTGTGCTGAAGATTTTTAGCATGTACATTCATCCTAAAATAATTTCTTTTATTCAGCTGACCATAGAAGAACTTTGTTTTAGATAATGACTAACTTAAATATATTATAGATTCATTTTTACCTTTTTAGTATTGCAACAGTTAAATCCACAGTTTATAAGTAACTTGACAGTTGAATTTTAAAGCTCATAAAAAAGAATATTTTCAGAGGCATGTTTACTGACTTTCTATCAAATGTTCCAATGATAATATTATTTCAAAGAGTTCACAGTTAAAAATTTAACTAAAAATTGAAAATGCGCTGAAAATTTCTTACTGTGATTACCCAGTAATTTTTGTGTCATTAAGTTACATGTGGAGCATTTATTATTTTAAATTCTTCTCAATTTTCTTAGATAAAATTTTGAGAATTTCTTTTATATGAGATCACCGTAGATGCCTCCTAAGTTCACTGACAAAAGCTGTCACATAGCTGGTACAGTCTTCACTCCTCCTCTAGCCAGTGGTCCCCAGAGTTAATTTAAAATATACTCACATGCTAACCCTTCAAATCAAAAAGGCTAATATTTCTCAGGTAATCAATGAATACAAGGGATTTCATTCACCACATGCTAATCTACCTTGATGCTACAACATGCTTTGGAATTTAAAATAAAACATAGAGCTAGATCTTAATTACATCTGTTTTTAATCCCTTTAAAGTTAACACTTCACTTTTTTGTATCACCATTAATTAATCTTTATGATGGACACAGGAAAAGAGGAGTTATACGTGGACCTTTCCAAGACTTAATGACATTATTCTGTCATGTCTGTTTTGCTATTCTCTCACAGTTCGCTTTTCATCAGTAATTCAAAATATTTGTCAGCATTTAGGGAAATAACAGTTTTAGCATCAACTCTTATAATACAGCCACCATCCAAATGTTGCCATTAGAGCAGCACCATAGATGAAAGCCTGAGTAGTTTAAAACGTTCTGTCTTAGGGTGTGAAGATGAAAGCCTCAGATCCTCCGAAATACTTCTTGTTGAAAACATTAAAATAAAATAAAAATCACTAACAAATTATTCCATATTTTTTAGGATCATAGGAAATGTTGTAAGCCTAATTTGGTAAAGAATTTGAAGATTTATATTTCAAAATAATTAAATAATTCCAAAGGCAAATCTGTCTGATTTAAACACAAAATGTTTTATAAGTTTTCGGAGATTGCTCAGGACACCTTAATCAGTTCAGTGGCCCAATGAACCATGAAAGACTTAATGAAGATGAAATGGTATCTAAACAAAAATGATTTTCCAGCAATATATGAATTAATTTTAAAATTCCTATCATCAAGTACTGTGTATTCTCATTAATATTAATTTAAACCACCAGGAAGTTTGTGCATAATTCTTCAATGTCAAAGTCCAAGGTACAATAGTATCCCAGAAAATATTACACCATTGAAAGGGAATTCTTGTTTAAAACTGCATGGGAGCTCCCAGGTGAGCTCAAACAGATCCCATGCACTCTCCTACTATTATGTTTACATTAGGTTTAATTTAAAGAAGAAGCCTCTTTAAACTAAAGAATACTTGCAAATGTAAAGTTCAGTATCTGCAAAGCTATAGATGAAATTTGATAAATTGGAAAGTAAATTTCTCATGAAATTGCCCATTTATCACTTAGTCCCTGTCAACATGTGTGGCAACATGAACAAAATGGGTAGTGATTAGAGACATTATGGGAGATGAGGAGGTATTTCTAGATCTTGTAAGGAAGTGTATCTATGGTTCAACTCTTACTGAGTATTTTTACTAATATGAATATCACAGTAATAATGTTTTGATCCAGCTTTACCACCAGTGTGAATTAGCAGTATTTCTCTTCTGAAACCCTTTATGCTGCAGTTACTATGGGATGGGAGTGGAGGATAACACCTCCTTCTAAGGAATTAACATCTACAAGGATATTAAGACCAGTGGATACCTATTCCCCTATCATGTTTGTATATGTAATAAGATTTTTATATCTAATGCCTAAGAAACAACTTATGGCACAGATAATTGAATCACTTTCCACCTCATCCTGGCCCCAAACCCAGCTACCTATACCTCAGATAAACTTCACCGTTCTCATCATAATGGAGACAGAAGCAGGTTTCACACATGCACAGAGAGCAGTAATCTGTGTGAGTATAAACACACACACAGACTCTCTCTCTCTCTCTCTCTCTCTCTCTCTCTCTCTCTCTCTCTCTCTCTCTCACACACACACACACACACACACACACATACACACACACTGTGTGTGTTGCTCTTCTAAAAATACCCAAACTCTGTGGTCTGTATATCCTGAGCTGTGGACTATTTGGAACCACAACTGACATCCATGGAACACACGTTATTCTCAATTTCTCAAGAAAAGTCTAGTGACAAACTTTAATAAATGGTAACCCAAGCTGCTGGGTTCTTTAGGCCACTATGAATTTTGAAGGAATTACTGATTATAAAGCCATAGGGAAAATCAGTTTCATAAGTCAGTACTCAGTGTTACCTTAGTGAACTTTTATTTGGAACTGTTTAAAATGTGGCAGTTATCGAAGCAATCTCAGATTAAGAAACATACAAGAGAAGACCAAGAGTGCGATGTATAAAGATGGCAGTGGATGACACAGTGCCGCCATGTGGACTTGGAAGAGTTCACTGCCTGCAGTGGAGGAGAAAAGTCCTGCTCTTTGGCCAACTGCTTGCCTTGCAGGAGGGGCTTAACTGGCAGACAGAAGCTATACAATGCAGCCAAGTATATGCTCAACACTCCAATTTTATGTCATGGAATCAATAGTGGTAAAAAAAATGACCTGCATTTAAGTTAGGAAAAAAGAAAACAGTGTGTAAAACAATGTAAGTTTTATAAATAGTTTTTGGAAAAGCAAGTTCAATGATTTTAACTCAGGAAAAATAATCTTGATTAGATAATTTAATTATTAGCCATGGGTTTTTAAAGGTGAGTCTATCTATATAGAGCCATTTAAAATTATCCTAATAGCTATTGCATTGAAACAGTATAATTTGTTTTATTGACTTTTAATAGAAGTCATTTATTTAAAAAATTAAGTTTCAAACTAATTGAAAAAAATAATATATCCTATTTATCATAACCTACTAATCACATACATAAGGATATTCAATTTTCTTAAAGAGCAGGGGAATTAGAAAAATTCACAATCCAGATTTAAGAGTTAAGGAGTTTTATAAACTTCATTACTTTTGAAGTGAATCGGCCTCTAATGTGGAGTTATGGATCACAAGGGCTCAGGAAACAGACTTGCAGGGATGTGACAAGTCTAGGCTTCCGGCCAGCTTCTATGCTGCTCCATAGTGATGAAAAGTTCAGGGAACATCTTCAGATAGCCTTAACACTAGTCTAGAAAAGTATCATCTCAGAACACAAACTGGCTTGCTGTAGGCAGGCATATGCATAAGCTTTTGCTGTCTAAGCACATAAACACATACATGTCTTTTAAGAGAAATCAACGGTCAGTCTTCTGGTAGCAGCAATGAAATGTATTCACAGGTAATTAAAAACAACAAACACTCAAGTATGTGTGATGGTGTGGATGAAGTAAATTGTAATCTTTTAAATATTTCAGCATTGTTAAAATTTTAGAATATAATTTTGATGACATGGCTTTATAAACTAAATGTCTCATAAAATGAGTTTAGCATTTCTGACATCTATATATCAAAGTCATCTTCACAGTATCATACATGGACAAATTGTTGTGCTTTTATTTTAATCATTACAAAAATGTATCTTGTTTTTATCTACAAGTAAAGAAAAGTCTGTAATGCCTTTGCCAGCAGAGCATCTACTTGATGTCTGCATCTGACAAGCACTCTGCCCTTCACTGACACCCTCTGGTCCTGATTGCTAAGTCAGCATGGCCAGCAAACCACAACTCTTACCTGCTACCTTCAAGGTAGCACAGGTTTCACAAATGTCAAATAAAATGACACTTAGGGATATGGATTTCAGGAAGTGAGTTATATCTTTCATTCTTTTATTGAACTAAAGTGTGAGCTTAAATATACTTTCATGCACAACAGATTTATCATCTTTAATGAATATACATGATCTAATTGTAAAAGTAAAGTTTTTCTCTCTTACTACCCAGTAATAAATCAGTTTCAGGCCCCCTAATGGCCAAAATAATTTTACAAATACTGAGAGATGTTCAGGTATATTAGCCATCCGTTTAAAATTTCCACAACTCTTTCCAGATATTTCACCAAAAGATTTCTAATGACACTGAAACTCCTGCCTCACAGCTAAAGTCTAGCATTTAGTTTATCATCATAATAATTTTCATTTTTTTAACTTGCAAGTATTCTAACTTTCCATTTAATTGCCTATGGAACCAGAGAGAAGTCTAAAAACTGGTTTTTCTTCTGTTAGAGTTCAGAAGATTTAGGTAACATTACGGGGTATACCAACCTTGACCTCCAAATATTAAGCTGTCCACTAAATACTCCACTGGTGATACAGCCTCTTTCACTACCATGTGGCACTCCAGCTGAGATTGCTCAAAAAGTCTTTCTTCTATATTACAAATATTATTTTAAATTTTGACTGTGAAATGTTTCTTTCTACAATTAATTAGATTCAATTGACATTTTACATTATCTATCCACTATTTTAATCCTTTTTAAAATGTATTCTTATGTAGTCACTTAGTGTGTTTATCATCTGATCAGCATAAGCATACCTGTCAAACTTAAGACTTGGGGCTTGTGCCTGTGAAGACCTTAAAATACTTTCAACATTAAATGAGAAATTATGCAGCTCATCACTGGCCACTGACACTTTATAAGCATGTCTTCATGTCTTAGCCTCAGTTTAGTCTTGGTATTAATCAGGATGCAGTCCTTGTAGCCCATTGTGACATTTAGAGGTAATTCTGTAGGTCTGCTGCAGCTCAATAGCAACCAATTATATTTCCAACATTTTGTTAGTTCAATGCATTGTTTCATTTTTATGATACTGCTATTTGAAGGTTTGCTACTGTCTTCATTCTTCTTTGTCATTCCTAAGACTCAAAAACAGAGCAGACAGCTGAGTTCCCTAAGTGACTTCTTTCCAAAACAAGTATGTGAAGTAGTGGATAAAGCCTTACACAGAAAACCCTGTGAAAGTTCTCCAAACCTGCCCTAAGATAAGCATACTCATTTTCATACACATGCTAGGTTTACATAAAACTATTCTCAAATATTAGTGCATTCTTATTCTTTTTGGAACAAAAAAAATTAATCAACCTAAAAATTTTTGGGTTGTCATAGAAATCCTCAGCTCATTGAATATTCACAGTCATAGATATTCAAACTAGTATTCTCTCCCTGTTTTCCTGTAAAAATAAGAATTTGGGAAATCATATTCAGCAAATGCATCTATGCACAGCATGCAGGGAAAAATAACTCAGCATAATTCAAGGCACTGCTTTTTCAGTTCCCTAAACTTTGCAGAACTCTACTTGGATCTTTTCTGAATTTTAACAAGTTATGGCACCGTTAGATTAGGTCTCTATTCTTAGATTGTTCAGTTTATGAGATTCTCAGCCATGACCTGAGAACCCCGTCCTATTTTTTTTCCATCCTAAACAATGCATTGCTTTAGTAAAAATCGTTCTTATCCATCGTGGCATTCACCATGCCTAAATTTTCTTGCTTCTGTTTTTGTTTTCCTCTTTTTTTTCGGGTGGCCTTATGAGATAAACAACATATACTTGCTTCAACTTTTCAATGTAAAATCCCAGCAGAGAAAAATACTGTTTTCTCATCGTAAAACAAGAATCATTGGGCAATTTTTACCTCTGGCAACACGGCAAGGAAGGATGGCTTTGGAGAAGCGACTGTGTCAAAAACCCTAAGTGGCTGGGAACCGAAGTGCACCATCACAGGGAGCAGTCACCAGCGAAGGAATGCCAGCCACTTACCAATGAGATCCCAGCTGCCTCTGTCCATTTCGGGGACTCTCAATCCCGGTCTCCCATCCTCCTGCTCTGGGCGCAGCTCAGATGGAGCAGTTCCTTGGGTGCTCCTCAGCCTGTGGCAGAAGAGAAATCGCAGAGTTCTGAGTCCTTCACTGGGAATTCTCCTCAGGCTTGCCCTGCCTCTCCCAGCAGAGGGGACCCAGGTGAGGCATCCTCTTGGCTGCGAGCTTTAATGGCACTTGGCTGCCAGCACTTGCACGGGGCGGAGGAGTTGGGAGATACAGGCAGGTGCAGGTGGGCGCCTCCTCCCGCTGCTGCTCAGGGCTCGCGCTGATGCTCCAATGCGTCCACGCGCCCCGCGCCGCGCGCCCTGACTGGCTGGGTCCTTCCACAAACGGCCCGCGCCCCTCCCGCTCCGCGCTGTCACCGTCGCCAGGCGCCTAGCTGCCTCGCGCTGCAAAGGCTCATTTAGCATGTCCCTGCCTGTAAAAGACTGTATGCCTCAAGCAGGGCTTTGGATTTCTTTCTTTTTCACATGGTACTCCACTTGCATCACTGACCAACCGGTACCCCCGCTCCCTCTCCTCTCCAAAGTAGGGAAGGCTGTTTACCCGTACCTGTCCACCTCTGGGTGCTTCACATTCACCAGTGACAGTGAATGTGCTGGCTGAAGGATGCACCGGGACTGGCAGACTCTGGGTCCCGTCTTCCCTTTGCCCGCTGCTGTCCCTGCTGATTGCCAGGCTGTAGTGATAGCTCAGACAGAGGAGGCTCAGACCCAGGCGCGCACTTATGCTGTCTCCAGAGGAGAACTGGCACTCGGGAGAGTGTGGTTAGGTTCTAACTGGAAGGCAATTCTCTTTTGTGTGTACATGTGAGTTCCACCTAAGGGCGATGCACTTGGGGCTGTATTACTTGTCCTTGATAATGGTGGGGTAGTGGTGGTTTAGAGTCACTTCTGGAAGAGCCAAGGAAACAGTAGGTTTGGCTTCTTGTTTTGTATTTTGTTTTTTGTTTGTTTGTTTGTTTTTTGTCTGCAATTTTCTATCACAATGTCCATAGTTGAAAAAATAGCTCAGGTAGTAAATCCGAGGTGGCAGCTTTAGTGTTATTTATCTGTTGATTTCTGGACTTTCCCTGTCTTTTGAGTGCTTCAGCTTCATGTGTCTGGTGGTAATCGAGTATTTATGAAATAAATTCCGTTTCATGCATTTTGCCTCCAACTCCATGTGGCTTGCACCTGTATGTGACAAGGCTGGAAACCACACACACTCTCTTCTCTGCCAGCCTGTCTACCCTGGGAACTCTGTGTGAGCCATGGGCTGCATCTGTACCAAGAGGTACACAGTGTTCACATGTGTGTGACTCCTCCTGATGATCCCTGTGTTCAGGGGAATGGATGTTCTGCGGAAGACTTTGGCCCCCAGTGGGCTGTGAAAGGCTGTAATTGGCAAGGCATGTGCAGAGCCAGTAGCTGGAAGCCAGATACCACTGGAGCTCTCTGCTCCCCTCCTTACAGCTTTTCTGGTAATTAAAATTAGTCGTTTTCCTGGTCCTTGGCTAATCTCATATGCTGTGCAAACACTGAGGCTTCTTTGAAGGGCTACCCTCAGGATCTAGGTTGGCTTCTTTGTCACAGCAAAGACAATTTTGTGTGTTTGTATTTAATGCTTCTCTACCCTTTCGTACTTTTTATTTTCTTGTTCCTGCTTTCCAGTAATTAGGCTATTTTCCTTATGTGTTAACTGAGCCATTGTTGGAGAGAGTCAAGCTTTCTGGGCGGTTTCTCTGCTATGCTGGCCCCATGCCTACAGCAGGCTGTTTAGGGGTTTGAATCAACACAGTTTTACAAGCTCTTTAAATATACTGTAAGGCAGAGTCCGAATCTATGAGCTTCAAAGCTGTTTTAAAAATTATACAAATTGCACAACAAAACTTTGCTTTTCAATGCTTATTATAATTGAACACACACAGCTTTCATGTGTCAGAGATTGAGCCTGGCCCCCTCCCCCCACAGCCTGCTTCCTGGAGTACACCTATGGATGATTTGTTATCTTTTTAAATCATTCCACCCTTTATTTCATGTATTTTCTTTCAACTAACCTTGATCCAGAAGGATGAAAATTGACTTCTAGAAATGTATTCACTGCAGTAAATAATGAATGTAGCTCAATAAATCAAGGCATGAGGTCAAGAAGTACAAGTAAAAATGAGAAGATTTGCTGAAGCCAGGAAAGAGGGAGATGAGGAAGTTTAATCTGTCTTGTCTCACAAAACATGCCTGGTTTATCATTGACATTACCAGACCCCAACGAGAGAAGGATGGTTGGCCATCATGTGACTCAAGTTATGAGTGAGAAAATCTGCTGTGAGCCAGGCTGGGTGGTGCACCTGTAATCCCAACACTCAAGGAGCCTGAAGCCCAAGGATCATGAATTTGGGTCCAACCTGTACAACATAGCCAGGTAATTCACAAATCCAACAATCAAACAAAAAGAATGATATAGAAAGATTAAATCTTTGCACCCTTTTAACAAAAAAGTGAGACAAACTATCAAGTATTTTAAATGTGACAATGTTATATGTGATAGTATTTTTCCCTTTTGAAGTTGTCTGATCATTTAAAAATGAAAAATATGTGGGAGTCTGATTAATTAGGGATAGTAAGATCTCTTTCTGTCTGTTCAAACTGAGACTGGCAGAGTCTAGTAATTACTTGTGACTGACAAAGTTACTCAGCTACATTTCTTCAGAACCAAAGCGTTTGTATAGACTGGTTATTTTGTTTCTTTTATTACTTATAGTGTTTAAAAATATATATTAGATATGAATAAACATATATTTATTCATGTATATTGCATACATATTAATCTGTATGACTTCATCCTCTTGTAGTGAAGCTTAGAATGTGGATATCACGGAGCTTATTTTTCTTGGAAAGTGAAAGTTTTATACACTATATGTACTTTCTTATATTCTGTCATAGCGACAGGGCTGGAGTATAAGCAAAGATAATACTGGTGCTTAAAATAAGAAAATGTCAGCATGCATGAAGAAAGACAAATTAACTTATGCTTTGTGAGCACTTTTCAAATGTGCTCACAAATACTATCACCGTGATTTTTTTATTACTGTCATGTGGAAGTGGCATTTTTAAAAAAAATATAGTTTTGACTTAAGATATCTTTTTAAAAGATATGAAATCATGCACGTTTTATAAAACTCCAGGGCTTCAGAGTTAATAAAATATTATTAAAACATCAAGTCTGTCTATTTTATAGGGTCAATGACATTTTGGATGGGGCAGCCCCTTCTCTACCTTGATAAAATATTGAGCATTGAATGAATTAAAATCATTGTTTGGGAAGGGTCTTTAGTATTTCACTAGACAAGCTTTTGAAAGCCACCTTAACAGTGCATCCATCTAGCTGTCACATAGCTTTTCTGATCTCATTGTCTAGCTGCCTTTTGTGTAAATGTCTTAATCTTTTTGTGTCCTAGTCTCCAGTGGGTAAGCAACAGATGAAGTGCATAAGTAGCCATGCTGTTATGTCTGAGCTCTTGTCTTGTTTGTGCTATGGACTGTTTTCTTTAAATCACACTTCCCTTTCTTTTTCTCTGCATGGCACTTACTCATGTGAGGTTCTGTGTTCCAGTTAATTGATCATCATCATTTTATATACTACCAAATAGCACTTCAAATTGGCAGTAAGCAGATCCATATTTGTTTAGATATGTAGGACACTGGCCCACCAACTTTGCCTATTGTGGCTATGTTTTCTATTTGCACTGTTTATGTCTACGTGGTTTTTCTAATCTTCTAAGTAACATTGTTAGTCAAAGTGGGACAGAAAATACACTTAAATAAAAACACAGTTAAGGAAATGAGGAAGTTGCATTGTCTGTTTACAGCAGCATGCTCAGTAGGTGTGAATTAAATACCAGGAAATCAATTCAACTTTTATTTGAAATGAGAACACTTTGAGGCTTTTCATTTCTGTATAGGTTTATAAAATCATCTGTCCTCTTACTCCTATCAGAGCTGATTTTAGAAAACAGAATAGACAAATCCTAATAAGACTTTGAGAATCTGTCAAATTAATTAGCAGCTGCTATAGCAATAGCAGCAAAGAGGGTTGGCTGTGTTGTGAATGTCCAGAGATACCTTTCACAACTACAAATAGTAAGAGGTGTGGTGGTTCAGCATTCAGACCAGGGCTCTGGTAGCAGAGTCTCAGTATTCTTGGGTCAGTTTTCAATCTCAAGGTGCCTATTGATGCATTGATGTTTGACTTTTGGTGGAAGCATAGTTTTACTCTGTATCTCTGCCTGGACTTGAAATTGCTATGTAGCCCAGACTGGCTTAGATTCTTATAGTTCTCTCACCACAGCCTCACAAATGCTGATATTGCAGGTGTCCTGCATTACAGGTGACCCCAAAGTGTACATTTAAAGGTGGCTATGTTTTGCTTTGTATAGAATTTTTTCAGTATATCTTCACTTACAACATTTTATCAATATCGAAAGAAAATATTTAGGAACCATAAGACCATGAGAAAATAGCTTCCAGATAGTTAGTTTACAAACCAGCTTTCTCAACTTTGAGTAAATATCTCCAAATGTTTCCTGTTGATCAAGTTTTATGCTTGGTCCTGAAGGGCTGTCACGGGGGTGTGGGTAAATGGTCTTTCCCCTCACCCATGGAACGGCAAGAAAGCATTCTCTGACTACCTTACTCCATCTTTTGACTTTTCTCTTGCATGAAAATAATCTGTTCAGAGAAATCTATTCAGTGTCATGCCTCTTTTACTCAGTAGCCCTTGGACGTCTCATCTGCATCCAGGCTCTTGCTCTTCCTGCTTCATGACAGAGATTCTCTTTATAGAAGTTATGACTTTTTGTAGAATTAAAGGGTGTTTGCAAGGAAATTCAATATAAAAAGCTTTTTACTTTTATTTGCTTCCTGACACCCTTCCTTCGTCCGTCTGTCCGTCCGTCCGTCTGTCTGTCTGTCTGTCTATTATTTATTTATCTTTCTTTTTTTTACTGGTAGAGGTTCTTACTGAGTAGCCCTGGTTGGCTTGGAACTTGCAGTGTAGGCTGTACTTCATCCACCAGTCTTCTTGCTCTCTCCAGTAAGCTTGTAGTAGCTATTGTAACCACTAGATGGCACTCGTGTTTTAATTAGCCATGCCATTTGCGTTTTTGCCCTGGGGATGTTCTGATTTGATTGGATTCATTTTAGGCTACTGAATGGAACCCCAAATTAGGAAACGATGCTACAAGAACTATATACATGATATTACCTGCAACATTAACAAAGCGCACTGGTGTCAGGCGAAATGCCAGACTTCTGTAGCCGCTCTCGCTGCTCTTTCACTTCCTGAGGAATCCCACAGGAGCCTTGTGAGAGCCACCACGCGCCAGCTATTATTGCAGAGAAACACATCCGAGCTGATCCCCAGTGATCTAGCATGGGCACAAACCCAAGCAGATTTGAGTGTTTTGACGTGGTCACCAAAGAACCAGCCTTCCTACCACTAATATAAAACAGTGAGATCACAGAGACAGAAGCTGTGTCAGAGGCAGGAAGCAGATCTCAGCTACACAAGTGCCAAGCAATCCCAAAGGCACAAGAAGACTTGATGGCTGAAAAGCTGGTGAGGTGGCAATCTCTGTCACTTCCGTAAGTCTGCTCGAGTGGCACTTCTGAAGAACCCACTGCTCTGTGCCTTTACAAAAATTAGCTGACTTTGATGTCTAGTTGTACTTAATTAATGTTGGCACAGGATCTCTCTTTTTAGCCCTTTCTCCCTTATCTCCCTAATGAATCTCCGGCAACCTCATATGAGGAACCAGTAATGACATAGGTGTTAGACCTCCACTGGTAACAGTTTTGTTCATGATGGAGCAGCTCCATTGGCTTTGCTTGCTGACTGGTAAAAACTTGCTATATGTCTATGAAATCTGCAGATATAATTTATTAACAAGAGAGTACAGACACAACACAAATATTTTGTGCTTAAGTAACACCTTCCTCCTAAGGATCTCGAGCCTACTTCATGTGGCAACAAAAATTAAGCAATAGCTTACAGCTCTCTGACACCTCTTTTATACACATCTCATTATTTCCCCTTACGCCAACTTTCCAGGGAAGGGAGAATCACAGGCAGTAAGGGCTTTCATGCAGCTGGTGACAGGGGTTACTGGTGCAATGAAAATAAATTACTTGTGGTGCCAAAGTACAAGAGAGTGCAATTTTGTTATCAACTCTTAATTGATTATTAATTATCATATAGGTTCACAAAGGGCTAGCAGTCTCCTCGTGGCAAAGAGGAGGAGGCTATGTTGGATAGTCTCAAGGAAAGCCAAAGGCTGAGCAAGGAGGCAGCCTATTACCTGGGGTACTGGCATTAAATGATGCTTGCTAATGAGGATGTAGAGAGTGAACCCAGCAGCAGAGAAGAGATCAAACCAGAAACACATTGAAAAACAATCTCAGATGGGTGAAATAAAAAAAAAAAAACAATGATCCCTGCAAAGAAGCTGTTGCCAATTGTCTAAAATCCCAGTTAATTTACTACCACCCACAGTGAGAAGCCTCCAAGTGTGGGTACTTTAGATGCTTTACAGTGGGGATCAGGGCAGTTGAGGAGAGACTCTTATTGCATTAATGAATACTGTTTGCTTTGTCAGAGCTTGGAAGCAAAGGCCACAAGACATTAAACCATAGCTTTGTATTACTAGGATAAGTGGGAAAATAATAAAAAATCAAAATAATCCAATTTCCAAATTAAGGAGAGAATCAATAAAAAGGATGTAGTCTGTATAGTCAATCTCCAGTCCAGGAACCACCATTTTTATCTGGGTCTGGTATGCCTTCTATGAATCGTTTTTGTCTGCTCTCCTTGGCAAAGTACATGCTACACAGTCCATGACAACCTTCTATGGTGAGCAGGCTAAAATTCCCTCTCATATCTCCAGCCCAACACAGAGCCATAAACTTTTCTCCACGGCTTACTTTTTCATTAGCTTGCTTCTCATGTGAACTGAATTAAAATTTTACCCACACAACTTCTTAAGAGATTGACTGGCATAAATACTATTTTTATCACCTGTTGATTTAAATTGTGTTAGCCCAACTAATGAGTTTGTCATTGATCTGGTATTGAGGAAACAAAAGCATGGGGGGGCATGTTTAATATGCAAGAAAGTGCATGTGGTCTGATAAGAGAAGATATAGATTCTGGTCCCTCTGCAGGCTATTCATAATGAACTCAGTTCTTGATGATTGAGTATAGGGAGTTCATTGTCATTTCAAGACACCCCAAGACCAAGTTCTCAGCACAAAGGAGATTTATTTGCTCCAGGGAAAAGTGAAGTGAATAAGAGACAAGGAAAGGAGATAGAGGATGAGGGAGAACAAGAAGGAAGGAAATAATGAAGAGGGTACAGATGTATGTGTCCCTAGGTTGTGGGGGGGCGGGCAAAGGACTTCCTCAGGATACACAGGAGACAGACATGACCCACAGGCAAATGGAAGTTTATAAAGGTAAAAGGGGAGACTCCATGCTAGGATGAGGTATTTAGTTTTGATTGGGCATGTTAACTAGGACAGCCAAGGGAGCTTTTGATTGCTGGTCTTTAATATTTTGATAGCTGGACCATAGTAGTCAGCCTCAGGAGAAGGGTTTGGATAAATAAGGGAATAGACTGGGTGGTTAACTTTAGGAATGTAATCTAATAGTTTTGGCAAGGCAGAGGGGATGGGGGACAAGGGCAAGGCCTTCCAAGAGTCATGTTTGCCATGCTTGGTCTGCATAGAGTCCCTTCATTGAGGACAAAGCAAATAACACTATGACATTTCTCTTCCACTAGTGTCTAAATGACAGTTTGCATTTTGTTGTGTGTATTTAAGATACACAATGCAGTGTGTGTCATATGTGTATACCTTTATTTCAATAAAAATTAACCAACCACATCAACTTAATATGTTCCACAGTTTCAAAGTACATGTGTGTGTACAGGGTGTGCAGGGTGCGGAGTGGTAAATATACATGAAACTTTATAACAAATTTCCGCTGTGCAATAAAATATCAACAAGTACACTTTTCACAGTGTGCACTGGGTGCTCATTTGTTTACTTTTCCTAGTTGGTGTGAGACTTCCTGAGACCCTTATCTGTTCCCACCACATCAGCCTCCAGTCTGCACCTGGCAAACCGTGGTGCATCCTGGCTATAACTCACACACATGACATCATGCTGGATATTTGCTCCTGTGTGACTTATTTCATTTAGTAGTATTCTTTTCCTTCTATCATAAATGCAATGTAAGACTTGCTAGACCAAGAAAAATGAAATTTCCCAAACTATCATTTACATTGTTCTATAAAAGAATATATATATATATATATATACACACATATATATATTATATATATTATATTATATATATATATATAAAATACAGTATATAATATACATATGGGACATCTCAGAGAAATTTAAGTCTTAATTAAAATAAGATTTCAGCTGTGGAGATTTTATTAACATAAAATGTTCTCTAAAATTAGCAAACTACAAAATTGGGATGTAGAGGGGCTGATTGCTGAGTTGTATGTGATGGAATGTCTGTTGCTTCAGTGTGCTGTCTGGGGACTTTGCAACAATATTACTCATAGCTCTAACATTCAATTTTAAAATTCTTATTATTAGGTATTAATATAATCATATATTGACATTGTTTAATACCTTTTTTGAAAATATTTTAGATTTACTTATTTTATTTAATGTGAAAAAATGTTTTGCTTTAGCATATACGTGTGTGTGTGTGTGTGTGTGTGTGTGTGTGTGTATCCACAGAGGTCAGAAGGCAGTATCATATTCTTTCGAACTAAAGTTAAAGATGATTGTGAGTCACCATGTGGGTGGTAAAAACTGAAGCCAGATTCTCTGCAAGAGCAATAAATGCTCTTAATAGCCAAGCCATATCTCTAGTCCCTAGTTTCTGCCTCTTTTCAAGAAACATTTTGTTATTAAATTTTTGATGCACCATTTTCATTTACTCTTTTTAAAAAACTTTTATTGATTCTTTGTGGATTTCACATCATGTATTCCGATCCTATTCATCTCCCTGTCCCTATCATCCTCTGCCCTTGCAACCTTGCCCCACAAAATAAAATA
Organism: Cricetulus griseus; assembly: GCF_003668045.3. Lineage (NCBI taxonomy): Eukaryota > Metazoa > Chordata > Mammalia > Rodentia > Cricetidae > Cricetulus > Cricetulus griseus. The sequence goes on from NC_048597.1 coordinate 124,950,401, forward strand.
AAATTTGAAAAAAAACCAGTAAAACCCAAACAAAACAAAAACAAGGCAAAAAATGTCAGTGTGCAGGCTGTAGTGTCACACTGTATAAGATTTAGTCCACAGATCTTTATTTGTAAGTGTTCATTGACATGAGACATTGGTCTGGTTCAAGGACTCAGGTTTCTGCTACACCCTTGGCACTGGGCCCTCACTGGGACTCCTCTTGGAAATCCTTTTGTTGCTTTGTATGGAGGATCTTTCAGCTTTGGATCTGCAGTTCCAGCCCCTTCCCATGCTCCAGAAGTTCATAGATGAGGTGAATGTTGGCCTGGGCTGCCCCATAGTCCTGATTCTGGGCCTGGGTGGTAGCTCTGTTGGTCAGCTGGCCAGCTTTCTCTCATACTTACTACCAGGGCAAGCTTTCAAGCGTGGCCCTGGTTAACTCAAGTAACTTACAGTCCAGGAAGTAGAGCGATGTCAGAAATGTGCTTACAGAGACATTTACAAGGTCCTCTGGGGAAACATAAGGAACTTTGATTCCCCAAAAGAAAGTGAAGTCTTCCACAGGCAGAGAATTAATACAACTGATATTTGAATGTAACTGAGATGTATAGATATATATTTATATCAATGCCTGAAAACCTTCCCCCACCTGCTAGAAGCATAGTGGGTGTTTTAAATTCACAATTCAGGAAATTTAACATTACTAAATATGGTTAGATGCTGAAGGCCCTGAAAAGTGTAGAGCAGGATATTACAATGAAGAAAGTAAAATTTAAAATACATTAGTGGTTATCAGAGGCTGAATGGGTTGGGGAGTGGTATATGCCAGATTAGATAATTGGAGTCACTGCAACTATAACCAGGAGGTGATGCATCAATGGGTTAATAGCTCTGAGAGAGAAAGATCAGTTGCAGTGCTAAAATTACTCAGAAATATGCAATAAACTAAAAATGCACTGTTAAAATGTATGGCAAAGGCCTTTAGAATGAGGGCACAAGAGATCTGGGGTAGCAAGAGACTATGAGAAAGTGGAAAAGAAGCTTGCTATACTGTGTTTCTTTCCATTCTTGACAACAGAAATTACAGCATAGCAAATGAGAGACAAGAAATGGTCTCAGTCTACCAAATCCTGATATTTGTTAGTGCATTTAGCCAAGCAAAATGCTGTTCTTCTTCCACTGTGAGGGTAGAACTGTTGCCCTTCCCGTACTTCGAGGGAAGAACCACTGCCTTTCCTCCACTGTGAGGGTAGAGCCACTACCTTTCCCCTACTGTGAGAGTAGAACCTGTACCCTTCCCACACTGGGAGGGCAGACCCACTGCCCTTGTGCTTCTGGGATGCCCTTCCCCTACTGGAAGGGCAGAACTGCTGCCTTCCTCTACTGGGATGGGTAAAACATGGGGAGAACCCTACTTGTTGAATCCCATGGGTTTAATTGAGGCAGCGACTGTACTTTGAACAGTTTTGTAAGTAGTTCAGCTTTAAACACTGTGACACTGTTTAAACTGTGAACCCCTTGAGGAAACCACACTGAATAATCTTGAATATCCCTGATACAAGTGCTGAGATGTTTTGACGGTAACCAAATAGAGTTGGTGTAAGGAATATGTCAGTTCTTCTCTTCAGAAAAATGCTGTGGGAAGAAGTCAGAGCTGTAGATGAGGGCTTTGAGAAGCAAGACTCCATTATCAATATAGGGAAATGAGAACTGAGAACACTGGAGACAAATGGTAATATCTCCAAGGTAGAGATAGAGGCACTTGGCAGAATGCCAAGGAAATCAGAGCATAAGGGACTTTTCCAAAGGCAGGCAGCTGTAGATATGACAAAAAAAGAAGAAAGAGAGAGAGAGAGAGAGAGAGAGAGAGAGAGAGAGAGAGAGAGAGAGAGAGAGAAGGCTAAGTGAAAATGGAGTTTGGACAAAGTAGAAAAGACAGCTTTGAAAAATGTTACCAAAGCAATGAAAGTTATTCAAGAGAAATCACCAAAAGGTTGAGGTATTGTAGTAATGAAAATCAACTCTTAAAGAAATTTGCAGAAAAGTTCTGAAGCACGATCCTAATTAGTCTTGTGGTCAGCAGATGATGCTTGATACTAACTACTCTTAATAATTAAAAACTCAGAGTCAGATATCAGGGTAAATGCTGAAAGATCAGAGAAGTAAAGTACCAGCCAGACACAGTCACATCTTACCTCTCCTACTCTTCAGACCAAAAAGAGGCAAGCTACTGCCTATACCCAGCCTTACCACTTGCTCTCTCTGTGCAGCCATTTCACTTCCTGTTTCCTGTCTGTGCAGATCTCCAGACAGACCTCGATAAGTAACCAGTGGCTAGTTCCACCCTCTGATGTTCATGTAAGCTTTATTTGTCAGAACACAAACAAAATATCACAACAAAGTTGAAATTTGATCTTCTTCATTTGGTCAATCCTAATCTGGGTTGCATAGGACTAACTTTTGGGGGACTGTGGTGGTTTTTGCTTTCTTTCCTGAAGGACTATTTTTCAAATCAATCATCTTATTCTCCCCTGTATTAGTTGTTAGTTTGAGAATAGCTCTTGGAAATTACAGCTAGTTCTTAATCCCTATATAAAATAAATATGTATAGAGTAGAAGCCTCTATTTTCATATATAATGTATGAAAATAATTATTCACAAAATTCACAAAAATTTAAAGAATGATTAATCCTACTTTTGCTTTGTTGTTTTGTTTTGTTGTTTGGCTTGGTTTGAGACACAGTCTCCTCATCTAGCCCACACTGGCATCTCACTTATGATCCTCCTGCACCAGATTTTAAAGCACATCATCTTCTCTGGTTAAGAGTGTTTTATTCTTAAAACAAAACCAATTTGTCTCACAGAAAGAGGACTTACTCAGTGTTGTATGAAGTTATAGAAACTTACTTTCCAGTTTCTAACTGAAAGGATCTGGAGAGCTTGAACATTTCAAATAAAAATGAAATATACATTTTTAAGTTTTTAAATTTATCCCAATTAGACTTAATTCTTTGACATGCTACCTGCTTAAATTTACTAATGCCTTCATTTCATTCGTAAAATCATAAATAATTTTATGTAAAATAGTGTGACATGGTTGTCTATAAGCTATTATAAATTTTATGGTCTTTATCACTAATTACTATGCCTATAATAATGAAATTTAAAAGTTTAAATTATTGTTGATATAAACAGGACAATCTATGTAATATCTCATAGGAAATTAAAGTAAGAATTATCTCCTCATACTTTATTTAGAAAAAGTTTCCTAAATTCTGAGGTAATAAAATATAAGAAAAATATATCAAATGGTTATTCTGGGACTTGTAAAAAATCAAATTAACATGATTTGAATAATTTCAGCAAATCAAACAATGTATGTTTGAAGGAGACAGATTATACTGGCTCAAACCATGAATGATGCTCTTTATTAGGCTCTATTTAAATAGAAAGTTAAGAAATAATTCTTAAATATTATACTATAAACTTGTTTTCGCAATTGAAATTTCTTTTGAATTGGCCATCCATTCATCTGGATCTATTTATATATTATATAAATACACACACACACATACATAATACATACATACATACATATTTCTTGGAGTTTTTGAAAATGAAATGTTGAACTGGTCTCCTAAAATATTTTATGTATATGTGGAACAGTGATCAGAATACATATTTTTGTTTTGGCCTGTGCTTGTAGACATGAATTTTAATTAGCTCAACAGCAGCTGATGATAAGATTGTTTGCATGTACAAGAGTGTGGCTGATAGAAGCAGCCCTAAAGGCAATTAAGTAGAATTAAGCATGTTTTTTTTTAACTGAGAAACAGAATCCTCAGTGTGAACTATTTATTCCAATCCAATCATGGCAGACATCAGTCATCACTCATAGCAAGATAAAACAGAAAGTTCTAAATAGACATACCCATTTGATTTCAGGTTGGCAGAGTAGACTATCAGTGTTTCTGGTAACTTGTGTACAAATACTAGGACCACTTCATAGTTCAAGATAGAGTCTGACTGAGTTGCTTAGGTAAGACTAGAATGTACATGCAATACAGACAAATCTTGAATTTTGGATCCTCTTTGCTTGGCTTCTAAGCAGCTAAGAATATGCTTTTACTAGACTAGGATATGATTATCTTTTTAATGGAAAATTTAATCCACTTACATTCAAGATGACAATTACTCCTGGGAAGCTGTTAATACTGTCATCATGTAGTATACTTTCTGGATTTTTATGTTTCTTTTTCCATATCTAAATTATGTTTAAGTGATTTATTCTAGTACTATGTTTTGATGTTTTGGTTATTATATTTTTATCTATTATAGGTTTTGATCAGTGATTGTCTCAAAGGTTGGAAATCACCTCTTGATTATAGCAAGCTATCAAAAATGAAAACAACTTAACTACAAGCATAAAATCACTAGAACAAGAGACTATACTACTAATAATCTAAATTTGCATCTAATTTTCACTGATAGTTTGAATCATAAAGACACATTTTACATATTTTTAAATTTCGTACCAATTAATATATTGAGGAAGCATCATTTTGGAAAAATATTTTGATTTTCAGTATTTGCTGAAAAGATAGAAGTTGTCTACATGCTATACTTTCAATAGACATGAATTAAACTGAATCTGTCAGTTTAATTATTATTAAAACAGAAACATAAGAAGGTATAAAATTATATTCCAAAGATAATTAAACTAAAAGATTCAGTATGTCTACAGAACATTACTTAGCATCTCTCCTTGAACATGAATGGCAGAGGTACACCAGACATTGTATTTACTTATGACTTATCTCTCCTTCACTTCTCAAAGATAGTCTTTAATCTTAGTTTCCTAGTTTGATAGGCTTGTTTCCCATGCTATGCTGGTCTTCTAATAAACATTTCACTTTCAGCCTTTGGAATCTTTGGTTGCAGGTGATTTTGGCCTGCCAGGTCCCTCTGCCCTGCTTCCCAAAATATACCCACACGTGCTACAATAATTATTAAACTCTTGGCCAATGGCTACCACTTCTTATTGGCTAGCTCTGTCTTAATTATTAACCCATTTCTAATCATTCTTCTCTTAATTATTCACCTTCAGAAAAATGATGTAGTCTTGGATAGATTTGACTGAGTGAAATTTGCATCCCTTGTAACAGGAAATCTTCTGTTTCTTTGAATGAGCATTCTATCCCCAAAGTTTAAATGGGCTTTCATTATTCACCTCCTTTCCCTTCCCACTGTATGTTTTGAATAGTCCAGTGGTATATATATATATATATATATATATATATATATATATATATATGTGTGTGTGTGTGTGTGTGTGTGTGTGTGTGTGTGTGTGTGTGTGTGTGTTCACGGTGTTCACTGTCACCAAGACACTCACCCAAGCTGTGTAGCAACCTGAGCCCACAGATACAAAAATGGGCCCAAAACTGAGCTATTCTCTTTGACATTTCCTAGGAGACAAGAGAAAATATACAGTAATCACAGACCATAGAAATTACTCTTCCAAAGTCTAACTTGGCCAACCAATGAGTTCACTGGTATTATGTACAGAAGCATGGGTGAGGGGTTTCTTACAGAAGCCTGAGTGGATAAAGGCAGCTACATCACCAATGTGTCCACTTTTCCTTGTGAGACCATGAAGGAAAGATGCCTCCCAGGAGCTCATTTCACAACTAGCTTCAAGGTTAGGAAGTTTCTTTCAGTCTTGGAGAGTCTCCTCTCCCATACATTGATTTTTGAACATTGTATGTGGTGGAACTGACATGTGAAACCTCTAAATTTCAGTTTTATGAAATGTCTAATTTGTGTTTACTTCCTGTCTGTTCAGGGACTCCTTTCTCCCTCCAAGAGGGAATGTTTGAGTTAAAGAAAACTTACTCTTCTAACAGTTAACAAGATCATCATCTATATAGCATGCCTCCTGCTGAGATGGCCCTAAACAGCTGCAGCCATCCTGGTGATGTCAGTTAATAAATATGATAGATGAGGGCTGCAGAAAGTTCCCTAGCACTGCCATTATCCAAGTTAACATCAGGGAGACCCAGAGAGCTTGGTTTTAGGGTCGGCCAGGTTCATTAGCCTGGCACAAAGTTCCAGAACAGTTTTGTGGTTACAGTCATTCCTGCCTCCCATGTACCAATATGCTTTCTGATTGGAGCACTCTTAGTGACCTCAGCCTATCCTCACAAGGCTGATACTGATCTGGGTCAAAACTAAATTGTATGGCCTCAAAGACTTAAGGAACCTTAGAGATACACAGCATATGGTATTGACAGATCAAATCAGTAGTATGCCATGACAGGGAACATGTAACTTATTCTGTACCAATTTATTCATTCATGTATATCTGCATTTCTCCATGTTCTCTAAATGGTTTCCCCTTAATCCTCCACATTATTCAACTCAACATAAAGTTTCCATGATTCAAGCCATATTTGAGTGTATCTTTGTAGGGAGCCGTTCCTACATATCTTTTTTTTTTTTTTTTTTTTTTTTTTTTTTTTTTTTTTTTTTGGTTTTTCAAGACAGGGTTTCTATGTGTAGCTATGAAGCCTATCCTGCCAGTCGCTCTGGAGACCAGGCTGGCCTGGAACTCACAGAGATCCACCTGCGTCTGCCTACTGAGTGCTGGGCCATCAAAGCCCAGCTTGAGTGTATATTTAAATTAGAATGTGTATGCAACAATATGGCATGTTTGGAACTTGTACATATTCCAGATTATAATATATAGGAAGATTGAGAGTATTTTGGATCGGTAGATGCAGGGAGGTTGGTCCAAAGAAAGGAAAAACAAGGGCTCTAGGAGGCAATTTAAAGTGTCACACACTATGTATGATATAAAAATTAAGATGCCTGTTGTCTTAGGGATACTATTATTGAGATGAAATACCATGACCAAAAGCAACTTGTGAAAGAAAGGGTTCATTTGGCTTACATATCCTGAGTCACCATCCATAGAAGGTATTCAAGCCAAACCGGCACCTGGAGGCAGATGCTGATGTAGGGCCATGGAGGAGTGCTGCTTACTGAATTGCTTCTGATGACTTGCTCAGCCTGTTTTCCTATAGAACACAGGACCGCCAGCCCAGGGATGGTGCCAGCCAAGGGATGGCACCAACCACAGTGGGCTGGTCCTTCCCCAATCAATCACTAATTAAGAAAATGCCCTACAGGCTTGCCACAGCCAGATCTTATGAAGCATTTTCTCAGTTGAGGTTCTCTCCTCTCAGATAACTCAAACTTGTGCCAAGTAGACCACACCAGGTAATACCTTTCCATAAATGGAGCTGTATGAAGGAATATAGTTTGTCTCTCTAGAGGTAAGGATTGGAAAGAAGTAAACTTATCTCACATAGAAACTTCTCTCTGTGTACTATGTCTAAAGTCACTACAGCATTTCAAAAATTTCTACTATATTGTATTATTTATACTAAATATTCAGATTTTTCAAGGTATTGATCCAATAACACAAGATTTTCTCTTATGTATACTTTTAATTTCTTTTTATTGAAAATAAGTTTTTTGCATATAATATCTTCTGATTATGATTTTTCCCTCCCACTATTCCTCCTAGTTCCTCTTCACCTCCCTTCTCATCTGGATTCTTAGCTTTTCTGTTTCTTGTTAGAAAACAAGCAGGCATCTATGCAATAACAATAAAGTAAATCAAAATAAATAAAAAACAAACAAATTAGAATGTGACAAAACAACCAAATAAGAAAAACAGCCCCAAAACCACGATAAAAGTATATAGACGCAAAGACACATAGGCTCACACACACCGGAATCATATAAAAACCCCAAATTGGATGTCATAAAATATGCATGCAAAGGACCTATAATATAGGTAATAATGCCCTAACTTTCCAGTGTGAGACAAAGAAGTTTCAATGATACCATTATGTTCATTTTGTTTTGGCCATCTACTGCTAGACAAGAGGCTTATCCTTAATTTTTAAATATATTTCACTAGTCCCTATAGCCAAACAATTCAAATTCATGCTTCTTCAAGCAATGGTGAATAATTACAAATGAAGCAGTATCTGTAGATTTACTATAAATTTCTTTAACAGTCTTTCCTTAATGTCCTTTATACACAAGTCAGGTCTCTACATGAATTAACACTCAAATAAGTAAAGATATTAAATATTTTAAAGATGTTAGCATTTCAGGAAAATAGAAGAAATGCAAAGTATAGCAGGATCATTATTCTTTAAAGATCAGATTGAGTTTCTCAATTCCTTCAAACTATCCAAGAATTATTAAAAGATTATTATACAGACAAGTCTTCAATAAATATTAGCTGCTTGCCCTACTGAAAGTGAACATTATTTCTGTTACTGGTAACTAGCCACTGTAGCATAAAATGATAACATATTGTTCTGGTCTATTGAAAGTCAGATTTATCTTTTACAAGAATGTCGTGATTTGTCTAAGCTAACTATGGCAACTACAGGCCTCCTCCTCTTGCAACTGTCTTTAGAAATAGCATACAGCCTGTTATGGTAGACAACACACATCTTAACATTGCCTCAGAGATTTCATAGGAGATTCTCCTACCTGATGAAGTGTATAGATTCATTTTATCTGCTCACACTGCTCAGCAAAGGTGTGTTCAGTAGCTACATCATTTCTGGCCTTTCTGTGAGTGCATATTTGCCAGCATAGAAAATGGGAAACTGGGTGAAGCAAATGGTTCAGCATCATCCAGTCCATCGAGGCTCTAGATAAGCAAAGAACAAGGAGGGACAATTTTGTTATCTATGTGACCTAAGACATCCATGTTCTCTTGGCCTTAGGCACAACAGTTCACAGCTCTCAGGCATTCAGACTCAGACAGTGGCTCACTCCATATTTCTATCCCATGGTAACTGTTCCTCATTCTTTCTTAGGGCCAAAGGATTCCCAGTTTCAGCTTGTAGTAAGCAGTCACAAGATTTCTGCCTCTGTTATACCATGAGGCAATGTCCATAGTTAATTCCTTTTGTTTGTAGTGATATTTAGATACCCTGCTGGTTCTTTTTTGTAGAGAAACTACACATGTAGGCAGGTTAATCACAGGAGCTAGCCTTTTGTTTCCCCCAATCCCTGAACACATTTAGTGACCTGTGACTTCTGTAAATGTACAGTCATCTCACAAATATGCAACATCAGCAACAAGCTACACTGACCTGATCAAGAGGGTAAAATGTTTAATGTAATGAAGAAGAAAAGTGGAAACATCAAAACAAAACAAAACAAAAACTACCAGTTTGCCTCCCCAGAGGTGTTCAGTCATCTTCACACATACAGTCTGATACATCACCAAAATATTATACTTAAACAGAATGCTCATGGAACATAAAGCATATGAATATTTTTTGCAGATGTTTTTTATTTGAATTAGAAACAAGGTTATTTTACATGACAATCCCAGTTCCCTCCCCCTCCTCCCCTACCAACCCCCCCCAACTAGAACCCTACTTATCACATATCATTTCTGCTCCCCGGGGAGGGTGAGGCCTTTCATAGGGGGTCATCAGTGTCTATCATATCCTTTGGGATAGGGCCTAGGCCCACCCCCATGTTTCTTGGCTCAGGGACTATCCCTCTATTTGGAAAGGGCTCCCAAAGTCCACACCAATGCTAAGGATAAGTACTGAACTACTACAGGAGGTCCCGTAGATTTTCGAGGTGTCCTCTCTGAAACCCACGTTCCTGGGATCTGGATCAGTCCCATGCTGGTATCCCAGCTATCAGTTTGGGGACCAAGAGCTCCCCCTTGTTCAGGTCAGCTGTTTCTGTGGGTTTCACCAGCCTGGTCTGGACCCCTTTGCTCATCACTCACCCTTCTCTGCAGCTGGGTTCGAGTTCAGTTCAGTGATTAGTTGTGAATGTCTGCTTCTACTTCCACCAGCTGCTGAATGAAGGCTATAGGATTGCATATAAGTCACTCATCAATCTCATTATCAGGGGAGACCATTTAATGTAGCCTCTCCTCTGTTGCTGGTGTCATCTTTGCAGATCTCCAGACATTTCCCTAATTCTTGATTTCTCTGCGAACCTAAAATGTCTCCCTCTATTATGGTATCTCCTTTCTTGTTTTCTTCTATCCTTCCCCCAACTCAACCTTTCTACTCCCTCATGTCCTCCTTACCCCTCCTCTTCTCCCCTTCTCATTCTCCTAGCTCCCTCCCCCTCCTCCTGTGCTACCAAAAGCATATGAATATTAAGTATAGAAAACAACTATGGAGAATCTTATAATTAATCAAAGCAAAGGGTCCAATTATTATGTGATTTCTTTCATTTTGAGGTCTATATAGAAGGGAATTCATTCATTTTATAAGGTTTATAACTAAAACCTGATGACTCATATATCTAAATTAAAAATTTTTAAATTAACATAGGATATAATAGTCTTCATTCAAAAATATATTAAATCCAATCATTTGGAAATTGGCAGTTGAATCATTAAATTTCTACTAATTACTCAACTAGTTTATTATATACTGGTGCAAAAAATCCTTTAGGCCATAAGTCATTAATTAAAAATTTTTAAATTAGTAACAAAGCTCTAATTAAATTATTTATTTTTGGAAAACAAGATTATGATTAAAAACTGCCTCAAGGATTCGTCATTACTCCTGTTACACATTAATGTAATTTCATAATTAGTAATAAAGTACTTATAATTATATGAAGGCTTTAAGTTCAGAAAAATCACATTGCTTTCATGCTAACAATTATTTTCTCATATTTATAATGAGTATTATTCACAGTAAAAACCACTGTGAGGGTGATTTTCCTTCTACTAGATGTTTTCTAACCAGCTCTCTGAGCCTCTGCCTGGATCCTGTACCAAACACAATGGATCCATTATCAATTGTTGTGCTTGCCTGAATTCCCAGCAATCCTAGGCCACTCTGGGCCATCTTGAGAGCAGCGTGCATTTCACAGATGGTGAATCTCACAGAGCCTTCCTCTCCTTAGCATATTCCATGTGGTGGCACAAAGTTTAATCCCAGCATGGTAAGGCCAGCATAGAGGAGTAATACAGTCAGAAAACAGCTTATGTACACCTACAACCACACCCACAAGCCCTCACACACTCAGGAGAGGTGGGGGGAGGGAAGCAGGGAGGGAGGGAGGGAGAGAGAGAGAGGACAGACAGACAGACAGGCAGACAGAGACAGGGAAGTACTCAAGTTGCTTTTCATTGACCTATTACACATAAAACATAATTCAGAGGCAGAAAAGTTTTCGCTGCCACTTTTCTCCTTAATCCTCCTCTGCATTCAGCGCTATAACTATCATCCAACAATGAACTAAAGATGTCCCTAAGTGTATGTCTATTAAAGCAGGTTTTCTAATCCAAAATTTTATTAAACTTGACATAACCACATTTTTGGTTTCAGGGTACCTGGTGTGAAATAGCATCTAATTGTAGAGAAATCTGCATTCCTTTGCTGGAAATGTATCCTTCTGAATATTTTTATAGCTTTTAGACATAAATTATTAGTTTTAATTTGTATATATACTTTCATCAGGATATTTATTCATATTATTTGACAAATTTATCTCTTTATTAACATAATTTGTTATAGAAAATTCCCTTTACTGTTAATATTTAAGTTTTTTCAATGTTGATAATTGTATGTTTATATGCTTGACAGTATATACTCTGATGGTATCATTTACAACTGTTATTTTTGTTTAATTTTAGTTTTTTTCTTTCAAAGGTAACTTTTCCTCCCAGAATTATTATTTTGTTACATAAGGTATGAGCATTGCTAGCCTATGATTTTAGTATATTCTCTCTCTCTCTCTCTCTCTCTCTCTCTCTCTCTGTGTGTGTGGTGTGTGTGTGTGTGTGTGTGTGGTTTTTTGAGACAGGGTTTCTCTGTGTAGCTTTGGAGCCTATCCTGGCACTCACTCTGGAGACCAGGCTGGCCTCGAACTCACAGATATCTGCCTGCTTCTGCCGCCCAAGTGCTGGGATTAAAGGCGTGTGCCACCAACACCCAGCCAAGTATATTCTCTTTTTTACATTTCTAATTTTCACATTATTTTACATTCCTTCCTCATACTATTTCTGTTGTAAACAAAATTTGCACAAAATTTTGGGACAATTTCTCCAAAAAGCATTACTATCTACTTTTTTTCCATTGTAGCAGTTATAAATTGTATTGTTTCTTTATATTCAACTGTTCTTATGTTTGTATCTCCTTATTTTTCTCTCTAGAACACTGATGATATCTGCCTGGAAATTTGTATGTGACTTGAAGATAGATGTTTTCATTTTTTCCTTTGGTAACCTAGTTTTAATTTATTTCTTTTGCTTGCCTTATTGCACTGACTGAAATTTCGCACAATATTCTAGCAACAGTCATGAGAGTAGACAGCATTCCTTTTCTTACTGGTCAAAGGAGAAAAGACTCATTACTTACCTTTCAATATAAACCCAGCCAGAGTTGCTCTGTAAGTGGCATCATGGGCTTAAGAATGTTTTAATGTATTCCTGTATTATCTGATAGCAGCTTTAGACAGATGATGAATTCTAAATATTGTTCTTTATTGTTAAGTTATATCATGTATTTTTCTTCAGTATGTTAGTGTGATGGAGCACACACATTGATTTTTGAATATTGCATTATATTCTGTACCTAAAATATATACTAATTATTAGTTTTATGAAATTCTCTCTTTTGCCTTATATTTACATGTATATAAACCAGAGTCTCATGCATCCATGACTAGATAACAATGACACAGAACTTCAGAACTTTCTTTCCCCATATCCCAAGTAGTGGTATAATAGGCCTGTACCACCATGAATAAATCATATGGGGTTGATAGTTGAACACAGGGCTTTATGTGTTATATAGTCAAGAAGTCTAACCAATGGGCTCCAAACCAAAAGATATTTCATACCGTTTAGAAGAATTTTTACCCATATTTGTAAGAGATCCTCTTATGTCTGTATTGGTAACATATAACATCACAGTAAAATTTGATGTTATCATAAATTTCGTATTTTGAAATTATTTCTGAATTCTTTTTTTTCTTTCTCCAGATTTTTTATTTGAATTAGAAACAAGATTGTTTTACATGACAATCCTAGTTCCCTTCTCCCTCTGGTCCTCCCCTACCACCTGTTCCCAACTAAAACCCTACCTATCACATATCCATTCTGCTACCCAGGGAGGGTGACGCCTTCCATAGGGGTCATCAGTGTCTATCATATCCTTTGAGATAGGGCCTAGGCCCACCCCCATGTGTCTTGGCTCAGGGAGTATTCCTCTATCTATTCCTCTAATGGGCTCCCAAAGTCCACACCTATGCTAGGGATAAGTACTGAACAACTACAGGAGGTCCTGTAGATTTCCAAGGTTTCCTCACTGAAATCCATCCATGTCCCTGGGGTCTGGATCAGTCCCATGCTGTTATCCCAGCTATCAGTCTGGGGAGCAAGAGTTCCCCGATGTTCAGGTCAGCTGTTTATGTAGGTTTCACCAGCCTGGTCTGGACCCCTTGGCTCTTCACTTGTCTGCATCTGGATTCTAGTTCAGTTTGATGATTATTTTTGTGTGTCTGCTTCTAATTCCACCAGCTGCTGGATGGGGGCTACCAGGTGGCATATAAGTCAGTCAACAATCTCATTATCAGGAGAGGGCATTTGAGGTAGCCTCTCCTCTGTTGCTTAGATTGTTAGCTGGTGTCACCTTTGTGTATCTCCAGATATTCCCCTAGTGCCTGAATTCTCTGTAAATCTAAAATGTCTCCCTCTATTATGATATCTCCATTCTTGTTATCGTGTATTCTTCCCCTGACTGAAACTTTCTGCTCCCTCATGTCCTCTGCATCCCTCTTCTTCTCCCCTTCTCATTCTCCTAACTCCCTCCCCCCTTTTCATGTGCTCTCAATCAGCAGATATTGAACCTCTCCCCTTCTCCAGGGGATCATGTATGTCTCTCTTAGGGACCTCCTTGTTTATTAGCTTCTCTGGTATTGTGGATTGTAGGCTGGTAATCCTTTACTCTATGTCTAAAATCTGCATATGAGTGAGTACATACCATGTTTGTCTTTTTGTGATTGGGTTACCTTGCTCAGAATGGTTTCTTCTAGTTCCATCCATTTTCCTGCAAATTTCAAGATTCCATTGTTTTTTGTTTTTTGTTTTTTGTTTTTTTTCTTTTTTCTGCTGAGTAGTACTCCATTGTGTAAATGCACCATCTATTCTCTATCCATTCTTCGGTTGAGGTGCATCTAGGCTGATTACAGTTTCTGGCTGTTACAAATAGTGCTTCAGTGAACATCGTTGAACAGATGTGCTTGTTTCTTGAATGTGCTTCATTTGGGTATATGCCTAAGAGTAGAATTGCTGGATCTTATGTAGATTCATTTCCATTTTCATGAGGAGTTGCCATACTGATTTCCACAGTGGTTGTACAAGTTGGCACTCCCACCAGCAGTGGAAAAATGTTCCCCTTTCTCCACATCCTCTCCAGCATAAACTGTCATGGTGTTTTTGATTTTGGCCATTCTGACAGGAGTAAGATGGTATCTAAGAGTTGTTTTGATTTGCATTTCCCTGATGGCTAAGGATGTTGAAAGCTTTCTTATGTGTTTTTCAGCCATTTTAGATTCCTCTATTGAGAACTGTCTATTTAATTCTGTACCTCACTTTTAATTGGATTGTTTGGTGTTTTGGAGACTACCTTCTTGAGTTCTTTGTATATTTTGGAGATCAGCCCTCTGTCAGATATGGGATTGGTGAATATCTTTTCCCAGTCTGTGGGCTGCCATTTTGTCTTGCTGACTGTGTCCTTTGCCTTACAGAAGCTTCTTCTCAGTTTCATGAGGTCCCATTTATTAATTGTTGATCTCAGTGTCTGTGCTACTGGTGTTATGTTCAGGAAGTGGTCTCCTGTACCAATTAATTCTAGTGTATTTCCCACTTTATCTTCTAATAGGTTCAGTGTGGTTGGGTTTATGTTGAGGTCTTCGATCCATTTTGACTTAAGTTATGTACATGGTGATAGGCTTGGGTCTATCTCGAGTCTTCTAAATGTCTGCATCCAGTTTTGCCAGCACCTTTTGTTGAAGATATTCTCTTTGTTCCATCGTATAAATTTGCATTGTTTGTCAAAAATCAGGTGTTCATAGGTATGTGGTTTAATATCAGGGTTTTCAACTCTATTCCATTGGTCTACCTGTCTATTTTTGTGTCAATACCAAGCTGTTTTCAGGACTATAGCTCTGTAATAGAGCTTGAAGTCAGGGATGATGATGCCTCCAGAAGTTCCTTTATTGTACAGGGCTATTTTGGCTATCCTGGGTCTTTTGTTTCTCCATAGAGAGTTGAGAATTGTTTTTTCAATGTCTGTGGACAATTGTGTTGGGATTTTGACAGGGATTGCATTGAATCTGTAGATTGCTTTTGGTGCTTTCTATTCTCAAGGTTTGTGGAGTTCATGTCTAAATTTAGAGTGAAGAAGAGCTAACACTGTTTCCTGCCGGATTAGTGAAGCATATAATTCTTGCTATGCCATACTGTGTCATTCATTGTTTCAATTGCAACAAAGCATTCCTTTTCATAATAGGGACTTAAGGATATGTTCTTTTCTTCTGACCCTTTTATTATGAATTTAAAGACCTATCTCAATGCCAGTGTACTTGGAATGAACCTTTGAGGCGTTGGTGATGCATGCCTTTAATCCCAGCACTTGGGAGGCAGAGGCAGGCAGATATCTGTGAGTTTGAGTCCAGCCTGGATTCCAGAGTGAGTGCCCGGATAGGCTCCAAAGCTACACAGAGAAATCCTGTCTCACCCCCCCCCAAAAAAAAGAGAATGAATATTTGAAACACAGTAGGTTCTCAAACTTTGGAACGAAAATTTTGTAAAATATTTTTAAGTTATTAATAAAAATAAGTCACATATTTTTCCTTATGAGTAAGGATTGTGTGTAATCATTAACATTATCTTGTGGTGCACAGCATTGGAATAATCTGCAATGAAAATCAGAAGTGAGGAGGGCTACTGACATTGTAGTCACAGTAATCAGAGGGCCACTAAAAGACAATGTGTAAACAAAAATTCTGAGAACATTAAAATGTATCCCCATGTAGTTTTTGGAAAAAATAATGAAATTTCAGAAGATAATATTCTGAAATATAATTGTAGAGTCCAAGAGAGCAACACTCTAAATTGGTGTTGGAAAATATTGTTTCCATTAACCATACATTTTCCTAACATGGGTATAATCACTTTTGCTTGGTTAAGTTTCACATCATGACTGCATAGTTTAAAACTGTTTCTCTTAGTTATACCATTACTACCTAAATATACAAGTAGTAACTAAGTAAATAGCAATCACATTACACAATAGTAGAATTTTCTTCATTTTATTACTTTTTATTTCTTTTCATAATTATTTTCCTGATATTTAAACATATAACTTTGTGTATAAACATACACAAATATAGAAAGTATTTGCTCATTTAAATAACACCAGATTCAAATTTTTCTCAAAGAAACTCTCAAAGATTAATTGCTGCATTTGTTTAT
Organism: Cricetulus griseus; assembly: GCF_003668045.3. Lineage (NCBI taxonomy): Eukaryota > Metazoa > Chordata > Mammalia > Rodentia > Cricetidae > Cricetulus > Cricetulus griseus. Next base: position 124,966,947 of record NC_048597.1, read on the forward strand.
CATTCCACAACTAAACATTTGCATTGCTATAAATTTTGTTGGGTAACCTTTCCTAAAATTTCCCAGAATGTTCCCTTTCTTAGTCACTTAATTTTAAATAAAAAATAACTGAAGAAACAACATGATATAGGTGAAAAGGAGAGAATACCTCAGCATGGAGGATGGTGTTTGCAAATAGGAGGTCATTTATGAATGTAAATGGTAGATGATATTTGTGCATATGTGTGTGTAACAAGGTTCTTTCTGCCATCTGTTCCCAAGGCCACTTCAGCCCCAGTGAACACACAGACTATATTATTTTTAAAACATGTTAACTAATGACTAGGACTTATTATTGGCTACCTCTGTCTTAATTACTAACCCATTTCTATTAATCTAAGTATTTCCATGTGGTCATATCTTACTGGAGAAGGGTCTAGATCTGCTACTTCTTTGGTGGCCTACATTGCAATTCCATCTGCCTATGTTTTCTGGAATTCTCCTCATCTCCTAGCCCTGTCTATACATTCTGCCTGGCCAATCAGCCAATCAGGGTTTTATTCATCAACCAATTAGAAACATATATATAGAAAGACATCTCCCTTGGTGTGTGTGTGTGTGTGTGTGTGTGTACATTCATATATTTATTGATTTGCGCTGATAGTTGATTAGTGAAAGTTTGGATTTTGTCATTGTTTATGATTGGTGTGCATGTTAGTGCTTCATAGAAAATACATTTTTACATTTTTGCTCAATATTCTTTGCTTGCTCAGTCATGTTTACATGATAATTTTAAGAAAATGTGGAGGTGTGTGTTGGGTGAGGTAGTTCACATAGCTGACGCATGAAGCATAGATACATGTTCTATTATACTTAATGATTGTCTTAGTGTTTTATTGCTGTGAAAAGACATGATCAAAGCAACTATTACAAATGAAAACATTTAATTAGAGTGGCTCACTTACAGTTTCAGAGGTATAGTCCATTATCATCATGTGGGGGGCATGGAGGCATACAAGCAGAGGTGGTGCTTGAGTAATGGTTGAGATTCCTGTATCTTATAGGCAACAGGAAGTTGACCGAAATACTGAGTGTATCCTGAGCATAGGAAACCTCAAAGACCACCCTCACAGTGACACACTTCCTCCTGCAAGGTCATACATTCTACAACAAATCCACAAATTGTAGTAGTGTCACTCTTTATGAGATTATGGCGGGGGAAGCAAATTACATGTAAACTTAGTAGTACATTCCACTCCCTGGCCCCATAAGCTTGTAATAATACCAAAATGCAAAATGCAATTAGTCCAACTTCAAAAGTCTCTATAGTCATCATCTCAGCAATGTGAAAAGTTCAAAGTCTCTTCTGAGATTCATGCAATCTCTTAACTGTAATACCTTTTAAAATAAAAATTTAAAAAAGCACATGTTTACAACATATAATGGCACAGTATATATAGTACCGTTATAAAACATAGATAAGGAAGCATAGTGAGGAAATACTGGTCCAAAGAAAACCTGAAAACCAGCTGGGCAAACTCCAAACTCTGTATCTCCATGTCTGATTTCAAATCATTCTTCAGATCTCCAACTCCCTTTAGCTTTGTTGACTGCAACTTGTTATGAAAAGCAAGTTATTTTTAACTTTGTGAAGCTGTGTTATATTTGTTTGATTAAATAAAATTAACCCGAGGCCAGAAGGTTGAGTAAGCAACTAGCCAACAGAAAATAGCAGGGAGGAACTAAGTGGAGCTAGCATATTTTAGCAGGCTTTTACCTCAGCCTTTGAATCGTTACTTCTATAGAAATTTAAATGAAGTTTCCTTTAGCAGTCATAATAGAGGAGAAAGAGTGCCTGCTGGAACAGAATTCCCTCCTAGCTGCAGCCATTGCAGCATATCACTGCTGGAAGCTGCTGAGTTACATTGCAGGTTGGGAAAACAATTGCTTAAGGTGCAGCCACTGTATTGAAAGCATAAAACAGCAAAATACTTCTCTCTCTTGGACTAGTTCTTCTTCCTGTTAGCAGCTCTCCTCAACAGGTATCCCATGACTCTGGCATCCCTAACATCTTGGGATCTGCCTATGTTTTTGTTGGTGTAGTTATCTTCATTGGTTTGGAGTTTTCCTTCCAGGACTTTCAGTAGGGATGGATTAGTGGATATGTATTTTTTCAATCTGGTTTTGTCATGGAATATCTTGTTTTCTCCATCTATGGTGACTGAAATTTTTGCTAGGTATAGTAGTCTGGGCTGGCATCTATGGTCTCTTAGTGTTGGTATTATATCTATCCAGGACTTTCTGGCTTTCAGAGTCTCCATGGAGAAGTCAGGTTTAATTCTGATAGGTTTGCCTTTATATATTACTTGGCCTTTTTCCTTTGCTGTTTTTAATATTCTTTCTTTATTTTGTATGTTTGGTGATTAGGTTATTATATGGCAAGGGGACTTTTATTTTGGTCCACTCTATTTGGTGTTTGGTTAACTTCTTGTACTTTCATTGGCATGTCTTTCTTTAGGTTGGAAAAGTTTTCTTCCATGATTTTGTTGAATATGTTTTCTGCAACTTTGACGTTAGTTTCTTCAGATTTTTCTATATGTATTAGTCTTAGGTTTGGTCTTTTCATGGTGTCTCATATTTCCTGAATATTTTTGTTAGGGATTTGTTGGAATTAAGATTTTCTTTGGTCAATGAATCTATTTCTCCTGGTGTATCTTCAATGCCTGAGATTCCCTCTTTCATCTCTTGTATTCTATTGGTTTTGCAAGCATCCTTAGCTCCTGATCATTTATCCAGCTTTTTCATTTCCTTCATTCCCTCAGTTTGTGTTTTCTTTATTGTTTCTATTACAGTTTTCAGGTCTTGAACTGTTTGAATTGTTAATGTGTTTGATTATTTTCTTTCTCCTTTTTTGGCTTTCTTTAAGAGATTTGTTGATTTCTTGTATTTTTGGTTTGTTTTCTCTTCCATTTATTTAAGGGATTTTCTCATATCCTCTTTGAGGCCCTCTATCATTTTCAAGAAGTTGTTTTTAAGATCATTCTTTTCTGCTTCATCTGCTTGGCATATTAAGTTCTTGCTGGTGGAGAATCCCTAGACTCTGCTGGTGTTATATTGGTTTTTCTGTTGTTGAATATTTTTTATATTGTCTTCTTCCAATCCATTCTTCCAGTGGATGCAGTTGGAGTCTCTACACTGCAGGTGGGTATGGGTCCAAGGTTCTCTTCCAGTAGGTGCAATCATGTCCAATACTCTGATGGCTTTCTGCTTCCTGTGGGTAGAGGAAGGACTAGTCCCAGGAAGTTGGCAGATCCTGGATGGGCTCTTCTACGGGGACACATTCAGTGTGATCAGGCCCCAATCCTCAGGATGCTCTGAGCAGGGTACCAGTAGTCAGGCCAGAAACAGGGACAGGCTTTCCTCCTCTGTGTGTGGAGGTGTGTCTAGGATGCTGGCAGTCTCTGGATGGGCTGGCACACAGGGCTGTGTTTCCCAGTGCACAGTCCCCAGGCCTCAGGACTGGGTACCATAAGTTGGGCTGGAAATAGGCTGAACCTTACCTCCTCCTGTGGGTGGAGGTGGGACTGGCATGCTGACAGGCTCTGGATGGGGTAATCCACTGGAATAGGTTCCCATTTTCTTCTTTTTTTAAATTGATTTGTTTAATTTAGAAACAATATTATTTTACATTCCAAGCCCAGTTCCCTCTTCTTCCCTTCTTCTCATTCACCCCATATCTCTCCACCCCACCCCATATCCACTCCCCTGGGAGGGTGATGCCTTCTATGGGGAATCATCAGTCTGTCACATAATTTGTGGGAAGGCCTAAGCCATCCTCCATGCATCTGGGGTGAGAAAGTATCCCTCCATGGGAAATGGGCTCACAAAGTCCATTAGTGTGCTAGGGATAAATACTTGTTTCAATGTCAGAGATCCCATAGACTTCTCAGGCCTCCTAACTGGTACCTACATTCAGGGGGCTTGGTTCAGTCTAATAATAGTTCCCCAGTTTTATGGCTACAGTCTGTGGGTTCTCACTTGGTCAGGTCCGCTGTTAATTTGTGTTTTTCCAACACAGTCCTTTTTTATTTTAGAGGCACTCATATTTACATATCCATCCATCCATCCTTCCATGCTCTCCCCAACCCCCCAATCTATCCTTCTCCTTTCCAGGGATAGTGAGGCCCTACATGGGGGACCATCAATGTCTATCATATCATTTGGGGCAAAGCCTAGGCCCTCCTTGATACATCTGGGCAGCAATAGTATCCCTCTATATGGAATTGGCTCCCAAAGTCTGTTTGTGCTCTAGGGACAAACACTGGCTCTTCTGTTAGAGGTCCCATAGACTGTCTCAGCCTCCTAGCTGGCACCCACATTAGGAGGGATTGGTTCAGTCCAATGCTGGTTCCCCACCTTTATGATTAGAGTGTCTGTGTTCTCACTAGGTCAGAAATCCACTGTTTCTGTGGGTTTCTCCAGCAAAGTCTTGACCCATTTGCTCATGCCTCCTCCCTGTCTGCAACTGGATTCCTGGAGTTTGGCTCAATGCTTAGGTGTGTATGTCTGCTTATGTTTCGATCTGCTACTGGATGAAGGTTCTAGGATGGCATATAAGGTAGTCATCAATCTCATTATAGGGGAAGGACATTTAAGGTAGCCCCCTCCCACTATTGCTTAGATTCTTATTTGGGGTCATCGTTGTAGATCTCTAGCTATTTTCCTTGTGCCAGATTTGTTTTTAAACCTATAATCACTCCCTCTAATAAGGTATCTCTTTTCTTACTCTCCTCTATTCTTCCTCTGACTCAGTCTTCCTGGTCCCTCATGTCTCCCCACATGTCTTTTTACTCCCCTTGTCTTTTTACTCCCTCCCCCTCCATTTGGATTGTGTTGTTCTGCTTCCTTCCCCATTGTTCTGCTTCCTTCCTCATTAAAGCCATGTTCTCTCTCACTGATTTTGTCACTACTGCCTTTGCAGAGAAATGATTTCTCATTGATATACCTCCATTAATAAAATGTTGGGAGAGGATTTTATTAAGGTTTGTAAGAAAGACAATTCATATCTCCCATTGAAATTTGGAATAGATATTGCATGTGAAGGTAATTCCTCTGCTTCATTTGTCTACTTTTTATCTGAATGTTATATTTTCAAGGAATTTTTTATTTTCCCAACCATGAAAGATGGTTATTTACTGAATATCTTTTTAAAAAGAAGTTTTAAGTAAGAATAACTTCAATTTCTTTAAAGATATCAGTGATATATTTCACTGTAGAACATATTAGTTTTTCTTTAAACATGATAGTGGCATATTAAGTTTATGTCTTTCAAAATAGAAAAGACAAACTAGATTCTTCCCATACTGAAGTGAATCTTTCACTTTTCACCATACAATGTAGATATGTAGTATATGATATTTTTATTCTTCTCTCATACAACACATCATCACTACAGCTATAATGAAATGTACTACTATCATTTAAAAACACCTGAAAAATTCTCAAAGACCCCCTTCTACTTAAGTCAGTAAGTTGTGCCCAAGCATTATTAATAGTTAATATTTTTCAGCAAACATATTACATAATTTAGATAATGAACACCTAATACCTCATAGCTTTGTTTTGTTAAAAATAAAGTGAAAAACTACCAGGGAGAGATAAGGGAAAGAAAAATGGATAATAGACCAGATATAAAATCAGAGGATTAAAATTTGGTGGAGAAAAGGACCATGAAGAGTAGTGATGTGATAGAGTTTGTGATGTTGAATGAAAGACAAAACCGGATATGGTTTAATTATTTATGGATAGTAAATTATGTAATTATAGCACTTACTTTATAAGGTCACTTGAGAAAATAGTGAAAGTATTTTCTAAAGTACTGTGAACAGATAAATACTCATCTGCATTCAATAGGATGAAGCAGGTAGGACTGCTTCAAATTCAGTCAGAGTGAATAAAGCATAGTAGATTCATTGATGCACAGTCATGCTTGTGTAGCAGATCCTGGCTGTTATTCCAGGGTCTTCACAATCATAAGAATAGGTTGGCACCTCCAGGAACAATGGAGAGAGATACTCACACTTCAGCAATGGCTGATTCTTTACTTACATAAGCATAGAAACAGAAAACAGTGTAGTGATTGGCAGATTTTTCTAGAAGCTGTGAGAGAGGTTCTTTGCTTAGCATAATGTCTCTTCTCTGTTCTTGAAAGACAAATTCATCAAACAACCCAACAAGCAACTAATTATCTAACCAACCAAGTAGCTAACCAACAAACCAACTCCTCACCAAACAGACCTACTAACTAACTAAGCAATGAAATAAACAAACAACAAACAAACGTTCATAATAGGATTTGAGTTTACTATCACAGAATGGGGTATCATTAATTTTGAAAAATAATATAATTTTAGTTTTTTCCTAACTATTGTTCACTCAATGCACAATATTTTTCTGAAGCATACTTTACATAATTATGGATAATCTTCCTGCAAAATAAATTCTTTTCTTATAATTTATTTTCCATAATTATAATTCTGAGTATTATATAAAATTTTCTCAGGAAATATAGGGTTCAGATGAATTATTGAAGCAACAATTAAAGCCATAGGTCTCAGAAAAGAAACACATTTTAAGGTCTGAGAAGGAACAAGTGAGTCACCTAGTTTCCTAATTATCTATTATGCACTGCTTTGACAATTCCAGTAAAATAGCCCCAGAGAAGAACTCTATATATGGATGAAATTCATTACTTGGGAAACATTGACAGCTCTCAAAACAATTGATTTATTGCCTTTTACTAATCATGATGGTATGGATGATGCATATGTGTGCAGAAACAGTACAAATAGGAGAATATGCATCTAAACTGTATGGGGGATTTAAGGAAATTTAGGAGAGTTGAAGACTGTTAAGCAGTGATCTTGTCTGAATTTTTCCTAATATGATAGACTCTGACATAGAGTGGATTGCATTTAATACATAATAAAGGGATGAATAAGACATATCTGTTCATTTAAGAAACAGGAGATATGACCTGTACAAGGGGAACACTTGGTTCCCAGACTGATAGCTGAGAAACCAGCATGGGACTTATCCAGACCCCATGAATATGGTGTCAGTGAGGAGACCTCAGAAATCTATGGGGCCTTTTGTAGTAGCTCAATACTTATCCCTAGCATAGGAATGGACTTTGGGAGCCATTCCACATAGAGGGATACTCCCTGAGCCTAGACAAAGGAGATGGGCCTAGGCCTTAATCCCAAAAGGCAGACTCTGAAAACCCCTTATGGAAGGACTCACCCTCCCTTGGGAGCAGAAAGGGGTATGGGATAGGTAGTGTGTTAGTTTGGGGGGGCAGGGGAGGAGGGAAGGCAGAGAGAAATGGGATTGACATGTAAAATAATCTTGTTTCTAATTTAAATAAAAATGGAGAAAAAGAAAAAAAAAGAAGCTTTTTTTAGGACCAAAACTTAATTGTTTTCAACAGTTACATCATTAAAACCTGTGATATTTTCTTAAGAAAATAAAAAGTAAGAAACAGGAGATATACGTTAAACTACTGATTGTTTTCTAGATAACAGGGAACATAGCTAACTAAATTCATGCAATTCCAGTTTCTGTGAGTATCATAGTGACTTGGTGGAGAACATGAGATTAAGTAAAACACACTATTCTGTAAATCACTGGATGCAACATTTTCTTCTACTCAGAAGTGAAAATCATTAATTCTTTTATCCTGTAAGTTACTTTTTATATGTATGATAAATAGATATTTGAAATGGGCTTTTACAAATGTGGGTCAAATCTTTCAACACACACACACACACACACACACACACACACACACACACACAGAGAGAGAGAGAGAGGAGAGAGAGAGAGGAGAGAGAGAGAGAGAGAGAGAGAGAGAGAGATTGAGAAGGAGAATATCCTTCTTGGCTTCCCTAGTCTTTACCTTATAACTAACTCTTAGGCTGTTCACTTTCTCATGGACTCCCTACCCTTTTCTGTATGCATCTGCATAAGAGCTATCCAAGCTTCTTTTTCAGCCCCCTGTTCAGGCTCACTGGGTTACTTCATAGGGTGAAAAGTGTACAAACACTTGTGATAGTTCCAGAAGTCCCCAGTGACATTATACTGCCAGGTAAGTTACTGAATAGTTTGTTTTGCTGGAATAAAAAACAATGAGTTTTGTAACAATCACAAGTCCTTAAAACATCTCATTCCCAGTGCTAGTTTTCATGCATTACTATTTTAATTAAGCTCATTGTTTGATAATTTCATACATGTATAAAATGCATTCTGGTTACTATCTAGCCCCACCCATTTTTACTTCCTTCTTATCTCAATCAAGGCCCCATCACCACATGTCTTCCCCATATTCATGTCTTCTTTTATTTTGCCAAGGACTAGTTGTGACCACTGGTGCAGAGCTATTCACCAGAGTTGGGCAAGCTCACTATGGGAAAGCTACTGTGGAACCCACTAAGTTTACCAAAGGTGAGTTGTGACCTGTGGTGTGGAGTTACCCACTGGATTTGGGCAGGATCACTGTGGGAAGGCAACTGTACAGCCTATCCTGAGCTACCCATTTTCCAAAGGCTCACTGTACTTCAACCCTGCATCAGGTTGACTCTTTTCAAGGATTTTGGATACCCTAATCTTTGAATTTTTCAAATTCTACAGCAAAATCAGATAACAGTAAAGTTTTTGCATTTGTTCCTAAAGACTTATTGATAAGAGTTAATGTTTTGAGACAAGTGAATCATGAATATTCCCAAGGGACATCTAGAGTTTGTGAATTTGTGAAATTCTTCTTGGGCAGCTAGTCTGTCATGTATTCTTCAGGATGTATAACAACATTTCCTTTTCCTCAAGCATCTTTTATGAAAGTAATTTTAGTTTAATGTTAGAGTAACTGTTACAGTATTCAGTTAATCTTACATAACTACAATTTTTCATAGTCCATAACTATAAGAATCATAAGTTGATTTTATGTTTGTAATGACCCACCTAAATGATGTAATTTTATCTGTTTGAAAATAGGATATTATGAATTTTAAGGAGAAATATTAGTTATATTTATCTTTCTACCTTTAAAGTACCTTTTCTACCTTTAGAGATTTCTTAAGCATTGGTTTACTTTGTGTGTGTGTGTGTATGTGTGTTTCTCTCTCTCTCTCTCTCTGTGTGTGTGTGCATGTGTGTGTGTGTGTGTGTGTGTGTGTGTGTGTGTGTGTGTGTGTGTATGTTAAAAAGGAACAGACATGTGCTGAAGAGTGTGTATGTAAGCATAAGTAAACTTTGAGAAGTTTGTTCTTTCCTTCCATCATGCTGGTCATGGTGATGAAAATCAGGTTATCAAAGTTAGTCATGACTACATTTACCTGGTGAGCCATCTGTCTTATGCCTTTGCTTATCATTGATGCCTTTTTAATTTGGGTGTAGAACAATGTGGAAGATAGACTAGGCAAAACAGACACAACAGTGCATTTGAGAATGAAGACTTTCTTGTCAGCATTTCCATATCAAATCAACATACAGAGGAACACTTCTCAAATTTTGGAGATCTATGTTTAAATATAACAAAGGATTATTTTTTCACAGTCCCAGAAAAAATGTATACCTAGTATCCATTTAGTTTGCTATATGTGATAGGGAAATTTTTATAATATCTTATTTTATACTATGTAAATGTTTCTGTACTTATTCACCACTGTCCTTATAGACTACTGATAAATTTCTGAAGCATACAACAGAGTCAAACATTGGACATCTGAGAGAACAACATATGTGTCAGCAAGTAATGAATGCTAAAGCCTCAGAGAGGAGTAAGGCATGGCTGGCTTGTCCCAGTGTGATGGCTTTCACACTGTTTGAAGCTTTAGAGAACTTAAGAATGAGTGCTAGCTGAAGCGTCACCTCAGTAGGTGGGCTTAGGAAATTTCATAAGACCTTGCCAAAGGAGGCTATGAGGGAGAAAGTAGTAGATGGGAAGTGAGCAGATGGCACTTCTTAGGATGGCAACAGGCCCTGGAGGGCAAGTGAGTATAACCACAAAGGCTTCAAGACAATACTGTGGAGAAGGAGCTTTTGTAAGTAGTGGAGTGGGGAAAACAGTTTCAGAGTTACTGGATTTGACATTTCATTAAGCTCCTACCTACCCTCTACTTACTAGGCTCTAGTAGGACCACAAAAATAACCAAATAAATTAAATATGCACCTATTCATATATGTACCAAACAAAATTAAATTCTTTATGACATTTTTGAATAAAACAGTTTGAACAAATTTTAAACTCACTGATCTTTTTTAAAATATTTTGAGGAATAGATAGATTTATTTCTTCATTTTGCAAACAGTCATTGCATATGAATTGATTAGTTAGAAAACTCTGGTCAGTAGATTGTTTCACTTTCTAAATAGCCGATATATCTACCCTGTTGCATCACTTTATACAGAATGAGTTGACTCATTCATTCATTTCAGCTCTTGAGTAAGATTTTCCAAAAGTTCAGCAGAGGCCATTAGATTCCCTAAAATATTTCCTAAGAGGCTAGAGCTCATGAATTAGATTCTCTATGCAGAGAACTCTGTAGTTAACAAGAGATGGAGCAGTCAAAGATATCTGTCAAGGGGAATTGCTTCTTACTGATCTTATTCTAAGCAGACATACAGGTTAGTTCACTTTCTCACTCAGGCTGGAGCATCCCACCAATCATATGGTTCCAAATTCCTTAGCATATAAGTATACTTAGTCAAGCTGCACAAAGTCAGTTGAAGGGAACACAGATGCAATCCTTGCTGGTTGTTGGGACTGTACAACTAAGTCCTGAGATTCTGATTGAATATATCATCTCAAATGTGCTTGCGTTCAGAGATAGAAACAATTCTTCCCAGCATGGCCATTGGAGGCTCAGTTCTGTGCATGCACCTGTGATTGTTGGGGGAAGTGCCACAATTTGTCTTATGTAAGCTGCCTTCTTTCATTCTGAAGCATCTATTGGGGAAACTTCATTGATTTTTTGGGGGTGGGGGTAAGGGTTTGTGGTATAAGCTGATTTTCCTTTTGCATCTCCCATTTAGCCAGAGAAACTGGTTCACTCCTGGAGAAGACTAATTCTCCTGCTTTTCGAATTCCTTATTTGCCTGAAGTTCTTTCCCTATGAGTGGAAACCTGTGGTAATTTTCCTTGCACATTAGTATGTAAATTGGTGCTGTTCTTGTTGAAGTCTTATTTAGGGAGCCATATTATTATGATATTATAGGTGAGATTCCCTGTCATTTCTCACAGAAGCAAACTCACTGAATACTTTTGCCTTTTTAAAAAATTTAAATTAGAAACAAGCTTCTTTTTAATGTTGATCCCAGTTCCCTCTCCCTCCCCTCCTCTGCTGTCCCTCACCAAAACCCTATCCCATCCCCTTTCTGCTTTCCATGGAGGTTGAGGCCTTCCATGGGGGATCTACAGAGTCTGTCATATTATTTGGAGCAGGGCCTAGACCCTCCCACATGTGTCTAGGCTGAGAGAGTATCCCTCTATGTGGATTGGGCTCCCAAAGTCCATTTGTGTACTAGAGATAAATACTGATCTACTACCAGTGGCCCCATAGATTGTCTAGACATCCAAAGTGACTTCCTCGTTCATGGGGTCTTGAACAGTCATATGCTTGTTTCCCAGCTATCAGTCTGGGGTCAATGAGCAACCACTTGTTCAGGTCAGCTGTTTCTGTGGTTTTTCTCCAGCCTGGTCCTGACCACTTTGCTCATTATTGAATTTTTTTTTTTTTTTTTTTTTTTTTTTGTATTTTGAGACAGGGTTTCTCTGTGGCTTTGGAGGCTATCCTGGAACTCTCTCTATAGACCAGGATGGACTGAATTCACAGAGATCCACCTGCCTCTGCCTCCAGAGGTTAGGGATTAAAGGCTTGTGCCACTGATGCCTGGCCTCCTCACTGAACACTTTTAACCTGCACTTTTAAATCAATATCTAATTTTTTAAAATTCTTTAATTACTACTCATATTTACACATCAATCCCCCCATTCTCTTGCCCTCCCATTCTCCCATGTTCCCCACCAACCCCCCAACCCCCCCAACTCCTCCCCAGGGATGGTGAGGCCCTCCACGGGGGACTGTCAAAGTCCATTATATCATTTGGTCCAGGCCCTCCTTGCTGTACCTGGGCTGCAATAGTATCCCTCCATAGGGAATGGGCTCCCAAAGTCCATTTGTGCTCTAGCAATAAACACTGCCTCCACTCTCTCATAGACTGTCTTGGCCTCCTAGCTGGCACCCACATTCAGAGGGCTTGGTTTGGTCCAATGTTGTTTCCCAGCCTTATGACTAGGGTTTCTAAGCTATCAGTAGGTCAGGTCAACTGTTTCTGTGGGTTTCTCCAGTCCTGTCTTGGCTCCTTTGCTCATCCCTCCTCCCTCTCCACAACTGGATTCCAGTAATATGGTTCAGTGCTTAGCTGTGTATGCCTGTTCCTGCTTCAAACAGTTACTGAATGAAAGCTCTAGGAATGGTAACCAAGGTAGATACCAGTCTCATTACAGGGGAATGGCATCAATGGCATCCTCCCCACCACTGCCTGGATTCTTAGTTGGGTTCATCCCTGTGAATCCCCTAATATTTTCCCTGTGCAAGACCTCTCTCTAAACCTGTACTGTGTCTCTCTCTATCAAGGTATCTCCTTTCTTGCCCTCCTCTATTCCTCCCCTGTCTCAGTCCACTTGTTCTCCTTCCCCTCCCCTTCTACTTTTAAGATCCATTCTTAGAGCTTCATGAAACTTCTTTGCCTCCCTTGAATAATTTTTTGAAACTGCTCACTTTTTTCCCAATTTGAAAGCCTGCTTTCTGTATTTATATATGTGTTTTTAGAATATTCATTCTCTCTGAGTTTTTTCTTCTTTCCTTGTCTTTAAATCTATCACCATGCACAAAACTTAAGTGCAAAGGATCAAAGATATCATCATAAATCCAGCCACACTGAATCTTCTAGAAGAGACAGTGGGAGATACCCTTGAATGAATTGGCACAGGAGACCACTTCCTGAACATAACCCCAGTTGCACAGACATTGAGACCTTCAATCAATAAATGGGACATACTGAAACTGAGAAGCTTTTGTAAGGCAAAGGACACTGTCAGTAAGACAAAACGCCAGCCCACAGAATGGGAAAAGATCTTCACCAACCCCACATCTGACAGAGGGCTGATCTCCAAAATACACAATGAACTCAAGAAGCTAGACACCAAAACACCAAACAATGAAATTAAAAAGTAGGGTGCAGAACTAAATAATGAATTCTCTATAGAGGAATCTAAAATGGCTGAAAGACACATAAAAATGTGCTCAAAATCCTTGGCCATCAGAGAAATGTAACTCAAAACAACTCTGAGATATCACTCACACCTGTCAGAATGGCTAAAATCAAAAATACCAATGACAATCTATGCTGGAGAGGATGTGGAGAAAAAGGAACCCTGCTCCATTGCTGGTGGGAGTACAAACTTGTAAGACCATTCTGGAAATCAGTATGGCGGCTGCTCAGAAAAATGGGAATCAGTCTACCTCAAGATCCATCAATCTCTTGAGCATATACCCAAATAATGCATGTTCATACAAGGACATATGTTCAACCATGCTCATAGCAGCATTGTTTGTAATAGCCAGAACCTGGAAGCAACCTAGATGCCCCTCAACTGAAGAAAGAATAGTGAAAATGTGGTACATTTATACAATGGAGTATTACTCAGCAGAAAAAAAAGCAATGAAATCTTGAAATTCACAGGCAAATGGATGGAACTAGAAGAAACCATCCTGAGTGAGGTAACCCAGTCACAAAAAGTCAAACATGGTATGTACTCACTCATATATGAACTTTAGACTTATAGCAAAGTATTACCAGCCTACAATCCTCTTCACCAAAGAAACTAGGAAACATGAACGACTCTAAGGGATAAATGCATCTACCCCAGGAATGGGAATGGGCAGGAACTCCTGAGCTAATTGGGAGCAGGAGAGTAGGGGAACGGGAGCTGCCATAATGAGAGCAGGAGAAGAGGAGAGGAGAGGAGAGGAGAGGAGGAAATGGAGGAGCAGAAATATTGAGTTGGGGGAAGAATAGAGGAGAGCAGGATGAGAGATATCATATTATAGGAAGCCATTATAGGTCCAAGGAGAGATCTGACACTAGGGAGATTTCCAGAGAGCTACAAGGATGACACTAACTGTCAGTCCAGGCAATGGTGGGGAGGATAACATAAATGCCCTTCCCCTAAAATGAGATTGATGACTGGTTTTTATGCCATCCTAGGGCTCTCATCCAGTGGCTGATGGAAGCAGAGGCAGACATCCACAGATATACACTGAGCTGAAATCTGGATCTTAGTTGCAGAGAGGAAGGAATGAAGATTGAAAGGGTGGGTACCAGGCTGAAGAAACCCACAGAAACAGCTGGCATGAACAAGGGGGAACACATCGACCCCAGATGCTGTCTGGGAGGCCAGTACAGGACTTATTCAGACCCCTGAACATGGATGGATGTCAGTGAGGAGGCCTCTGGACACTAGGAGGCCCCTGGTAGTGGATTAGAATTTTTCTCTGGAGTAAGAAGGGAATTTGCAAGCCCATCTCATGTGAAGGGATGCACTCTTGCCCTGGACACATGGGGAAGGGCCTAGGCCCAGCCCAGGATGATGTGGTGGACTTTGTGGAGCCCCCATTGATGGCCCTACCCTGCCTGGAGAATGGAGAGTGGATGGGGAGGGGAGTAGGTCGGGAGTTGAGGGACGGAGAAGGAGAAGGGATTGACATGTGAAACAAGCTTGTTCCCAATTTGAACTAATAAAAAAATTATAAAAAATAAAATAAAATAAATAAGCTTTCTTAATAGTGGCTATTTAATGAAAGGGATGATTTAAATTTAATATTACCTCTATTTTTTTGCAAAACTTAATTTCATGAATAGGATTTCTCTGTGCCTGTGTTGTGCATGAAATCAATTTAAGATAATCTGAAGGGGTATAGATGTGGATCTGTTGATAGAATGCTTAGTTAGGATACCTGAACCCAGGGCTGAGTCCTGAGCATGATGGTGCAAGTTGTATTTCTTGACCAAGAATTCAAGATCATCTTCAGCTACATACTGACTTCCAGGCCAACTTGGGGTACACAATATCATGTCTCAAAATAAGTAAATAGAAATTAATTAAGAAAAGGAAATGAAACAAAAATATTTATTCCATAATGTATGATGCACTTCTCATATATTAGATATATAATTCATCTGAAAACATTTTATGGTATGAATTATAAGACAAATGTAATATGATATACAATGTGCTGAACATATATATGATATACAAGAAAATGGTATATTTTAGAATGTCATTTTAAATTTTGAATCATCAGTTTTCTTTTTTATTTGGGGGGGAGGTTTTCGAGACAAGGTTTCTCTGTGTAGCTTTGGAGTCTATCCTGGCACTCGCTCTGGAAACCAGGCTGGCCTTGAACTCACAGAGATCCACCTGCCTCTGCCTTCCGAGTGCTGGGATTAAAGGTGTGTGCCACCAACACCCGGCTAGAATCATCATTTTTCTTTGGTGCAACAGCAATATACCATGTCCAGGAATACAAATCCAACCTAATTTGTAATGAGTTAGCTCTACTTCAAGACTTCAGCTGCCAACTTTGGACTTTTCAAGTTCTACAATTCTCTTAAATCATACACAAAATTAGAAAAATGTGTGTGATTACAGAGTCCAGTTTATATAGGAAATATGTTAAAGTCAGGCAAAGGATGGTAAAAGGAGGAAGAGTGTGGAATAATAACTTGTGCAATTACTGGTGATCATTTGTTCCAGAGAGCATGGATACTGTTATTCCCACAACGCCTTTTCTTGATGAAATACACATGAAACATTGTGCTAACTACAGGTGACCAGCTCCTAAAAGCTCAAGTTATTGACTTCACTTCTTTGGAGGTTGAAGCTCGCTTTCTTTGTCTCAAATTCTCTATCTTCTATCAGATAACTAGATTTAAACAGGGTGATACTTGAAATGCCCAGATAAAGAAATGGAAGACTCATATACAGTATGCTATTACAAGGACTTACGGCTGGATTTCTAAGTTTTATCATGATCCCCATGGTATGGAAATTGCCCTCAACCAGTAGGAAGCAGTTTGGAATGAACGACAGCCAAATTCCCAAATATTGTTTATGAATGTTTATTTTGTTCAAATGGGGTTGGTTATAAATGGTAATGATCACAGTCAATTTCTTTTTTAAAGGAAAAATGGGTGAATAGGATATGGAGGTAAATACTTTACATTGATATGGATTTTCATTTATTGATACAAATTCAAGGTCAAATTTGTGTTATGCTTTAAGTGAAGATTATATAGTCACCTATAATACTCAAAAATTATAATTAGTTTAATTAGGTTTTCTAGATATACAGAGATGTAGTTGAGATGGACTGGTATTCTTCAAACCTTTCAAAGACCTACAGAATATATGGCATTTAAATGGTTTAGGGTTTTTCTTGACAATGAGAAACAACTGCTCCTGGCACACCAATTGAGTCAGAAAGGAGGATGGGCATAAAAAAAACTCCTTATAGTGTTTGCTTTCAACATGGCAAGATTAGCCATTTAGGCAATAAACTGCTCTTGCCTGGACTGTTTGTTGCTATATAAATTAGACATACTCGACTCATGAGAAAGTGACTGCTAAACTTAAACAAGACAGTACTAAAGGGTTCCTGTTGAAATGGAGAAGTGTGCCAGACACACTGTGGCCTATAGGCTGAAGATGGATGCCCCAACATTACAGAGGAACTTTGGGTGGCTGTCCAGGCAGCAAGATGTCTCTGTTAGTTCTAGATTTTATATATTATCCTGTGTTCTTTGATGGAATTGAAGACGGATAGTTATGGTTATAGTTTTCTTCATTTATTATAAAAGATAACTTACCCTTCTTTTTATTTAGACAAAAAAGAGGATAGGATTGGGGAGGTCCTTCTGTGTATATGATTGTCTTATTGGTTGATATAAAAAGTACTATTGGCCAATAGGAAAACGAGATAGGTGGGACTAGGTGTCAAACAGGATTCTGGGAAGGTAGGAGAAAGCACAGAATCACCATGTGAGCCCAGGAAGACAGGATGCTTCCACTGGCGTCAAGTAAGTCTTTTAAAATATATAGATTTATGATAATTAAGACTGAGCTAGCAGATGAGAAATCGTAGTCATTGGCCAAGCAATATTTGTACCTAATATAAGTCTCTGTGTGTTACTTGGGACCATATCATGGTGGCAGGCGTAACATGGGTGGCCTGGTGGAAACTATCCACATGGCAGCAGGGCTCGGGCAGCTTGGTGGAAAGAGTTATTACCACTATCTATTATGTGAGGGTGCACACTACACCTACTTAGTTATTGCAAATTCTTTAGTGCATACTCCATCACCTGACTTTGTATTCAAAATAGGTTTAGTAATGCATTGATTATATGTTGTTTAATTGCAAAAAGAAAATCAAGGCATATTGTGGCATTAAGACTGAACTATTAATTTCATGCATTTACTCATAGGTGGATTGATAACATTCAGCATCATCAAAGATTCTGTCTCTATGAGCAGTGAAGAATGTCTTAATCCACCAAGTTGAATGAATCTGCAGTAGCTGTGAAAGAAAGCACTAATCTCTAGTACTTCTTACTTCTAGCTTCTCCTCATGCTGTGCCAGCCTAATCAAAGGTTTGCTTTCAATGTAGGAGGGAGTCTTGTAGAGAGACAGTGTGCAGAGCAGAAGCTTCCATACATCAAGTGTGGGGTTAGTCACAGTCATTTCTCCAAGTCCTAAACACAAACGTGTTAGCATTTAAAGACAGCTTCAGTACCACTGAAAAAACATAAACTTGTCTAAAAATTGATTTTTCAGAATTCACAAAGCAACACAGAAGGCAAGAGAAACAATTCCTCATAAAATTAAAGTGGAACCAAATCATAAATGAGATATTTCTATTTAACTGGTTACTTGTACTTAACTCTTATTGTGTATCATTTGACTGAAATAAACTATTTCATTTTGTCATTGGTTTGTTTTCTTAAATACACTAATCTGAATATTCCTGGAAATGATTTATTTTGTGCTGCATTATCACTTTTTGGCTTATGACAGATGGGAGCTAGGGAGATGCATGTGGCTTCATGACTCTTCTTTGTTCCTTCACATACAGCCATGTTCTATACTGCTAAGCACAGCCTCAACTCCATAAATGGGGTTTCTAAATAAGATGCTTTTCTCTTCTTAGATTCATGGATCCATTTGTTACCCCTATATGACAAAAGTATTGAGAAACAGATGTAAGGAAAAAAGGAAGAAGAGACAAAAAACCAACTGGATAAGAAGAGGAGGTGGTGTTGGAGATAAGAAGATATAAGAGAAGGGGGCAGAATCATGAGAAAGAAAATTAGGAGGAGAAAGAGAAGGATGAACTGGAGGATGGTGGAAATAAAGAAGCATGAGACAATGGACTGATTAAACCCAGTCATCAGTTTGAATCTCACTTAGAAACCAAATTAGCAGTTCTCCTTGGACAAATCATGAAATTATTTTTTAATTCAAATAAAAAAGTACTTCTACCACCCTGGTGCCGGGTAACAGGTGCCAGGTATTGCAACAGGAAATAGTACTATGAAGGAGAACTTGATACCCACAGCCACTACTGCTGGAAATCATTGAACTCTTTTTTAATCAACTACTTGAACAAATTCTCTCTCTCTCTCTCTCTCTCTCTCTCTCTCTCTCTCTCTCTCTCTCTCTCTCTCTCCTTCTTTTTCTCTCTTTCCCCCCTCTCTGACACACACACACACACACACACACACACACACACACACACACACACAAACACACGATGAATTCTATTTTCATTTAGCATAATCAAATATATCACATATATTTTCTTTTCAGAATTTTCTTTTTCAAAATTTTGTTCTTGAAACAGGTAGGTAAAATTGCAGGCGGTCCATCCCCTTTAGTGATGTTGGTGAAGGAATGTAAAGCTTTTTCCTAATCTGGAGGATTATACGATGGTTGCTGTTTATTCATATAAATCATGTTTTGTCATTTAGATGAAATCACCAAGGAGGTCAGCCTATATGCATGCCCATGGAAGATCAAATTTATGTGGTGAACTGATGTACTAAGACTCTCCTGCTGTGGGTACCATTCCCTGGGTTGGGATCCTGAACTATATAAAATGAGAGTAGGCTGAAAACAAGAACTAATATTTTCTTGTTACTTGATTGTGGATGCAATATTATCTGATGATTCAAGTTCCTACTGCTTTGATATCCCCACTATGATGGACTGTGTCCTTGAATTATGAACCAAGATCAACTTTATCTTCCTTAAGCTGCTTTGGTCAGAAATTTTATCGAGGCAATAGCAAAATACAAAAAGGCAGGCATTATAGCATTTACATATTTTAAAAAATGCCTTGATTTACTTTTGATTAATTAGACTAAGAGTCCCTACACCATCATGTGCATTTCTGTAAGAAAGTAGAAAAATTAGCAGTGATGAGGATAAAGGAAATAACTATTGTCCCACTTCATACTACAGTGGTACAAATAAAGAATTTCATACCACACCAGTGGTTAAAATAATAACTGTGATATTTCAGCAGAACTAAAATCTGAAAAGAAATGATAGGTGTCAAGCAGGACTAGTACAGAGAAAGGGATTCGTACTAATGTCTCTTTGTCCTTAACAGGATGATCTAAGTGAATTGGAGGATATGCTATTATCCTCACTGAGAGAAGCACACAAACCCTTTATATGACTCAGAGAAGAGAGAAAAAGATTGGTGGAGGTCACTGGAGTGCAGGTTTGGTTCTGCCATGCAGTCAGATGATATAGATGCCCAGAGGAAGTGCCATATGCTCCAGGAAAATGTATATATACTTTATTTTAAACTTTCCAAGTTCTTGGAATTTTATTTCTCAACCTAACCTAGAAGTCACCAGAAAAATGTGGAATATTTACTGTGTGTATTTTGTGTGTATATGTATGTGCAGGCCTATGTGTATCATTATGCTTATATGGAAGTCAAAGTACAATTTGCGAGAGTTGCTTCTCTCCTTCCAGCATGCAAAGTCCTTCGGGTCTACCTCAACTTATCAAGCTTAGCAGCAAGCACTGCCTATCCATAGCCTTGGCTACTAGACCATTTTGTGTTTACTGAATGAAATGCAGTGATTTGACTATCAATTCCATTGTTAGGTTATAAAAGTCTGTGATGCCCCATTTTGGGGATTTCATTAAGTCTTTTTATCATTCTAAATGACAGAATTAATATCATTGCTAGTATTTACAAGAGCACAACCCAAGACAATGAAGTATCTTACTTCATTAATTAAATTTTGATCCATATTTATGAGGATCATTTGTGAGGCTAGTTATCTACAATTAATATGTAAAGCCACATAAAATACAGGAAGACATTCAGAGAATCTTGACTTTCAAAGAATGAATATATAAGTATTTATTTTTTTTTAATTTTAACTGTTTAGTATTGATTATATTTCATCAACAATCAATTAATAACACCAATATTTGTAACTGGAAATAGGATATGCCATAATTGGGAGCAAAAGTGGAGGAATTATATTTGGAATTCTTTGAGAACAGATTAAACACTAACATGCAAGCAAGCAAACACCACAAAAATCAACAAAACATTTAAAATTCAAAAAAAATTAGTTTAAGTATTGAAGGAAACGTTTCTGGAAATTGCTGAACAGGAGATCTTTGTTATCTGGCAGAAAATAGTTCTCATAATCTATTAGTGGCTATGTAGAAAGTATAAAATATATTGAATAATTCTGGAAACCCAGATAAAGAGAATTTAAATACAGAATTGTCACCTGCTATCCTCTTTAAGTTGTAGAGCAAATTGAAGAAGATAATGGGTAAACTATAATGAAAGAATATTGGGAAGTGTTAAATACTAGAAGGTCAGTGCATATTTTGAATCTGTCTAGTCTCTTCAGAAGGCAGAAGATGTTTAAATTATGGAAGGAAATATTTGTGAGTAAAGATCAAATGGAGTTTATTGTAGGAGTAATATACTCCATGGGTAAAGACTGGAGGGTGGCTATAAAACCTTTTATTAACTCCTCAGAAAGGTCAAAGTGCTTTTCTATGAGAGCCTTCCAGGAAGACAAAAACCCTTCCAAAGAAATTAAATGTGTACCTCTCAGGTCCTCTCAATCAAAGAACAGCAATTCCATTGAACTTAAGTACTTGGGTAATCTCCGCAGAGGAGACTTTTAAGGAACAAATATTTGGTTGTATTTTCTATCGAGTGTTGTAAAAGTGATTTCGATTGTAATCAAAATTGTGCATGAGTTCAGCTGAAAGTACTGATATCTTGGAGACAACCAGATACCATCTCCAAGCTGTCTGGAAACTACTAAGTTATCAACAATGTATTATTTTTTTCAAAGAAAAGAAAAGGTCAGAAGCCAGGGGAGAGAACATGCAGTTAGATGCAGGAGAGCCATTCAGAGAATTCATAATTTCCAGGTCAGATTGTTTTTCAGGGAGGGAAGTCAAGGAGCTTTATATTCTTTCTACAGAGTTTTGAAGTTGTTTTTAGAATTGTTAATTACCATGGCTTCTCTCTGTTATAGATAGATATCATTGAGCTTGTCTTGGTTAATTTTGAAGTGAATGTCATATGATCCCAAGGTATTTTCAAGCCCCTAAACTCAATGTGCAAACTTTATATTCTGTGATTCTGCAGGACTTAATACAGGCTCCATTAAGAAGTGCTGGATACCAGTTTTATTCTAGAGTTTCATGATCATTCAAATATTCCCATTTGATGATTACTGAATTTAGTCTTTTACTAAGATATTAATAATATTTTACCTTAAAAGGTAGGGAATCATGACATTTATGGGAAAATTTTGTTAATTTTGCTTTAATCTTGAAAAAATCTCCCTTAAATATCTTTAATTTATAACATTGTGGTAATTATTGCTTAATAAATCTTGCACTGTTTAAACTGCATGAGTAAAACCCGTTTTCTGGCAGAAAACTTAGCAATTGCAATGCAGTTTAAAAGTGCAGTCTATTTTCATTTCTGGTTTTCTAAGGCCTGTCTGAAAGATACAACACTTTCTCATTGTCTTGGCATTGTTTTAAAGACATTGAAGTCTGAAATACTATTGCATGTGGGGCATGTATAATTATGTTGTATGCTTATTGGTTTCAATGTTTTCTGTGCTAAGAGATGGCAAGACAGCTTAGTGAATAAAGGAAACTGCTTCGGAACCTGATCACTGGAAGTTGATACTTGGGACACAAATAATGGAAGAAGAGAATCTATTTCCACGAATAGTCCTCTGACTTCTACATATATATGTTGTGGCTCCCATGCCCAAACATAAACACACAATATAAAGAAAATACAGAGAGAGAGGAGAGAGCTTTGTACACATAGGCCAGAGGAGGGGCATCAGATCACCTGGAACTAGAGTTGCAGGCAATTGTGAGCTGCCTTAGCCATCAGGAGAATGCAAATCAAAACAACACTGAGATACCATCTTTCTCCTGTCAGAATGGCTAAGATCAAAAACACCAATGATAACTTTTGTTGGAGAGGATGTGGGAAAAGTGGAACACTCCTCCACTGCTGGTGGAAGTGCAAACTTGTATAGCCACTTTGGAAACCAGTATGGCTACTCCTCAGGAAAATGGGAATCAGTCTACCACAAGATCCAGCAATTCCACTCTTAGGCATGTACCCCAAAGAAGCACACTCATACAACAAGGACATATGTTCAACCATGTTCATAGCAGCATTATTTGCAGTAGCCAGAACCTGGAAGCAACCTAGATGCCCCTAAACTGAAGAATGGATGCAGAAAATGTGATATATTTACCCAATGAAGTACTACTCAGCAAAACAAAACAAAACAAAACAAAAAGAAAAACAATGAAAATTTGAAATTTGCAGGCAAATGAATGGAACTAGAAGAAACCATTCTGAGGAAGATAACCAAATCACAAAAAGACAAAATTGTGTGTACTCACTCATATATGGATTTTACAATAGAGCAAAGGATTAGCAGCCTACAATCCACACCACTAGAGAATTTAGGCAACAAAGAGGATGCTAAGAGAGAAAAACATGACCCCCTGTAGAAGGGGAAAGGGACAAGAGCTCCTGAGTGAATTGGAAAGATGGGGGAAGAGGAAAAGGAGCTAGGAGAATGAGAAGGAAGAACAGGAGTGCTGAGTACTACATAAGGGGGCAGGAAGTTTGTGTATGGGGAAGAATAGAGGAGAGCAAAAATAAGAGATACCATCAGAGAGGAAACCAGTATAGGGTTAATGAGAAATCAAGAACTAGGGAAATGTCCAAAGATCTACAAGGATGACACAAACTAACCATATAAGTAACAGTGGAGAGGCTACCTAAAATGCCCTCTTCTAATAGTGAGATTGATGACTAATTCATATGCCGTCATATAGCCTTCATCCAGTCGCTGATGGAAGTAGAAGCAGATACCCACAGCTAAACACTGAACTGAACTGGAATCCAGTTGCAGAGAAGAAGAAGTGATGAGCAAAGGGGTCAAGACCAGGCTGGTGAAACCCACAGAAACAGCTGACCTGAACAGGGGGAGCTCTTGGCCCCCATACTGATCACTGGGAAATTAGCATGGAACTGATCCAGACTCCATGAATATGGAGGTCAGTGTAGAGGCCTTGGAAATTTATGCGGCTTCTTGTAGTAGATCAGTACTTATCCCTAGCATAGGAATGGACTTTGGGAGCCCCTTTCACATGGAGAGATACTCTCTCTGCCTAGACACATTTGGGAGGGCCTAGGCCCTATTTCAAAGACATTACAGTCTCTGAAGACTCCCCCATGGAAGACCTCACTCTCCCTGGGGAGCAGAATTGTTATGGGATAGGTAGGGTGTTATTGGGGTCAGGAGAGGAGGTGAGAGAGATGGAATTGTGATTGACATGTAAAACAATCTTGTTTCTAATATAAATAAAATATGGAGAAAAAACTATAAAAATTGAGTAAATCTTCAGAGATTCAATGTTTTGTTCTTACTGCAATAACACAATTTAGTCAGAAGTACACAGTATGTTTGAGGTACAATGGGAATATATCAAGTCTCATTTATTTTTCTTGAAAATTCCTGTATCTAATGAAATATATTTTAGTAGAGGAACAATATAATCACCCCTGTGACTCTCTTTTTAATTTGAGAAATCATATGATCTTGTGTCCAATCTTCTTGTTTGAAAATAATATTTATGGTTTCTGCTTTATTTCATGTTTAATTTTTTTTACGAATCTATGTTTTCTCTTATCCTATCTTACATATTTCTTTACATTTTAATTAAACAAATTTTATGGGGAAGAAAATTAATGGTATATAATCCTATCAAGTGTAGTTCACATTTTTTAATTTTCTTCACATAGACATGACTAAAATATTTGTAAGGAATACTTCTATGTAGAAGAATGAGAGAACTTTTCCAAGGTGTATCCCTTAGTCTTCATATGAATGTCTTCATTTTTTCTCTAAATAAAGGCCTCACTTTATTTTTTAGTTTTTGTTTTCCTATTATACCCTTCAATTTCTGTTTCATGGCTATATAAATACGATTGTACTTTTAAAAATTTCTGACTATAAGTTATATTTTGATGAGAGATGATAGCATTATCCATGGAGGATCTTTCTCATAGGTTATTTTTAAACCCCATATATATATATATATATATATATATATATATATATATATATATGTGTGTGTGTGTGTGTGTGTGTGTGTGTGTGTGTGTGTTAAATACTAAATGGACTGTAAGTTTGTATTTATGATTACATAATATGTAATAATGTGAATATGATGATCTTGTATGAATTTCTCAAATTATGAAAATAAATTTAAGAAAATTCCAGACCCTCATTTTCCTTACTATTTGAATTATACACAAATATTTTGATTGCTGCTCTATGTTGTGCATAATAGTCTCCTTCCTCATGGAAAAATAAAGACAGACATACCAAGTACATAAATTACCTTAAAAAGAATCCTGAAGGAACAAACACTGTCAAAAATTATTTTGAAGACTGTTTGATGCAGCATGACGGAAGTAGCAGAATGCAGCATTTCCTGAAAGGAGAAACTATGTCCTTTAAGTTGGAGGCAGAAGGCTGAAGACATTTAGCTCCCTTAAACTGTGAAGAACATCAAAGGATGCCAAAAACAAGAACCCAAGGGTATTAATGAGACCTTCCATTAACCCACAATGAATTTCTTTGTTATTAGGTATTATGTGTAAAGTGCATGTGTTAAGTTTTGGAGATGAAAGCAAGAACTAAATGTGCACATCATCAAATCCATGTTCTTTCCAAGACACCCACAGAGCACCTGTTGCTCCTAAATATGAATGCCTTACACTTGAGCTCACTAAAAGATATATAACAGTTACGCTGCTCTCTAAACTCCTGAATCACTGTTGGCTTTGAAAACAGCTGGAGCATTAGTTGATGGATCCTGTTGGCTTTCATAAATCCATTTATGATGTTATATTTTCACAGAGCTTTAGGTTTTGCACTGATGTTGAAAGTTCACCAATAAAACACAAGCTATATGGTTGGTGTTTCCCATATGCAGAATAAATTCTGAAAAGAAAACCAATATTTTATCTATGAATCTCAAATAACCTTTTTTGGATAACGGTGTAAGCACAGGTTCTCAGGCTTGCTTGCACATGATAAAAGTGATTTTATGAGGCTATAGTTTCTGTGTTTATATTATGAGACTACATGTTTAATTTTAAAAATAAAAAGAAATTTAAATAGCAAAGCTGTTATTTCTAAGTGTTTTGATACCTTCTCTCATCTTTCCATTCACAACCTCAATATGTAATTATATTCACATATTTTACATTTCCTGTCATGTTACCTAATAAGCACACATGACAACTCACATAAATTAAATATGTCCACATTTATTCACCTCATATCTTTTCAATCTCAATATATAGAAAAAGACAATCCTCTACAATTACCAAAACCACGTGGAATGTTGTTGAAACACTTGTGTAGAAAGCCGCATGGTTTTCTTATTTCGTAAGTTTTTCAAACTTGTAATAAATGTGTACTGTTTACCACCTAAATAATTTTACCTTGTGATTGAAAATAAATGACAAAATATGTTGGTTAATGACAGTGAGACATGGATACCAATCAGTTTGGATTTCTGTTTTTCTTTGAGATAGATGAAAGAAACTTTAGACACATTCATCGTATGCCCTGGTAAATATTAACCCACTGGTGTTGTATTGAGCTTCTCCCTTTAAAAGATTATTTCAACTTTCAGGTTCTCAAAATAGCTTCTGTAAAAACTGCATGTTGAGATTATCTTTCTTTAAGGAGAGATATGACTTTCTATTCCAAGAGCAATATACAATGGAGGCTCATTCTCTTTGTTCTAAAGAGGAAGGAGAGAAGGCAGCATTTGGGCATGCTGAAAATGAGCATCTCCTCTCCTGTAGCCATATGCTACAGGCAAGAATACTGTTCCAGGAAAATAGAGGAAAATGTACCATTATTCTCTTACTGACACTTTCAATTGCCTTAAACTGAAATATATAATAAATGAGCATGTAAATTAGCCAGGATCTTTGTCTATGGTGTGACTTTCTGATTTAACTTCCTAAATAGGGCAGGAAAAACAATCAGTGAAGATCATATTTGATACCCTGCCCCCCCCCCCCGCCAGATGACAACTTTAAGTACTGTGGAAATGGTAGAAAGAAAGTTGTGAATGGTGGAAAAGAAGGTAAGGAGCCTGGAAAACAGACATATAAAAGACAGTATTGTGGGTTTGTTTTCCTGAAGTTATTCAGGTGATGACTTCTGATAGGAAAGTAGTATATTATGTTTCCCAGCAGTGCTTCTGAGTCACAAGAATAGAATACC
Organism: Cricetulus griseus; assembly: GCF_003668045.3. Taxonomy (NCBI): domain Eukaryota; kingdom Metazoa; phylum Chordata; class Mammalia; order Rodentia; family Cricetidae; genus Cricetulus; species Cricetulus griseus. The sequence goes on from NC_048597.1 coordinate 124,993,966, forward strand.
TTTATCTCAGATGTTATTGTTTTCAAAATCTATTGTATTAAATTAGGCTCAAGTCACCAGTGAATCACACACCATAGAAAATTTACTCTAAATCAGTTTTAATTGTATACATTCAACTTCTCAGTGTGTTTGTTAAATTAAATTGTAAATCTCATCATCTTATTGCACTAGGAGATGTTTAATTTTATTATGCTACCTTTGATTAATTAAATGTATAAATGTAGGCAGGTTTATTGTTAAGCAAATAAATATAATCATTTTGGATTTATTATTATATGAAGGAAATTTCTCCTATAGATTTTTATTAACATTGTAAAAACTATAGATAATAGCCAACAACCAGACATTCTAAAAGACATCACTAGCATATGAGCATGACATAGCTATCTTTCCCTAGCTACATATATTTTTTAAGATATAAAAAATACCCTTCATTCTAGAGGTAAGATTTTTAATCTGGAATATCAATTAAAGTCAAGTTAACAATTACACATTTAGGGAACTGGTCTCAAAGTCCTAGTGTGAACATGGATTCCCTGGTGCTTATCACTAATATTGAACAGTTGTGCTCAAAAGTGCTGCCTTTCTGTCTTTTCCCTTTTCTACCATGAACATACTTGGTATAAATAACCCATCTATGTATCAGCTTTAGAAGGGAACCTCTGAAGTCTTCTAAAGATTATATTACTCAGTTCAATTTTACCTGCAAGACAAACACAGAGTTTAATGTAAAAGCAACCTTCCTATGCTTGCCTGAATTTCTGTGGGGCAGATGTCTGTTCTGGAAGGTTCTGGAACTGCACAAATGAGACATAGCATAAGAATTATGCTTCATTTCAGAAAACAAAACTTTCTCCACAATATTCAGTGTCACATATTGAGTTTTTTCACCCAATTGGTATAAACCAAGGGATTTGTTTGAAAGGATGTATGTCACATTACAATTTTTCCTTTGAGAAAATGCAATAGTAAACATTTGTTAGACAGGCTATTTGCCTTTTCATGTCCATTGAGTTTAGTTTGAAAAGAACACCTTGAATCTATATTTAAGCAGAATTTTAATTAGCAAATAAACCTTGGCATATCTTTGTCTGTGCTGAGTATTCTGAGTCTTTTTTCTCAGGTGATAGTCAGTATTAATTTTATCATTAGCATTCCTATGTTTTACACATTTTGAAGTCAAAGACATGATATTCTTGTTGGCCTTTGCCATTTTATATTAATTCTCTGTTACCAATATTGGGAGCTTAGGTAGACATTCAGAAGTGTACAGCATCGACTGTCTAACCAAATTCCAAAATAAACTGTGTTAAACAGTGCAGTTTCTAATAGATCACAGCATCCTTAGCTAGTGTACCTTTTCAACAAGGAAAAGGTTAAGATACACAGTCTTGCCTCTGATTAAATTTTAACAGTAAATTATTAAGACATTGTCCTCACAAATGTTGCCGTGTTCAGTACAACATTAACTGTCCAGTTCAATAGTAGCAATGAGGCAATGTTTCCAGCACTAACCAAATGCAACCATAGTGAGGTAAGCACTGATAGTGTACCTGAAGACTCTACAGAGCAGCTGGACCAAAAATGTCAAGGTGCAAATGTAAAGAAGAACAGGACCCTGAGGACTGGTACACAGGAAAACAATACATTAGAGATCTGTAAAGGCTTAAAAGACATGACATCAGATGTTTATTGGCCTCAAGAGCTATCACAATTATTGCATATGGCAAAGAGTCCCAACATCTAAGACCTGACTGAGATCTGTAATACAAGAAGCTGCTGCATATTGCTAACTACTATTCACTATGGCTTCTACACAATGATGTTAGAGCCCAAAGATTATAATTGCGAAGTAAATTCAGTAGTAAATTCCAGCATGATAGTAATATGGTTATCAAGAGACACAAACCTGGTTGCTAATATCTCCTACTATGTGACACTCTCAAAATATTCTTCTTCTCATGATGCTGGCAACAATTGATTTTTGTACACAAAATCACTGGGATAAGAAAGGTACCTAAACCACAGTACTTTTGGATCCACTGAACCTCATTTTGAAAGAAATTTTGATTCCAAGTTTTTTATTTGTACTTAGATTTAATACAGATTATAGGTTTATGGACTGTAGTTGTACTGTATATACATAAAAGCTTTTCTATTTAATATTTTGATTTAATTTTTGGAAGAATATGGAGAGTGATTTTCAAGAGTTTCTTCTTTGCAACTTGAATTTTGGAGACTGAATTACCATGGTCAGGTTTTAGAGGGAAGCTCTTTCACCTGTTGAGAAATCTCTCCTTGTCTATTGCAGATAAAGGTTTTTTTCTAATTTAATTGATAGTCAACATTCTCACTTAATATTTTCAATTTATCATAATTTAAGGATTGCACCCATGAACAAACTTCATAAACGATTTCTGTAGTTACATCTTGTGATGTTGCTTTTAATTAGAGTCTGCATTATCCCAGGAGAATGAAGCAGATGAGAATGGTTACAAAGAACTGGAGTATATAAATAACTCTGGTGACTGGAGTGTGCTTGTTAGAGGTCAAATGTTCGTCTCACTATTCTGAATCCAAGGAGGAGAAATGACAGCAATGTGATTAGTAAGAAACTTGATAAAATAACAAGCCTGGATTCTTTAGAATGTAAAGGTTATGGAAGACAAAGATAGCCTACAAAGAAAATGTGTCAGATTGAGGAATGCTGAATTGAGATGGCAACTTGCTGCAATGTGGGATTCTAAAACAGAGTGCAGACAGTCAGCATATAGTTGCTGTATTATATTGTTAAATAGTAACTTTACAATTTTTTGTTTTGTTTTGTTTTGTTTTGTTTTTTGAGACAGGATTTCTCTGTGTAGCTTTGGAGCCTACCCTGGCACTCGCTCTGGACACCAGGCTGGCCTTGAACTCACAGAGATCCATCTGCCTCTGCCTCCCAAATGCTGGGATTAAAGGCTTGTGCCACCAATGCCTGGCTACAATTTCTAAATTTACAAATTGTAAATATATTGTAATTTCATTCAACTTCATCATGTAACATAGATTATATAATGGTACAGTATCCATTGTGAACATTGTATATTTGTATATACATTATTCATTAAAAATATGTTAGGTTACATAGGTTACTGTACTTGTAACAAAAGAACATATCTATAATGGATTCTCACAAAACAAATGTAGCACAGTAGAAATGTAGAAATGGGCAGAGTGTAAGCCAATAACAGAACCAAGAAGCATCTCATCCATGACTATGCTGCTTATGGATTTTTTTCAATATTCCCACTCTATTTTTAGAGCCAATCACCACACTGCAATTAAAGCATAGAAGACTTTGAAACCAACAATCATTCATCCATATTGTCAACATCTCAAACACTTTTATGGGGCTCCAACTTTGTCCAGCTCTGTTCATTAATGGCAGTACCACAATACAAGACAGATTCCAACTTTAAACACCTTTTTGCAACTTTTGAGCTAATCTTCACTGAATCATTAGTAAATATCAATTTTGACACATTCTATCATGGTAACATATGTGGTCTCACTAGGGTCTTAACACTATGTGGAAACCTTATTGTATTTTTCACATAGTGTTTGTGTGAACTGACAAGAATCATGTCAGATTGTGTTCATATTTTGCGCATAATGTTCTTTGTCCTCTCCCCTTTTTCCTATCAAATGTGACATGGTATTTCCACATCTATCAAACACACTCCACACTCCTCAGTGGGACAACCATGAATTGAACAAACAACCAGGGCATTTGAACCACACAGTTTTTCATGATTATATGAGTGCATGTACCTGCCAAAGTCAGAAAAGCACCTTTTAATTTCGTGAATTACCTTGTCATGCTAGAGTTAGAAAATTATTTGTTCTAATAATAAAGATCATAATAGTGAAAAGGAAAAAATTTTTTACAAGTGCTCAGGAGCACCTAGTGTTAGTTCTGGGAACTGAATTTGTGTCCTCTGCAAGAACAGAAAGTGTTCTTAATCACTGAGATTTCTCTCCAACCTCAAAAGAGTCAAGTTCTGAAATACACTACCACCTGTTTAAACATGAAAGCTGAAGTTAAAGTGAAACAGATGCAAAAGGACAGAGCATGCTTGCTGTGCATAGTAATCACCTAGAAGGTATGAAATCACAGACACAGAAAGTAGAATAGAGGCTACAAGTGACTTGGAAGAGAGAGAACTTACAGATAGTGTTTAATGAGTACAAAGATTCTGTTTGAAATGATAAAAAATGTCATATATTATTACTAAGCATTGTTCATACAGTTAATGCCACTGAATTAAGCCTTCGAAATGGTTACAATGGAAAATGTATGCTATGTTGATTTTACCACCAAGAAAGCAATTCACATTTACTAATGCATGTGTTCTGGGGCATATTAAGCAAATGTTTTTAACTTCACCACTCTGCCCTATTAAGGAAAAATGACAGTTCTTATCTTGGAGTGCTTTAGGAGGTAATAAATTAATTGCATAATCCATCTAGTCTGTCACACATGGTTGTATAGAACATGGCATCCTTGTAATGTAATATCCACAGCAGTAAAAAAAAAAAGTAAGATTCAGTGAGACAATTGGTCTTCAGACAGTCATGTTCCTACCATAGTATTTTCAATGTCTATTGTGCAACAGGACTAGCTCCTTCCTCCAATGCATTTATTTGAAAGAGAAAATGTGTTTATGAAATTTGGAATGTTATAATCATTTATTAGACATTGATAGTGAATTTGTCTCATTAAGATGTGAAATTTCTTGAATGAAATATATTTTCTAGCTGGCAAGAAGCTAGCATGGTTTTGAGGGTTTCCCCATTGAAGCCTATTTAGGCTTCTTTTTTTCTTGAATACTCACCCAACTGTAACTTCCCCCAAGGACTTTTACTTCTTATTTTGGACTGATATTTAAATTATTTCAGAATTTTTGTATTTATCATGTTGTGCCTGTGTTTTAAAAAGGAGAAAGGCCTTCCCCAATGTGTATCAACACCGTTCCTACAGAATTCCTTCATAACATTATTCATCTAGAAACACTGCTAATTTGAGGACAATGCAGATTTCCTTTATTACTTTTAGATTGCTCTAATAATACTTCTTGAACATGGAAATCTTGAAATACCACTTCTGGAGAGAGCTCAGCAGTTACTTGAGTGTATTTGCTACTCTTTCAGAGGACCTGAGTTTTTAGCTCCCAGAACCCATGTGTGGGGGCAAAATTCTCTAGAACTCCTGTAGTGGGGATCTGAGGCCCTCTTCTGTCCTCCATTGGTACTGCATTCATTTGGAACTCAGATACAGAATAACAAACAAAAGAAAAACAAATAAGCATTGAAAAATAAAAATATATATATATGACTAAAATTGGAAGGTGGCATGATGGGCAAGTCTCGTGGTGTTTATTCTTAGAGAGTGAATAGATCCTGGGAGATCAGAGCTGAAAAATGAGATAGACCAAAGTCTCATGCAGCAGCCAACTTTATTCAGAGCATCAGACAATTTATACAAAGGGTTAAGAAGAATCTGATGAGTAAAATGTATAACCACAAGGAAAAGCCGCAGGTGGCAAGAAAATGTTTTCCTTTCCATGAGGGCATATAAATAAATAATAATAGCCAGTTGTAATGAATAATGTAGTATCCTATAATGAAGCAAATTATAATATTAGAACAGTGAAATCCTTGTCTGTAATATGCTGCCATCAAGAATAGATATTCAAACAATGGCCAGTACAATTAGTAACATTATTACATTGACCAGAAAAATACAGAGAAATGTCTAAACAGAGAACGATATGATGAGTAGTTCCTGTGTCCTTTAGAATGTAAGCCCATATTTGCCCTCTAATAGAAACACAAATTTTAAAATATCATATGCATAGTGGAAGTGATTCAAAGCCCAAGGAAAATTAAAACCCTGTCTCTTCTCCAGAGAGATTAATGGGTCTAATATTGTCCCAAAGTCTAGTCACAAACACGGAGTTCTTAGTAAAATCACTTCTTCCTTGGTGCACAGGACCTTAGCCTGGTTCCAGAAGGGAAGACTTGACTTCTGATGATATGGGCATAGTCACTATGTCCTTTTTCCATTTAGTTGGAGGTTTGTTATGTTTCTGGTGACTTCCACTGTCTCCTCACCCTCTACCATGGTCCTTGGCGCATTTGGGCTTAGGGAGCCAAAGGAGAATCTGTATGTTTTTCAGTAGATCCATCTGAAATGACAGATGTATACCCCTTCCCAATTTTCTTCTGGAGAAATAAACATAGGACAGGTAGTGTATCAGCTGCTTATTTTCTTCTGCAACGAAAACCAGGGAGGTTTGAGTGTGCATTATGTATGAGTCTATTGCTGGAAATAAGCCTGCAACATAAGAAAAATCTGAAATAATATTTTAGGTCTTATGAATTAACTGAAGTAGATGAAACAAAGTAGGCAGTTCTACCAGTTGGGCCGAGGAAAAGAAAATATTAGTAAATTGATGAATATCTGGATCATGAATCCCTCCTACAGCCTCAGGTGAAACATCAGTGAAACAAGCATCTGCCTGTGGAATAGGAGATGTTGGGACAACTTTGGTACTCATAATCCAATCCATATGAGAAAACCCCATATCTTACTAGCTAGATAATAATTTCTTAACCTTACATAGTAATCTGTGAATAAAATTTGAAAATCCTTAGAGTTCAATAATGTTCTTAAAGACTGTTAGTTTAGGGTCTTATAATACAGCAAGGAGCTGATCAATATAATTGTTGACATCAGGTCCTAATTGAAAAAGAAGGGTACGACAAGCAGTTACTATATTATTGCCTTTATGGTGTAAATAAATCATTTTCAATGGTTTATCTTTGTGTGCTATAATCCCTGTAGGAGACAATTCATTAGGGAAAAATAAGTCAGTTTAAAGGAAGTGAAGGATGCCCTTGATACACAAATGCCTCTTGTAGTCTGGATTGGAAAATGAATTTCTTTTTCCTGCCATGATCTGGCTTTCCTACATTGTAAAGTTGCTTTTTCATAGACTTTCCTAGGTCTTCATTAAAAAGTGTAGAGAATTCAAGGTTAGATTGCTTATGAAATTCCTCACGCCTTCAGGGTCATCTTCAGGCAATGAAGGATACATATCTAAATTGTCATAGTTGGTGGTGATGCTGTTTTTACTTTCAATTTTGCCTGAAAGGGAAAATAAAAATCTTGTGTTTTGCTTCTTTTATCAATTGTACAGTTTGATTACCCAGTTTGTATTCATTCAAGATATTAGGTGTCCCTTCCTCTTGACTATTTCCTATTTATCTTCCTTTAGTATTTTTTTAGCAGTCCAAACTAATGCCCAAGTGTCCCAAATAAAATATGTTTATATGCCATTTCAATAATCTTTTGGACTACCCCATATTTCTTCATCTAAAATTCCTTCTTCTGGAAATCAGGAATAATAACAATGAACAACTTGTAAGCAATCTAATAATTGTGATTTTCATACTTGTAGTCCTCCTTCCTTATAAAATTATGCACGAGCTTGACATTAAGTCAAAGCCTTCTGTGCTTTCTGTCCCATTATTATCACTAAACTTCTGTGAGACTTCCCACTTTCTTACCTTATAGCCAACATCAGCTCCCTGATTCATGGTGCCACTTGTTTACTTCTCTAGTGGTGGTGGGAATAGGGAGAGCAGAACCTAAAAATGACTCGATTAAAGTCTCATGCAATAGCCAATTTTAATCAGAGCATCAGACAATTTATACTCTGAGGATTAAGAAGAATCACCTGAGTAAAATGTACAATCACAAGGACAAGTGGCAGGTGGGAAAAACATGTTTTCCATGAAGGAATAGCAACAAATATCAATAGCCAATTGTAATAAATAATCTGAAGTAAACTTACACTTATCTGGGAGCAGCACAAAAACACTTTCCAAAAGCGATATCATGTTTTAAACAAACTGAGGCTCACAAGACTTTTGTCTTATTTTATTGGAGTTTTCTTGAATTTCTCAGAATTCTCCTCACAAGGCTCCATTCTTGGAGCATCTTCTGACAATGTGGGGAGTTGGAGAGCAATGTAGGGTGCACAGGAAAAAAAAACACATTTTCTACATGAATATAATTTCCAAAGATGACATTAAATATATTCTACAAATAGGAATGGATAAACAGATCATATCTTCTTATCAAACACACACACACTTGTAAATTGAACAGAAACCTGTAACATATTTTATAGATTTTACTTTATAATAATTACCCTATGCTGGTTTTCAATGATGACAAAAGCAAACCCATAGAGATTCTAGGAGAGAAACTGTAAATAGCTGGGCAAGATGGAGGACAGTCAATCTCAGAAGTCTGCAAGTTAATTTCTGTTAAAGCTAAAATTGCTCTAGGACTAAAATATGACAAAGTGTTTATTAAACCAAAGAAAGGAAAACTGTGTTATGTTTCTCAGCCTGTTAGATTTCCAAGGAAGGTCAGTAAGTGCTTTGTTTGCCACAGAAATAGGAGCACTTTAATGAGTCAGAACAGACATCACCTACTAACTCTAGTCCAGACAGGTTTTGATTACCTAAAACTTGTGAATCTGTATGATGCATTAGTTGGATTAACTTTTTATAATAACATTTCATAAACTTGTATTAATGTATAATATTTATGTACTTATAGTCAAGATTTAATATAAGTGATTGGAACGGACAGGGTGTTTGCACAAATTAAAATAAAAATGCCAAGCAAGTGGTGTTCTAGGTGGCTTCAGTCCCTGTGTAGACTACTGCAACTATAAAGAAGCCAAGAGGAAGGTTTCAGTTTATACCTTATCAAGAACATGTGTTTAACAATGTTTTCCTCATTTGAGAAAGCATATTTAAAAGTACTTATATCCAAAAATAATAAGTGAAGTAAGTGTTATACTATTAAGTAATTCACACCATCATTATCACATCAGTGTGTTGCATACCTGTGGGTATGTGTGTGCATCCATGTATACACACACATGCATACAAGCACACAAACACAAACTCTCTCTCTCTCAGACCAAGAATGCAAATAACACTTCAAGCTTCTACTCAGGAATGTTGAGTATTTACATAGTTAAGAGAAAGAAATGAGACACTTCCTTTTGACAAATTGTCATGAAAATTATCATTCCTACAATGTGAATTTAGGCTTTTAGTTGGTAATATGAAGATCTCTGTCACAGCTAGCTGTGACACAGCTTTTTATGCAGCACATATGACTCACTGTTCCATGTATCTCCATATCTAGAAGAATGTTGGTCAGATTTTATAGACTAACAAAAAGACAACAAACTAGCATCCTACAGAAAAACATCACTGCATGCTTTTGAGTAATCTGTGAGGCCAAGGATTTGGGATGACAGGGGCATGAAGGCAAGCACTTTGGAGGGAAATGAGCAATGGAATTCTTTATTGAGCTGATAATAGCGAGAAGCGACAGGTGCTACCGTGGTTACTCTAATCATTCATTTCAAGTATAATTTATCTCTGTATTGAGAGAGCCGAGTGAGACTATCAGCTGTCTTCAGTTGATTGAAGTGTGCTGTCAGGTATCCTGGTTTCCTCCTCTATTTCTGATTTGGAGTTTAGAGGGGGAATTGGGTTTCTGTGGCTGAAGAAAGAACTTAAAAACAGTCATGATAGCCCCAATGAGGACTTGTGTGATGAATTTATGAATGATTATTAAGGCTATGAGACATGTTTGACAACACTATCATCTGCAGTTGCTAACACCATATCAACTCCAGTGTGACAAAACATTATTATCATTGTTTTCCTATTGCTGCTGCAATTTCAACAAACTTCATAGAAAATTTGAGAGATGGATATCCACCTATTTCTTTAAATCAAAAGCAATAAGATAATTTAAAAATATTTTAAATGGTTATGAAATATTGGAGGCATTTAACAATTATCCTTGGGGTTTAATTAATTCTATATCAAAGAAGGACTCAAGGCATCCCTCTTCTAAACTACATAATGCAGTCAGGCATCCAGAAAAAAATAATTGGGAGAACACAGGACAGGATTTTATGTTGTCACAAAAAAAATCTGTCAGTATATTCATGTAGAATGAAGTTAAATGTGATTATTACTTATTTTAAATGTTTTTGGTTTAATAACTAGATACTCTTTTAATTTAAGAAGGTCTGATTAAGATCAGCTTTACCTCTGATCTCCTTGACAATGTTAAGCAATTCTGGATGAATAATATGATATAGAAACGCAAGTGAGGTTACCTAAGGTTCCCTTGAGGGCACATTTTCATTTTCAACATCGCTGGATTTGGGATCTCCAGGAGACACATATCTGCTCATCTTTGAGGGAGACTACAGAGAGATGTGAATGAGGAGATGACATGCACCCTTAATGAGACATAGCACCATCCCATTGGGCTGCAAGATCCTGGACAGAAGGAAAAGGAGACAAGGAGGCAGCCTGTTGGGGTTCAGGTCTCCCTGCTCCTTGTTCATGGCTTTAGATGTGAGGAGTCTCAGCAGCATGCTCCTACCACTATAAAGAAAGCGAAGACCATCTGTAGTCTGTAAGGTTAAGATATCTTTATTCAGATAAACACCAGCCAAACGCAAGCCAGAGCGTGCCCAGAGGCAGCAGGCTAGCGAGGCCAGAGAGAAGAGGCTCCCCACGTGAATGTGGCTCCTTAAGAATCCCCCCCACACATCCTCAACCTCCCCTGACCACGCTCTGATGGGCGTGGCCAGGCACACCTTTAGTGGCTCCTAAGAGGCGGGGCTAGAGTGTCTCCCTACACACCACCATGAGTCTGCCATCCTTTCCAATCCCAGGGCACCATATACTCTTCAACCATGAGCCAGAATAGACCTGCTTCCCTTAAATTGCTTTTGTTGGATATTTGCTTACAGCAAGAAGAATAATTAACATGGAGTCTAAGGTGGTAGGGAAATTACTTTATAGTCTGTAGGCCCTGATCAATTGTGCTAAGACCTTCTGGTTACATCTCAGTCTATTCTCACAGAATTTGGTTATATCATACATTGGCAGTCATGGTTAAGTGTTTGTAGAGTAAGATGCTACAGTTGGTGTACTTTCTATGTCAGCTAGAATGTGGGTAGTAGGTCTCTGTGGAATAATTATGATGGTAAAGCTTTTTTCCCTATTAATAAAACATGTGCCCATCCCTTTAACTTGAGTTTACACAGTTCAGTTCCTGTAACTAAGAAGGAATTGATCCTTAATTATCAGTTTTTGTTTGTTTGATTTGTTGCAGTTTCTCAATATCTTGGTGCTCAGGATTAAAAGACTCTGAGAATTCTCAGCACATGGCACATTGATGAACTGCACACCCAGCTTTCAAGATCTCATTGCAATTTGACAGATTATTGTTTTGACAGAAGATAAATGGGCAAACATTTTCAGTAGTTCTGATAAATGTATTTTGTGCTTCAAAAGGCATTTAACCTTTCTCCCCATTGTCAGATTCATCTCATCTTTGATGTCTATTAACATGGGTGGTTCTGATAATCACCTTAAAATGCCACATAATGATTTATTAGCAACCTGTTTTGTGCTATTACAATGAATTTTAAAGTAACAGAAAAATGCCTTCAAAGAGATTTTCATTTATCTAAGGGTTGCTTCCCTTTTATTACTGATTCATTTTTTTTTGTCCTGAGTTGCAGAATAGCTCAGATAAAAAATATTTCATTGTAAAACTGCTCTCTACATAGTAGATAGGGAAGCTTAGGACTTGTATATTTTGGATAGCCATGGATGTTTAAATGATTAATATACAGTAATGTATATTCTTTCTTTGAATTTTATCAGAATATCTGTGTATTTTCTCTAGTGCTTAAGTAGGTATGCTAATACATTTAATTTTTAAAAATAATAAAACACACAAATCAAAAGCTACAATGTAATGTGTGGAGATAAACAATGGGAAATATCTAAGAACACTGACAGCTTTAGCACAAAATGTACATTATTTTGACTGATGACTTTAAGGAATGTTCAAAATAATTTTCCTAGAGAGCAGATAGCTATGTAATCAGCAACTAATTAAAAGTGTAAAATTTAAGTGGTATACTATAAAATGACTTGATAGTCTTATGGAAAAATAGATGCCTAATTAAACTTAAAAATGATAAAAGTCACAATAAGCACTTAAAAATAAAACTTGTCATTCTTCTGAATTGGAAGATTGCCTTATATCTGAAGTCAGCATGAACTATATAGTGAAAACCTGTTTCAAAAATATAAATAAAATGGAAAATGTAAGAATATTAAAAGATAAGCTATAACATCAGCATTTTGGCAAGATTGAAAAGATAGACAGAGATTGATAGAATAGGATTCAACTGATAATTTAAATATTATAATCCAGAACACAGTGAATTAAGCTGTGTAAAACACCCAGGACTCCATTGCTGAGATATCAGCCAAATTCCTAGGACTATAAAGAAAAACACACTATGTGGCTTTTGCTTCCTGAATAAAAAAAGCAAAATATTGAAATCAACGCTTCGTATTTTAACGTGTGTGTGTGTGCGTGGGGGTGTATACTTGGTAGGTACATGGATGTCAAGTATACATATTGAGTTCAGAGGACAATACATGGGTGTCTGGTCTCTTTCCTCCTTCTCTGGAGCAGAACACAGATCATCAGGCTAGTATGTGGAAGTCTTCCTGCCAAGCTATGTTGCCAGTCCCAAGCATTTATATATTATTCCAGAATAATTCATTTATTCATTCTCTCTTGCATGAAGAAAGTTAATAAGAAATTATCTAGAAGAAAATCTAGTTGTTGTTATGAGGAAAACACTGAGCACAGAGAACATTAGACTGCAATAGCTTGACATAATTCATCCCATCAGTTAGCAAGTGTAGATTAGCACTTGTGTTCATTATCTCTTGTACTGGCTTGCTGATAGGGCTGAAACCATTATCACATCCACTCCATGGACAAAGTCAATACTATATCCCATAGACACATTTGATTGATGCCAGAAGAGATAGCTAAGAACACTTATTTTTATTCTGGAAGAATCAGTTATACTCTTAGCACCCATGATGGGATTATCCTCACCAACGGAATCAGATGCCCTCTTCTCATGTCTGCAGGTACCTTCTGAAATTTAGTATATACTCACACACAGCCACTCATGTATACATAAACTTAATATATATTAAATATTCACAAATTTTGGACTCAAGTCTGATGTTTTTGAAATATTCAAACCATTTTTGCTACTATTGACATTCTTAGTTCATATTCTCCTCATTTATAAAAAAAGATCTAATAGTACTTCCTACAAAATGTTTCATTCACATTTACTGTCAAATGTTATATTTTAGAACTAAAAATTTTTCTTTAAAAAAAGTGAATTCTGACAGCCTAACAAAGCTGCATCATAGTGTATTCAGAAAGCAGACCAGTATATAATCATTACATTCCCCCAAGTGTATAAGTGTGATTGGTGAGAAAGTTTATCTTTTATGGAGTTAATAAAAATTTCAGTAATAAAAATGCCAAACTTACACAGAGCCCTATCACCAATGTAACAGGAAGAGTGGAAGAAATCAGAGTGCAACTGGGAGATGGTATGGAAACAAATCACGTCCACCCATGGAAAAAGACTGATGGTTTACACTAAGTCCACGGGAGGCTAGAGGAAAGCAAATGTGGTTTGAATACTATACTTTTGATCTCAGACTTCCAGAGCTTAGAAAACAACGGAGCCAATGAAAGTAAATGTAAATGTATGTATGTATGTATGTATGTATGTATGTATGTATGTATGTATGTTCCCATAAATGTGTTAATAGATTGAATTCTTTTAGAGAAAGCCAACTAAATAATTAAATTATCCAGTATGGCTTCATGTAGTAGTTGAAAAGCAACCAGTGACTCTTAAGCCTGGGAGTGTAATCCTCAACAGAGAGACTATGAGATGGAATAATCAGTTTAGTTTCTTGCATTGAGGAATTACCAAATCATCATTTGCAAAGTAGATTCAGTGGGGAAAATGTAATAGCTAAACCTTACTGGGGGAAAATTGTAATCTAACTCTATCAAAACCTGTGATTTAAACTTAGACATGTAGATTATAGATAAATCTAGAAATCTTTTAAAAAAACACATGTTATACTCCTAAAGTTTTTGTAATAAAAGCAAAATTTTAAGACTTTCAGAAGAAGACAATAGTTGGGAGGATAAAATATTGAGCAGATTTCAGCAGTTATAGAGAACTAGAAATCACAATGAGTATCACATTGCATACACAAGGCAATATTAATTAGTGGTTATTTAAATATATGTGTATAAACACACAACACACACACACACACACACACACACACACACACACACACACACATATATATATATATATATCCTTAGTTTCATATATATATATGAAACTAAGGAAGACATGTTGGGAGGATGGGCTCGAACATTGCGAGAAGAGGCTGAGGATCTATATCATAAACATACATTGAATAAATAAATAAATACTAGCTCTGTCAAAAAATAAACATACAGTGTATTCATACAGGTCTTTCCTAAAAATTCAAATAATAAATAAAAATATGAAGAAACTGAAGTTGTTCTTGAGAACATATGAGGAGGATGAGGTGTGGCGACCAGAGAAGGCTTTAAGTTGACAGCACACAGACTTGGAATAAGAGCTGCATCCAAGAAGTGTGCAGAAATTAAAATTAAACATAGAGAGGCAGGTGGCATTGTCTGAAAATTCTAGGCTGAGGAAACAACGAGACCACACTTGGATCATGCTGATCTCCAATTTAGTTTTGATCCTGAACACTTTGATGCATCCTCTATGCCTCCCCCCACCCACCGTAGTCTTTTCCTTTAGAGAAAATGTTTAACCCCTTTCCAAATACCACTTTTCTCACCCTAGCTCCCTTCCTTTCCTGATAATTTCCTTATGTTACTCTTAAAGCTTTCTTTCTCAGCATGGTCTTCAAAGTATCCCTCCCTGCAGATACTGAAGTTTAAATATACAATGTGTATCCCCTCCCCCAGCATGATTATTAGTTTAATCTGACTTGAAATCTGTAAGACCCTGTCATATAATTTGCCTTCTTGGGATATACCTCCCCTGTGACAAACTTTTCTGCCTTAATTAATTTGTCCTATTTTTTAAGTGTATACAAATGTAAAATCTCCCAAAGCATCTTTAGATCTTTATAACCAACACAGGAGTCTAATCATATAGCAATCAACTCCACAAGAAGACGAGTACTGAATTTATTACTGTAGCACTAATAATAAAAACCCAGAGACAGATATTGGGGTTCAAGCTGAAGATCAGAAATGCAAAGCAGCCAAACCACCAGATAGCTCTTAGTTCTCTCAAGGCTGGAGCAATCCTGTCCTTAATGTGTTGGGAGACAAATTGCCAGGTTATAAAACCATGCTCCTACCTTATATACCTCTCTAGTGCTAAGATTAAAGGCATGAGCTCTGTTTCTGTTTTAGCCGGATTCACTCTCATGTAGCCCCTGGTGGCCCCGAATTCACAGATATCCAGCTGCCTCTGTCTCCTGATTCCTGGGATTAAAGTTGTGTGCCACCACTGCTGGTCTCAATGGCTGACTAGTGTATCTGGCTTTGCATTCTGATTTTCAGTAGCTTTACTAGATCATAAACAGTATATCAACATATTACTCTCTATAAAAGAAAAGTCTACATTCAATATTATTTCTTTCAATATCATTATCCAAGCAAAAATTATGTCATTCTAAGATGTCAGATCAGATAAGTAAACACAAAAGAATAAAGTGTTAGTAGATGAATCATTCTCAATGAAGACATTAGAAACTGATGCCTCTAGATAGCCATATTAAATGTGTGCAAATGAGAGGGATTGTAAAATTAATGTAAAACATGGAGTGTTTTAATAAATCCTAGTGATTTATTAAATTCACTCATGCAAATTTGTGATTTCATGGAAAGAATGAAATTTAGTTTTCAACTGAAGTGTAGTATCTTATGTGACATTAAAAGAAAACTTAATAGAATGGATTTTACTATCTGTGGAATATACAGAGAGTATTAATGAAATTCATACAAACATATGTGTGTCTCTCTGTGTGTCTGTCTCTGTGTTTGTATGTGTCTGTATGTGTGTATATGAGTGTATCTATGTGTCTGTATGTGTGTATGTGTAAGTGTGTCTGTGTGTAAACTCACAAAATAAAGGACAGACGATTATGATTAAATAACAAGATGTATAAGAAACCAATGAAGGGACTGGAGAGATGGCTCAGCAAATAAGAGGACTGGCTGTTTTTGCAGAGTTTGATTTGATTCCCAGCACAAACATGGCAGCTCACAGCTGCCTAACTCTGGTTCTAGGGGATGTGATACTTTCTTTCCACCTTCATAAGGAACCCCACAAACAGATGGTGAACAGACTCACAAGCAGGAAAAACATCCATAAAATAAAAATAAAGATTAAAAAACAGAAATGTGACAGACTATCAAAAGGTTTAACAACCACATTTTTTCTCCCACAAGAAAAATAGTCAAAACCTATCTGAAAATGGTATTTGCAGAAGCACTATTTTATGGACTTTAAAAGAAGTTTCGTAAGGTCCATGTCAGTTCAATGTGTGATATGTGATTGTATTGTCATCTCTAATCTCATTTCTAGGGATCATAATGAGTGAGGAGTTGTGGTTTGAGTGGACATGAACCACACAGGCTGCTGAAGATATCTGGGAGTTTGTGGAGTATTTATTCAGTGTAGTATTTGCTGAAGAAGTGGGTCACTTGGGATTGCCTTAAGGTAGTGAGCCCAGACAGACTCCCTGGTCTCTTTTAGCTTCTGGCTTGTACATAGAATATGACCTACAGGCCTTCCAATCCTTCCACAATGTCTTCTCTGCCATGATGGAAACCATCTTCCAAATGAAAGCCATAGTCATTCTTCCTTTCTGAATCTGCTGCCTGTCTGTCATTATGTCCAGAAAGGAGAAAAGTAACTGGTGTATATTTTAGTTAAGGATGCCCATTTTTTCTATATTTGTACTTGCATAGGCAATAACAGTCTGAAAATATGGACAATTCAAGAAATACATTGTAAGTTTTAAGCTGTGAACTATTCAAATTCTGTACAGATGTCCCCTCATTCTATCCTACCTAAATTGTGAATTGATCTTTGTCCAGTGTATTGGCTGTGTATATGCCAGCCGCCAATCAGTTACTTGGGGATCATTCCCAGTATTAGGTGTACTATTCAAGAGCACACACTGTGCTACAGAATCCCTTGCTGTGTTCAACACTTGTCCTGAAGAACAAGAGTGATGGCAGTGATATTTTGCTGTCACCATTGCTCCAACTTATTGTGTATTTCTTACTGTCTAGTTCATAATTCCTATGTTATCACAGATATATATTACTATATATATGTTACCATATGTATTTATGCAGGAAAAAATCAATATACAGGAAGCTTTGTACTGCCCATGTGTGGTTAGTGTCAACATTGTGTCTGAAGATGTAAGAAGTACTCCTGTAAATGCAAGAGCATGCTGCTTTGTCTTATCCATTTTTATTTGCAATAAATTTCACCATAGTCAGAATTATTCTGCAGATTTTGGCTATTCATCATTAATGTCTAGCAGAAAGCACTTAATAGAGTTTTTAAAAAATTAATGAATAAGCATTATGTTTCATTATGTGGTTTCTTACTTCCTTTCTTAGAATATATTGTCCTTAATGGTCAAGGCAATTTGTCTTACTAGTTATAAAATTTCTCCTCTTTAGTTGAGTACCTTAAGCATCCAGTATCTATATATCCATTCTTCAAAAATTACTTTGTTTTGATAGAATGTCAATTATTTCTTGCCCTTTGAACTAGTCTATTTTGTATCCTTAAAAGTAATTCATTGTTTTTCCCATTTGTCTAAATGGTGTTGTTTGGGAAAATGCATCTCTTAGCTGCTTCTCTAGAGCCTAAAATATTAACTTGAGCACAATAGATCTCAACCATTTCCTCTTAATGAAGTAAAGACTCCCAGAAAGGAAAATGAAGAGAAAAGTATTATAAGAATGAAATATTTCCAGATTAGTATTCAAGGGTTTAGGATTTTTCCCTATGGATTTTACAATTTCAACAATTTTCCAAAATTACCTTTAAATCTAAATAAATTAAATCACTTCTGCTCTAAAGGAGGGCTCCAAACAAAGACTCTCCACTTTCTGTCTTGAAATTATGTCCTAGAGTGTGGATTCTGTCATATACCTGGGACATGATATTACTTCTCTTTTCATAAGCCTTGTGCAATTCTTCAAATGCTCACTTTTATTTTGAATACTGTAAATCTAGCCTGGAGCGCATTCCAAGGTTTTAAAGGAAATGCTTACCAGGAAATTTGATTTTGTGTTCCCTTCCTCCATGGAAAAAAATCTATTCATTTTCCATACACACTCCTCAGTGTCTTCAGTTGAAATATTTAAATTAGTATAATTTCTAATGCTGAACCTATGTGTTTATTACTTACTTACTTATTTACTTAATATTTTCCCTAACTATGATCTTTCAATCAAAAAGTTTGCCCTTGTCAGAGATAACAATTCTATTTTAAACAACTGGCTCTGGAAATCACTGTACACATCCAAGATTTAGGATATGGTATCCTAATGTTCAAATAACTAGGATTAGATTAACTCTAATGTGCTTGGAAATGTCTACTAACAGGGCTTAATAACACCTTGTCAGCAAACAAAGCTGACTTTGCAGATGACACTGCCTCCCCATGTCCCATCTGGATCTCCATCTATCTCTTCTCATACCTTTGCATTATTTTATTTTAATAAGGATACCTTTGCATTATTTTAATAAGTGAATATCCAGGGATTAATTAGTGGGCTCTGGGAAGCAAATAAAGTATCCCGTTTCTCCTAAATATATACATAAAACAATAAAGGCTTTGGGATTCTACACATGATCTTTCTAACATATTAAGTAGAAATAGAAGCCACTTATAATTTCTCACTGATATCAATTTTGCCAAAATGTTTAGAAAATATATGAATAAATCTAACTTAATTGGCAGAACAAGAAAACTATACTCCATTTTAAAAGATTCATTTCATTTTTATTTGTATGTGTGTGTTTCCATGTAAATATGAGGATTGTGTATATAGGCCCTTGGTGTCCTGAAACTGCCTTCCAGGACTGGAGTATAGATTAGTCTAGATATCCCCATATAAGTGTGGGAGATGATAGTATATTGTGTGCTTCTGGATTCTGTCAAGTTGCCAATCAATATTCATTACTACACTATAATTTTCTGTCCAAAGCAGTTGAGGAAGAATGCCTCAGCTATGTCTGTGCCTGAGGATACCAACTTTTGAAATGTTCAGTGCTAGCTAGTGGCTGTGGTATGAACTCCTTTAGGATGTGGCAATTTTCTCAGTTGCAGGCTTTCTTAGTTCAGTGACTGTTAGTGGTGGTGTTGAGCTGGTGATTCAGATGAGCTGTTTACCTCATCTATATATACCTATGCAATGAGCATAGCAAAAGATGCCTTTCAGATATATAAAAACAGCTTACTCAGGATCCACACTATACTCATGATTGCAAATAATAACAAGAACTCAGTAACATCATTCAGTCAAGATTACCAGACATAGGTCTACAATGCCCTGATGCCCAGTAGACAGTATATAAGCAGACAGCAAAACAATGCTCTGCTCTGCACAACTTGTCACTGGGAAACAAGCATGATCCAGACCCCGTGAATGTGGGTGTCAGTGAGGAGGCCTTGGAAATCTATGGGGCCTCTTGTAGTAGATCAGTACTTAGCCCCAGCATAGGAATGGAATTTGGGACCCCATTTCACATAGAGGGACACTCCCTCAGCCTAGACACAGGGGGAGGGCTTAGACCCTATCCCAAAGATACAACAGACTCTGAAGATCCCCATGGAAGACCTCACTCTACCTGGCGAGCAGAAATGGTATGGGATAGGTAGGTTATTTGTGGGGGTAGGGGTATAGGGGATGAAGAGAGAACTGGGATTGACATGTAAAACAATCTTGTTTCTAATTTAAATAAAAAATATATAAAAAGGAAAAAAGTGAGTATGCTTCTTGTCTCCACTTATAAGTCCTCATGTAGCATCGCAGATCATGCCTAAAATGATTGGTTCTCCAACAGCTATTGGATGAATGAATTCCCCCCAAAATTACCCTGTTTTCTAAATAAGAGGGTTCTAAAGTTAATACAAAACTATTCACAATAAGGAAATTAGCAAATAAGTATTATTTCAATAGTTGTCCTAGTCCCTAAAGTGTCTTAGCTAAGTTATGAGAGGAAAGTAGCTGTGACTATATAGTCTTTAACCCCATCAAAGACCAGAAGGAAAAATGATATTGCCTGAGTAACTAGGAAGTACAAGCAAGTGACTTCCAAACATATCACATGGATAGTCATGTGTGAAGTTAATTATGGATCATATTTCCTGAGGTGGAACAGCTGTGACATTTCTCCTAGAGTTGCATGAGGAACTGAACAGCCAAGAGAATAGTAATAAGGACAGATCTTAAATTTGAAAAACTGTTGAATCAGGCCTACTCTGCCAACAAAATAAATTAGTACTTAAAATAATGAGAAGTCAAATTCCTCTATTATTTGGCAATCTAATTGACAAAATGAAGAGTTTAAGAGGAGTTAAGAAAATGAATGTAAATTACAAGAACTATCCCAGGGGTAGATGGGACAAAACATTTTGCTTATTACAACAAAAGTTACCTAGGCTCAAGAAGGAACCTAAGGTTGATATTCCATTGTTTCATTTTTTAACCCCAGTGGTTGTTGAGCTCTTGTCAGATAATGCTGATCCCTCAGAGGTACTGGTGTTCTAATGAAAATTGACTCAGATAATGTGAAAGGCAAACACCTAAATGGTAGCTTGGCAGAATGATGGAGAAAAAACTCTTTCAGAGAGGACTTGGAGGCACCTGATAATGGCCCAGTCATATGCCTCAATGAAAAAAGGATATATC